>NC_044330.1:86918734-87221764 GCF_007399415.2 Gopherus evgoodei
ATCTTCCTTTGCTTTATGTGTCACCTGCAAGGAATCTTCCTTCTCTCTTCCCTGGCTCTGTTCTCTTTAAAATCACTGTGCCTCAAGAAATCAGACACAAATGTAGCTTGAAATAAATATTGCACCCCTCCCCCTATCTCTCATATGCTCTCACCCACCCATCCACCTACACAGGAATGGGAGAATGAAATCAACAACTACTTTTAGCCAGAGCCTTATGGCTCCACAAGCTGATTTTAGACTCTTTTCCCCAGCATTGTGGCTGTGGATGATGTATATATGAATGGTAAAATAGGAGAGGATTTGAATACAGTATTAATTGGCACTGCAGTCTGAAGAGTGTCCATCTGGACCCAGAGGGAGTAACGCCAACATATGCAGCGAACAGAAGAGTATTCAAAGAGGATGGGGCAGTTTCTTTCTTGTTCAGTAAGCATTGAGAGCTGGGGAAAGCATCATCAGTTAGATGGAACTCAGGGAGTGGGAAGAAACAGCAAATAAGAGGAATCTGGATTGAGTCAAACAGGAGTAAATAAGAGGATCTGAATTCTTCTTCCATACTAAAGAGTTTTTATCCAGCTACTTACATGTTACAGCACCACTGCACTCTCCTCTCTCAGTATATCCAAAGGGAAGAGGAGCAGCAGCAGGGCATTGGGCAGGAAATTGCAAATGTGTCTTAAACTCTTTCCATGCCTCAGTTTCTCTATTTGTAAAAGAGAGGTTGTAATATTTACCTTCCTCACAGGGGGCTAGGCAGCTTAATTCAAATATGTCTGTAAGACGCTTTATGGGCTTTGACAGCAAGAAGGTGCTAAAGAAGTAAAAACATGTGATGGCTTATTTATTTTTCATTTACCCAGTAAAAAGAAAAGAGCTCAAACTGTTTTCATCTCCCAAGGCATGGCAGATATATCTACCGGGACTGAGCTGGCAGTTGCCTTTTGAGTGAAGTGAATAACTCTATATTGCTTTTAAAAATTAGAGCTCTCAACAGGGAGGTAGGAAATTGCCACACTGCCTCAGACCAGGGGTCCCTCTGGTTCAGTGTCCTGTCTCTGACAGCGGCCAGTACCAGACATGTCAGAGAAAGATGCAACTAACTCCATTGCTGATAATGGTGGAGTAACCTGCCTGTAGGGGATATTCCTTTCTGACCCCTGCTGGTTAGCTGGTGGGTGATGCCCTGAAGCACGAGTGTTTATAGCCTTTGTATTTCAAAAAACAATCTTCTCTAATGTAACCATGGATGTTCTTGTGATTGGTTATTGGTTAGTGAATAATAGGCTACAATCCTTTAGGTACCCATCCAGTGCTCTAGGTGCCTTGCCCATTATAGAAAAAAGCATAAAAGCATAAAGCACTGGAGGGGGACTCCAGAGACCTGGGTTCTACCACTGGCCTGTTGAGTGACCTTGAGCAAGTCACATTCCCTTTCTGTGCCTTAATTTTCCCATCTGTAAAATCAGAATAATGATACTGACCTTCCTTTGTAAAGTGCTTGGAGATCTACCAATGGAAAGCACTACATAGAGCTAAGTATTACATTCATTATTGTTATTAACATGAACTAAGGATTGACCATAATTGTCTCCACCTCAGACCACACTGTCCTCAAAAGCCTGGGAGAAAATGGGTAAAACACAGGATTTGGAGTGGGCCATGAAGGTTAACAAATTGTGAGGGGTGAAGGAGTGAGCTCTGAAATCAAGGCCTCACCCTCGCACTTTCCACCCCACAGGAGATACCCTGCCAACAGCTTCCTTCAATTTATAATGTGTGAGCTCCAGACTGAGTACCTTTGCTGATCTCATTTGTGTCAGTCTGTCCCAGGGGAGAGAGGCAGATTCCCAGGTAATGAGAACTGAACCGAAACCCTTTAGTGCTTCAGAGTTATGAGTAACACCTTGAATGCCATCTGGAGGCTTAATAAAAGGTGTGGGCCAAATTCATCCCTCATGTAATTTGGCTGATTTCAGTGTCGCTACAAAAGGGATAAATTTGGTCCCAAAGGTTTTGGGTATGCACTGCCCATGTGCAAATATTAGACTATACATGATATTATGCTCATACACAACAAATGTTTTAAACGGCATTAATCTAGACCCTCTCTGTTTCTGTCTATTTAAAGCCTTCAGTCTGCATTCAGGCATCTTTTGTTTTAATATTGTGAATTAATAAAATTACTCTTTTATTATTAATTGATCAAAATTAGCACTTTGTGCTTCTCTAATGCCTTTGGATGTACTTCCCAAACATTTATGAATTAAGCTGCATTATGTATGAATATCTGTGTCTAGGCTTGGTAGAATTCCATTTTTATTTTTCTATAATTTTGACAGATAACATCAATGTTTGTTTTTAAGCTTTTAAAATATTTTTTATTTATTTAAATTTTCACGGTTGCACAAAATTATGGGTTTTAGCCTTTGACATTTTTTATATGTATTTAAATTTTCAGAGTTGTGGGGAATTATGGGGGCAGGTATATTAGACAATAATTATTTAATGACTGTAGATGTTGAGATTCAAAAAGTTAAAGCTCTATAACCGTTAAAACACAGATTATCAGCATCACATTTCAAAATATACAAAGTAAATATCCTTGAATCAAACTCTAATAAGCTCTCAACCAGCATTTTTCTTACTTTGTCTATCTAAATTACGATTCTCATCACTGGAAATATTTTTTTCGTCAGTTTGTGTGTGTATGGTGAAATTGACATTTACCAAGAAAAATCTATCCTGTCCAAGCCTATCTGTAATGAAAAGAATAACCTTGTTTTTTTTCCTGATCTCTGAAATGGGTACAAGTGCAAAGCTATACAGGGTGACCAGCAAAGCCCTTTCCTCCAAATACATTAGTAAAACACATGCTAAGCCTAGGTTCTCGATGCTCATTTGGGCAGCTCAGAAGTGACCCACACCAGCATAGCCCTGTTGTGGATCACTGGTAAACTCTTCTGCTGTTTCTTTAACCCGACACAAGCTTATCTGTAGTTAGCTGTACCCGGGACCAGGCAATGTCATATAACTATTTGTACTCAGGGTCATAAACTCTCACACTATCTCCTGCCTCCTAAAAGTTTATCTTCCCAGTGCAGGAAGCAGGGGGAGAGAATGTTGTCACTTCCTTTTGGATAAAATTCTTCTTTGGCTCGAAAATGCTCAGCCCAGCCTGTTGTAGGTCTCTTCAGGGTGAAAGAATCGTAAGAGCCTGCCAAAAATAAGTCACACGTGTGCATGCAAAATAGCGTCAACACAGCTGTTAGGTGTAAGGGGGGGTTGTGGGTTTTTTGTTTGTGGAAGACTGCATCATTTTAATTGCCTAATCAAAAGCAGTATTTTTAATATCACCCATTTGTTCAGCGCCTGACTATATCCCAGCATAAGGACTATGGAGCACTGTACTTGTAGATATTTTGGGCCGGGCCTTAAGCTCTAGTTGGTGCCATAATCCGACTTCCTCCTTCACATACTTCATCTTATATCTCAAATGAGCAATCATGTAATCATAGGAGTTAGAGGTGGCAAAGTCCTCTCTGATCAGGATCTACTCTGCTCTTTGGTGCTGGAGACCTCATCCCCTCCCTGCAACCTGTCTGCCTGGTGCATGATGTTTAGGTTTCATGTAGGCCACTAGCAGTTCAAATGCCACAGATTGGTTCTTCCTGGACCAACATTTTAGAACTTTTATATTTGATGATCCAGTCCATTTCCCTGCCAATGGAAAATTGTTCCCTACAGCTCATTAGCTGGTGCTTTGTATGTCTGGGATGTTTAGCACTTCCCTTGGATGGATAAATATCCCACTGTCACCTTTCTTTAAATTCCCTTTTTCCTTCCCATCTCCACTGCAGTCAGTTTCACCTGTTTGCTTTTTTTCCCTGGCTTTTGCTGATATTCCATGGCTTCTTTGGATAATAACAATACTTGACACCTTTCACTGCAATATCTCAAAATATTTTATCAAAAAAGAATTAATTAAAAGCCGGTGAGGTAGGTCAATGCCATAATATTGTCCCTATTGGACAGGTGGGGAACCAGGGGCATGGAAGAAGTGCCTTGCACTGTATCACATAAGGCTTAATTCTACTACATGCTGAACACTTCCTCAAATTTCCTGGAAACACCCTGAGCTCAATAGGGGATCCGGGCATTTGCAGAAACCAGAACCTCAGCACCAGAACCTAGACCACCTGACTACCAGTCTCATGTGAGGGTATTTATTTATTTATTTATTTATTTATTTCTATTATCATAGCACTTAGGAGTCCCAATCATGCACCAGGGCCCCATTGCTCTAGGCGCTGTTAACCACTAGAGCTCAAAGCCAGGTCAGTCAGAAAGGGCATATGAAATTTGCGATGCTTATAAGAACCGTATGCATCTGTTACAGTGAACTGGGGACTCACAAGAACTGGCTTTCCAGTGAGATGTCTGATATTGCTACTAATGTCTTGGCCAGAAATCCTGCCTAACCGACCATTTTCCACACTATTTTGATATGTCCACCCCTGTGGATCAAGGGGGAAGAAGTGAAGGAACTTCTCCTCTTGGAGGGACAGTTCCTTCCCTTAACAGCTCCAGGATGAGGCAGTTGTGTGATGTCATAGAATCATAGACTATCAGGGTTGGAAGGGACCTCAGGAGGTCATCTAATCCAATCCCCTGCTCAAAGCAGGACCAATCCCCAACTAAATCAGCACAGCCAGGGCTTTGTCAAGCCTGACTTTAAAAACCTCTAAGGAAGGAGATTCCACCACCTCCCTAGGTAACCCATTCCAGTGCGTCACCACCCTCCTAGTGAAAAAGTTTTTACTAATATCCAACCTAAATCTCCTCCACTGCAACTTGAGACATTACTCCTTGTTCTGTCATCTGCTACCACTGAGAACAGTCTAGATCCATCCTCTTCAGAACCTCCCCTTCAGATAGTTGAAAGCAGCTATCAAACCCCCCTCATTCTTCTCTTCTGCAGACTAAATAATCCCAGTTCCCTCAGCCTCTCCTCATAAATCATGTGCTCCAGCCCCCTAATCATTTTTGTTGCCTTCTGCTGGACTTATTCCAATTTTTCCACAACCCTCTTGTAGTGTGGGTCCCAAAACTGGACACAGTACTCCAGATGAGGCCTCACCAATGTTGAATAGAGAGGAATTATCCCATCCCTCGATCTGATGGCAATGCCCCTACTTATACAGCCCAGAATGCTGTTAGTCTTCTTGGCAACAAGGGCACACTGTTGACTCATATCCAGCTTCTCCTCCACTGTAACCCCTAGGTCCTTTTCTGCAGAACTGCTGCCTATCCATTCAGTCCTTAGTCTATAGCAGTGCATGGCATTCTTCCATCCAAAGTGCAGGACTCTGCACTTGTCCTTGTTGAACCTCCTCAGATTTCTTTTGGCCCAATCCTCTAATTTTTCTAGGTCCCTCTGTATCCTATCCCCTATCCTCCAGCGTATGTACCACTCCTCCTAGTTTAGTGTCATCTGCAAACTTGCTGAGGGTGCAGTCCATGCCATCCTCCAGATCATTAATGAAGATATTGAACAAAATTGGCCCCAGGACTGACCCTTGGGGCACTCCGCTTGATACCAGATGCCAACTAGACATGGAGCTGTTGATCACTACCCATTGAGCCCGACTATCTAGCCAGCTTTCTATCCACCTTACAGTCCAATCGTCCAGCCCATATTTCTTTAATTTGCCGGCAAGAATACTGTGGGAGACCATATTAAAAGCTTTGCTAACGTCAAGGAATAACAGGTCCACTGCTTTCCCCTCATCCACAGAGCCAGTTGTCTCCTCATAGAAGGCAATTAGGTTGGTCAGGCATGACTTGCCCTTGGTGAATTCATACTGACTGTTCCTGATCACTTTCCTCTCCTCTAAGTGCTTCAGAATTGATTCCTTGAAGACCTGCTCCATGATTTTTCCAGGGACTGAGGTGAGGCTGACTGGCCTGTAGTTCCCCGGATCCTCCTCCTTCCCTTTTTTAAAGATGGGCACTACATTAGCCTTTTCCAGTCATCCAGGACCTCCCTCAATCATCATGAGTTTCCCATACTCAGAGCTCATGGCAAAGCAACAAGCTTGCCCTCAGTGACTTGCTTCTCACTGGGAGCCTGATTCAGCTCTCCATACTCACATGGAATAGTACCTTGCTCTTCAAATGGTCCCACTGAACTGTCTCAGAGTAATATCCTAATCTGTGAGAGTAAGGGAACAGGCCTGGGCCTCATAGAGGTTTCAAACTGAAAGTGTCTTTTAAACCTTTTCAGAAAAGGCAGGGCTGTTTTCATATTGTTCATGAGTAACCTACTGTATTTGATCTGCTTGTGTGACCTCCCATATTTGATCTGCTTGACTTTTATTGGCAGGAATCAGGAAATTGCATGGAAGAGTTTTCTTTGCCAGAGGCATATGACAAGGGCATCATTGGGGTACAGGGTGGCTCACTGAACAGATGCCTCTATAGATAAACACATAAGCTGCTCCATGCGTCTTCTCAGCAGCCATTTTCAGTGCTTGCAATGGCAGTCTTTGCCATTGGCAAACTATAAATAGGGAGATGTAATAAGGGAGAATAAGCTGCCCACAGCAGAATCCTTGTGTTAATAAAACATAAAGATGGATGGATGCAGAACAGCTTGGCTTGAAGAAGAGGAAAAAAAAGAAAAGAAAGCTATAAACCATGGACTAGTTGATAATATTTAAAAGCATAAAAGGATCATGCAAGTCAAGAAACTTAAACAACCAAAAAATCTGAAATGACGACCAATAACCTTTTTATGGCACAGTATAAGTCATTTTAATTGCAAGGCATCTAGAAATTTATTTGAGGTAAGAAATCAATTCAGGGTTGTAAAGTAGAGTGTGAGGGCCAGTGAATAAGAGTCAGGATCCCACATGTTTATGACTGTCTGGCTCTTTGTTTTCAGTCTCCTTCCAAGTATTATTTTCATTCCTTCTTCCTTCCAAACAGCCAGAGAATGTACCCTGTTAGGTAGGTTGGGGGTTGAGTGAGAGGTGAAGTGATCTGGTGCCTTCCTCATTGGCTTGGGTCTTTTACATTCTCTGAAGAGAGGGCTTAAGGTTTTGGTGCTGGTGAGTTCCATGGTGAAAACCATTAAGGTGATCAGTGTTGCTGCATTGCAGAGTTATGTGAGAGGGGTGGAGTTTGTGCAGGGGCACTTGGTTATGTCCCAGCCTGGGTGGAATGCTATTCATTGAGATTTCTGTGGAATGATCCTGATTTTGCAGGGGACTCTCTCTCATTTTGCAAGTTAAGCTGCTCTGGTCAAGATGGAGCATTGCATACTGTGATTTCAAGTCCCCATAGGCAGCACCTCTGTATCAACTGTGTAACAATGAGCCATAGTGTAGAACTTATTATGACCACCTATGTTTTAAACATCTGTCTGTTTGTCTATCTCACAGTCACCATTATAATATCTGAGCACCTAACTAGATTCCAAATACTTAATCCAGCATAAAGAACCCATTGAAGTCAACCAGAGTTGAGGGCTCTCAATCTTGCAGGTTAAGGATAGCTGTTATCGTTTGAATTAGGTAACATGTTTAATGATGATGGTGAGACCCATTGACAAGAGTCCCCTGAAAGGCCAGTATGTGGCACCTGACATTTCCTCCTGTTCTGTATTGTTTGCGAAGGATGCGTTTCCTTTTCTGTCATCATGATTCAAAACTGCCACAGCTCGTTTGCATTTGATCCAATCCTTGCAAGATAGCGTGATCCAATTCTTGCAGCATCGTTGCTGGCAAGCGTTGTGCATACAATGGAACACTGGAGCATATAGGGCAATGCTCAGGGCTGCTACCAGGCTACCTGCAGTGGTGAGAAAGTGGCCGTAGCCTGCTGGAAGGCAGACTGTGCTTAGCTAAGCTTTGCTCCACAGCTCAGCGTGAGTTTTTTAAAAAGCAAAATGTTTTTACAGCCTGTTGTTTTCCTAAATAAAAAGCTGCCTCGGGGCACTTTGTGATTGGGTTAACAGAGTTCTAAGAGGCATTTCCCAGGATTCATGGAGCTAAGAACCCCACACCCTACCTTCAAAGCATCCCTATAATATTATCTCTCTCTGTCTCCTGTTAATGTCTGTCATTAAATGTAAACTGGGCTTAAATGAGCACTGAGAGAGCTCATACAAGCATGGGGCCTTATCTTCAACTCAAAAGGATGCCAAGGGAGATGATGTTCCTCGATGTGGCTTCTGGAGCAACACACATCTGTTCTGAAGTCAGGTTTCACCAGCAGCGGCAGGGTGATGGGAGAGTTTTTTGATAACTAGAACTGCAGACATTTAGAAAGATTTCACAGCAGAGTGGCTCAAAACCTGAGCAAGTGGATCAATGCCTTTCGTGTTCCCTTTCCTCTGATCCCATTCTCGGGCTCCTCATCCTGCTTCCAACCTTCTGCTCCCTCTGTTCTTTCCTCCCAGATATCATCCCTGACTGGAGAAATTCCTTATGTGCCCAGGATTAATCCAGCTGTCCCCATTCCTGTTCCATTTGGGATCAGATGGTACTAGCCATTGTTCCATTCAGTGGGAGCTAAGCTGACCTTCTCAATCAGGCTAGAAGGGAGGTTCCTGCAGAGGATAGGCTGGTATCATATGCCAGGTGAACTTTTTCACACTGGTAAGGGATGCAGCTTGCATTCCTTGCTGTTGGATGCAGGATACTGCATTAATGGCATTCACTTCTGGATACTACTCTACCAGCAACGTAGAGTGAAACTGGAAGGAGAAAGCTACAAAAACAATCAAGAGTCTAGAGGGCTTGATAGGCTTGGAAATCCTGAAAATGCTTAAATAGATGGACTGAAGAGAGGGGGAGTGTTTGAGGGGGAGTGGAGGACATAATCATCAACAGATGTAAACGTTAAGGAGAGAGAGGAATTATTTAGGGTGCTACAAGGGGTATAACTAGGGGCTAATGGAATGATATTAAAAAGGGGAAACTGAGGCTGAATATCTGGAAATATATATATATAATGTAATCTATTGGGCTGTTGAATATCCTCCCTAGGCAACTGGTTGAAGTCCATCACTTGGCACATTTGAAACTAGATTGGACAATATATTAGAGAATGTGCTGTGGGAACAATCCTCTGTTGGCTCATTGATGGAATGATGATCCTAATCGGTCTTCTCCAACTCTAATCTCTCCGATCCTGTGGACCATCAGTCCGTGACAGTATAGTAACCTCTGCGTTACCAGGGTTCCTTGTGATTCCCTCGTGTGCATAACCTGGTAAGGTGCTTAAGGGAAACGCCAGCAGGAGTCTCGGTGGACCAAGCTCATTCTGATGAGAACAGGACATAGGAGCACTAGCTGGTTCCAAGGACAGATAGATTCACAAGTAGGGGGGCTCTGCAACTGGGTACCTGGTAATGTTGGGAGCAGAGGGAAAGGGAATATTATTATTATTATTATTATTATTATTTATTATTATCTGGAACTAATCCAACCCTTAAAAAGAGTGTAGGCTTCTTCAGTTTGAATGTGCTGGAAAGCACGGCCTTTGGGACTGACTGGATAGTATGCAATGTGGCCCCATGGATCCCTATGAGTACTGTGTTACTTACACCAAAGCAAGGTATTTGTAGGCACACTCCGAAGCACCTAGAAATTCTTGGCATGACATAGCTTAATGAGCCTTTTGAGCCAGAATCGGGAAGTTGTTTAGGAAAGTGCTGGCTCAGTGCTACTGTTTGTTCTCTCCTGCTTTACCCTGGTGCAATGGCTTTGGGCAGTCACATTTTAACATTTGGACGAACGTGCAAGCTGAAAACACTCTGGAGGGACCCGGTTCAGTTTTGCATACCAGGTCATCTTTGACTAATTTCTTTCTTTGTTCTTCAAATAAAATAGGGTGTTGGGGCTTTTCAAGGTATTTTGCTTCCGTCTAGAACTCATCATATTGTTGGAGTTAGAGATAGAAGAGACCTATTAAATCACCCAGTTCATCTCCTTGCCAGTGCAGGATTGTGGCTGATGTTCCACCTATTTAGTATTTTGTCTAGTCTGGTTTTAAGTGTCCCAGCCGGGGCTTCCACCAATTAAAACTTTGTTTAAAAATACAGGGTTTGGTCCTTCTCTTTCTTTTCTCTTGAACAGAAGGATCTGCACTAGCTGCCTATCGATTTGTGTAGGGGGGTTACATTGTTGATTTTCACTGGTCAAACCCTAAATGACTTGGTACCTTCCTACTTGAGGTGATATGGCCACAGCTGCCATCATCAGAGGTGCGTGAACTGGAATTCCCTCAGGCTAGAAGAAATGGAGCTGCCAGCAAGGCATTCTCTCTCAGGGACCCTTAACCTCAAGAGGTTTCCCATCTTGGTCTCAGAGAGTTCAACTCTGATGAGCTTCAGGGCACCCTACAAAAACCACTTGTTTGCTACGGCTTTTCAGGAGGCTTGAAGGTACTCAAGGAGAGGGTATATCTTGCTGCTTTAAATGATTGGCTGGTTAAGTTAATTCTTGGCTACTGCTGGGTAATTATGCTTGTGTGGATTGTGAGTCTAACTGTCAGGCACCCACAGCTGTGGTAGGTGTTCTTTTTGGTATGTAAATCTAAATATACAGAAATGAATAGTTGGGACATTTGAACAGGCTGTGAGCAGAGTGAGATTAGAGGTTTTTGGCTACTGCTCCTTGCTGGGTCAGAGCTGCCTTAGGTAAAGTTATTGCATTTGCAGTCTGAGAACCTATCCCAAGCCTTTTTGCTCTTTTAGTGTGGTCAGAAGGCCCTTGGATTTATGGATGACCCAGTGAGTTAGAGAGACAGAACTACAGGGTCCTGTCTGTGTCCAGTAGCCTCACTAAATTCTATTTAAAAATTTCCCCTTCTATATTGATTACTTCTGTGTCCTCTCCTTCCTCTGTTACAAACCCCCCTATATTTGTATCGTATTCTGTCCCATCACATGTTGTTCGGGAAGTGTTCCTGCTTCACACTGGCTTTTAAATTACAAAGCAGCCTTCCTTGCCATCTTCTTACCAGCAGTAGTATCAGCCATTTTTCTAACTGTGAGCTGAAACTCCAGGATTCCTGCTAATCCTACAGGATCCAATGGGGGGAGAATATTGAAAAAGAAATGTAGGGATTTGGAAATGAATCCAGGATCTTAGAAACCAAGAACTGGATTGTCTGCCAACTAATGCTTAGCTATTGGAATGCTACAGTTTCAAGAGTTGCACCTTGCCTATTTGTTAGACAATGCCTGTAGCAAGATGACAACAGTTATGGCAGGTATTTTTTTCTGGCCTAGCATATTGTAATGAGAGAATAATGTAACACTGCTCATCCTACTCTAAGGAGAATTCGCTTCACATAGCAATAAAACTGTAGTTGAGTCCCGGTAAGAAAGAAAACGTTTGGGCTTCCTGAAGTTGATACTAGTGAGAATCACCAAACCCTATCCCATTCCCACGGCATTGGGAAGGCAACCCAGCTAGCCTAGAGTATATGCAGTTTGTAAAATGGGATCTAGCTGAATGCAAAGAAACTAGAAGTGCTCTCACTCTGAAGCTCTGTGTATGCACAGACACTCTGTATGCATGTACACATTGATTTTCACATACACATGCAGCTGCACAAAGACTGGTACACAAGCATACACACACAAGTTCACAAATTGTGTGCACGTGCACAGAGTTTCAATTTCACAAAGCTTGGTAGATGTGCGTGTGTGCACCAAATCTCAGATGCGTACAGATTTAGACAGGCAGATATGAATGCATGGATGTTAGCCTGGACAGACAGATATATCCACACAGATACTGCACACAGATTTACACATGATGCACACTCAGATTGGCACACACAGTATTTTATTATCACATTGAGGCGTTCCCATAAAAATTGCCTGGCACTTGACCCAAAAGGCTGCCGATGGCGTTAAAGTCAACTCGTATCCTTTAAAGTGAATCAATGAGCTCATCAATATCAATATCAGCCTGAAACAAGGAACATGAAAGTGCTTTGGATTTGACACCCTCTGGTGGTAAATAGGTTATTACCAATACAATAGGGGTAATAAACTGTGATGTATGACTTTGGAGAGTGAGAAATAATAGGTCATTGTGTTTGTTGTGATCTTATTTCCGTAGCAACAGTTATTGTCATTGGTGCCTGCGGAATGATTCAGATAATTCCCAGTTGTTACTATATTGAATCAGAGAGCAAAGCTCTTCTTGTCAGGGAGTTTTGTTTGAAAAGTGACAAATGTTCAGGTCCTTTGGTAGCCCTTGCGGTTACTTTTATTAACTGATGGCTTCTTAAAAGAGAAGTCTGGACTCATGTGACCATCATTGCTGCTAGCATGATCATCCCCAACTAGTGTTAACCCCAGTTCTTGGGAGGCCTTTTACCGCAAGGAACTCTGCATCCCTTCAGTTTTCCGGGAGGCACTTCACACATGAAACAGAGGCTCAGGGATCAATTCTACCTTTAAAATCTAGGTTTAACTTTTTGTGTTTTAAAAAATAAAAATCTGTTCTGACAGTTTGTCACACTGGTTCAGCCTGCCATGTCATGGCCAGTGAAGTGTTATGCTAAAAGAAGAGCTAAAATATTTTGATGAAGTATCAAGTCAACTCACTAAGCGGTTTGTGAATGTCTACTGTATTGACCTTGCTTGGTTCCTTCCGCTACAGAGCTGCTAGTCCAGATCTGGTGCCTCAAGGAGAGATTTTTGAGGTGCCAGAGGAATTGGAGGCAACTTGTGGGGGGATTTCAGGGAAAGTTTTCAAACAGAGCAGCTGGATGTTCATGCTTTGCAGGGGAGACATTTCGCCAGTTTTGCCTGAATCCAGGTCTTTACTGTATTTTTATTTTGCAGTCTATGAGGAGAAGGGGAGTGTGATCGTTAGGTGTTTTTTATGGGGGGAGGAAGTGGAGGGGGAGATGAAACCTGGAGCTGGTGCACCACAAAAGACTCTACTGAGTCACTGGTGTTGGGCTAAAGAAAAGCCCAGAAACCTGGCTTTAGAAGTCACCCCCTTTTTGTTTCCTTTCACCAGATAAATACCTAATTCTTTTACCTTGACTCTGCTGACAGGTCAGGTGCAAGAGCTACACAAGAAAATGTGCTTCTCTATTATATCCTGTGCTAGTGAGGCTCAGGCTAAAATCAGTGACTGCATGGTTGGCCAAAGAAGAGCAGGCAGGCAAATGGACAGAGAGGGAACGTTACGAGGGCAAGATGCTAAGGCTTTTACAGGGTACGCGTGTGCAAGTCTGAGGAGATGTTTTGTACAATTAGGGCCTCTTGAAATGCAAGCAAAGATGAAGGATCATTGAGATGAGATCAGCTACAGAGGGAGGTCTGGTCTTGTGAGAGGCTGAGCATGTGCAGTGTTAAGCACCCAAAGGTACAGCTCCCTGGCTCTAGAGATCTCAGCATGCCCACGGAAAAGGGTGATGCATGTCGGTGCGCTGCACGGCAAAATTCCTATTGAAGGGCATCAATAGGGTCTCCCTGCTGTCTGTAAAGCATAGTGTCTGGGCTGGCTGAATTCAAGTGCTTCATCAAAATCTGAATGATGTAGTTAGATATGCACGCAGAGCCATATTCAGTCTTTAGATGATACCAGGATGATGAATACAATATAAGAACCTATATAAGATAGAATAGAAAAGAGAAGGTCTGTGGAGAGTGAGGATTTTTAGCCCCTATACTAGAAGGTACCTGCACTGGCAGGGGGAATTTTCAGGGGCAGAGCAGAGCAGCCCTACTGCTGGTGAAATCCAGTCCTACCTGGTGGTAGCTGAAAATTATCACCATTTTCTTGGTGGCCTGTTGACTGGAAGTGAGGATCTCAGCCCACTTCTTGATGCATGGTATCCACATCACCATTACCATGATTTCACATCTTGGAATTCACAGAATCAAGGCAAAAAATGTAATGGCCATGGAGACTAAATTAATCCTAAAGCCTGGCAGAGTACTCTTTGGGTCTAATGGTAGACTGGCATGGAGAAGATTGCAGAGCTGCTGCCCATGCTATCCAGGTTCTATAGATGTTAGAGGACTTTAGTCTCTAGGGCTGTCATGCCAGCATAACACAAACAATAGGGAGAAAAAAATCCAGAATATGCTGCAGTTATCTAAAGCAGTGGCTCTTAACCTTCCCAGACTACTGTACCCCTCTCAGGAGTCTGAGTTGTCTTGTGTACCCCCACGTTTCACCTCACTTAAAAACTACCTGCTTACAGAATCAGAGGGATAGCTCAGTGGTTTGAGCATTGGCCAGCTAAACCCAGGGTTGGGAGTTCAATCCTTGAAGGGGCCATTGGGATCTGGGGCAAAAATCAGTACTTGGTCCTGCTAGTGAAGGCAGGGGGCTGGACTCAATGACCTTTTGAGGTTCCTTCCAGTTCTAGGAGATTGGTATATCTCCAATTATTATTTAAAAGTGTCAACGGCACATTGTTATTGAAAAATTGCTGACTTTCTCATTTTTGCCACATAATTACAAAATAAATCAATTGGAATATAAATATTGTACTTACATTTCAGTGTATAGTATATAAAGCAGTATAAACAACTTGTGAGCTGTATGAAATTTTATTTTGTACTGACTTTACTATTGCTTTTTTTGTAGTCTGTTGTAAAACTAGGCAAATATCTAGACGAGTTGATGTACCCCCTGGAAGACCTCTGCATACCCCTATTGAGAATCCCTGATGTAAACCACTCAGCTCAAATCAGCACTAGCCTTGTAGGAAGGAGGTGTATACTGGCCAGGCAAAGTATCTATGGAAAATTAAAAGAAAGGGGAAGGTGGGCAGGATGCTCATACATCATGCTTCATTTCCTCATCACACTCATGTTAGACTATCCAAGGTCTAACAGGCCTTGTGGCGGTTCACTTTAGCTTCTCAGAAGAAGCTGCTGTATCTAAGGAGTGGAACTCTCTTAGAACGTTGGGAAATTAGAAAAGAATGATGGCATGGGGTAATCATTCTTTACTCCTAATAGAATAAATGCTGAACTCCTGCACGCAGACAGCATTTAACCTGACAGCTGGAAAAAAACAGCACTAGAAGTTTGATGAAAGGTAATGGCTGAAGCTTTATTAGATCACAGCAAACTGAACTTTAAACCTCATACACAGGAAAGACCTGAATGTGTCTGTCTAACTTAAAAAAAAGAAAAATTAATGAAACAAATCCAGTAGATTTTAATGGAAAAAAGAAAATATTTCTATAAGTGGGTTTTTTTTGGACAAGCCTACAGAATTTAATAGAAAATTATGTCTTTTGTTCTATAATTCTATAAGACAGTTAAAAAAAGCTATAAAGATGTTAGCCTTCTCCATTTAATTTGATACGTTATAGAATAATTTCAGTAGACACTTGTATAGAATCTTAATGGTTGAATCAACATGAAATTCTATAGGTTTCTTGGAAAGTCAGAAATATCACAAGAATTGCCTTTTTGCGGGGCTCTGACGCTTCTGGGATTCAGATCTTGCTAGAACCTATAAGTTCATGCTGACACAGCTAAGCTTTTTTTCCCCTCAAAAAAGATTCAATTTGAGTCTGTGGCAAAGGGTTCTTATTTTGTCTGAATTGGTTTGCCCATCACGATGACAGCAATGTGAAATGTGTGAACACTTTTATTAAAAATAGCATACATGGTGGTTTGATTTTGTAAAGTTCCACAATATTCCAGTTTACTGTACAGTTGCTATTGTGTTTGTGGTCATTATTCTAGAGATCCCCAGTTACTCCAGGGCTTCAGAGGGTGCAGAAAATCTTTGGGTAACTGGAGGTGCCTGCTAGCCGTTTCTGCCAATTATAGACAGTCAGCCAGAGTCTGCAAGGCCAACGAGCACAATAGGACAAGAATGCATTAGGGCTGGATCTCAAGTGAAGACCCAATGATAAAGCACTTTAGCTGAAGTGCTGATGTCCAGTTGCAGAGAAGCCATCTGTTTGTTTATGTATCTGAATATCACTTATCTGAAACCTGAAGAGGAAATTATCCTGTTTAAGATAAGAGGTTCAGATCATCAAGGTTCTGCTGTATTATCGTCCCCTTCTCAGTGCAAGTTCCATGTTTTCTTTTTTCTAAATGAATTCTCCGAATTTGCTGTACGAAGCAGAGGTCACAAGTTCCACGGCAACTATAGAGTAGTGATGAATACACTGATTCCGGTAGGTTTTCGAACATTGTGAATGGTGTTGCTAAACTCTGTGTTTTGTAGTGTAAGTGCAGCTTCCTATGCATGCACATCTCAATACCACTTTGGAAAAGTGCCAGAATAAATATTCATGCTGGTCTTTAATAAGTAGGATTTCACCAGATGGAATAAGAATGTGGCTGCCCTTTACTTCCAGAAGTTCCAATGGGTGTTTTGAGAAGTTGGAGAACATGTGTCCTTTAGAGAACCTACTTGTGATTTGACTCTCTACAAAACCACCTAGCCCTGAGACCTGATCCCTTGCAGGTACTGAGCTAGTGCCAAGTAGCCCTCAGGATTGATCTATTAATGAGTAGTCAATGTTGGTGCTTTTTTAGGCTCAAGGAGGGACAAAAGAAATCCATATTTTACTCTCCAAGTGAGAGAGGGCTTCAGTTCAGGACTAGAACGCGTTTATCATGTTCCAGCAACTGCTAAGACACTATGTAAATGTAAATGTAAGGAACTGGTTAAAGGGGAGACTCCAGAGGGTCGTATTGAAAGGTGAATTGTCAGGCTGGAAGGAGGTCACTAGTGGAGTCCCTCAAGGATTGGTTTTGGGACCGATCTTATTTAACCTTTTTATTACTGACCTTGGCACAAAGAGCGGGAATGTGCTAATAAAGTTTGCGGATGACACGAAGCTGGGGGGTATTGCTAACACGGAGAAGGACAGGGATACTATTCAGGAAGATCTGAACCACCTTGTAAACTGGAGTAATAGAAATAGGATGAAATACAATAGTGAAAAGTGCAAGGTTATGCATTTAGGAATTAATAATAAGAATTTTGGATATATGTTGGGGGCGCATCAGTTGGAAGCGATGGAGGAGGAGAAGGACCTTGGGGTACTGGTTGATAGCAGGATGACTATGAGTCGCCAATGTGATACGGCTGTTAAAAAAGCAAATGCGATTTTGGGATGTATCAGGCGGGGTATTTCCTGCAAGGATAAGGAAGTGTTAGTACCGTTATACAAGGCGTTGGTGAGACCCCATCTGGAATACTGTGTGCAGTTCTGGTGTCCCATGTTCAAGAAGGATGAATTCAAACTGGAACAGGTTCAGAGACGGGCTACAAGGATGATCCGAGGAATGGAAAAACTGCCTTATGAAAGGAGACTCAAAGAGCTTGGCTTGTTTAGCCTGGCCAAAAGAAGGCTGCGGGGGGATATGCTTGCTCTATATAAATATATCAGGGGGGTTAACGTTAGGGAGGGAGAGGAATTATTTAAGTTTAGTACTAATGTAGGCACGAGGACGAATGGGTATAAACTGGATATTAAGAAGTTTAGACTTGAAATTAGACGAAGGTTTCTAACCATTAGGGGAGTGAAGTTCTGGAACAGCCTTCCGAGGGAAGTAGTGGGGGCAAAAGACTTTCCTGGCTTTAAGACAAAGCTTGATAAGTATACGGAGGGGATGTTATGATAGGATTGTTATTTTGGGCAATTGATCTTGGATTACCACCAGATAGGTCTGCTCAATGGTCTGCGGGGAGATGTTGGATGGAATGGGAACTGAGTTACTGCAGAGAATTCCTTCTTGGGTGCTGGCTGGTGACTCTTGCCCACATGCTCAGGGTTTAGCTGATCGCCATAGTTGGGGTCGGGAGGGAATTTTCCTCCAGGGCAGATTGGCAGGGGCCCTGGAGGTTTTTCGCCGTCCCCTGCAGCGTGGGGCACGGGTCGCTTGCTGGTGGTTTCTCTGCAGCTTGAGGTCTTCAAACCAATTTTGAGGATTTCAATAACTCGGTCCTGGGATAGGGGTTGTTATAAAATTGGATGGGTGGGGTTCTGTGGCCTGCCTTGTGCAGGAGGTCAGACTAGATGATCAGATTGGTCCCTTCTGACCTATGAGTCTATGAGTCTATTACATGTGACTTGGTCATTCAAACTGTCCTCCCTGGTAAAGGCATTGTTATAATTACTTATGGGGCCTGTACTGTAGGGAACACAGAGGCACTAGCCAGTGATGAGTTGGGGGGTGCCTAAGATGGCATACTAGGTGTCTTCTATTTCTAATGACAGTGATTCTATAATAAATGTGTCTAATGTGGTTAGAAAATAAGCATTAAAAGAAAAGACTTGGTGTGAAACCTAATGAGGAACAGAGCTGCCTTTATGTGGGAATGGGCTCTATCACTCTAAGGGGGATTACTGGAGCTGCCCCTTCCCTCAGTGACTCTCCATCCAAATGGGTTAAGTCATCCTAGCTGGTGTATCGGTTTCATTTGTGCATCCTGGGGATCAGCAGAACAAGCCCTCGAATGCCAGCTCGCGACGTGGAGCCAGGTTGACAGTCTATTGAATGGAGATTTTCCTTGTCATTTTCTTGGCCTTCTTTTCATAAGAAAATGACAAAGAAGAAAAGAGAAGAATCTGCTGAGCTGGGTGTTTGTGCAGTTAGAGAGAGTGGGCGTCAGAAAGAGTTCAGCTAGCTTTTGGAAAGCTAACAAGCCCGGCTATTAGTATGTGTGGACTGGGAATGGTGATGGAATGAGGACAGCCTATGCTCTGGCCTGTCTTAATCAAAACGCTTTCTATTCCTGTCTCCCTTGTGCATGAGGCTGGCATGTTGTTTTCTAAAGCCAATGACATACTGACAGGTTTGGCAGGCATCCGATATGCTCCTCACCCACCCATCTGACCATCCACCCCAGCTCTTCCCAATCTTGTCCTTCCCCCATTTTTGTTTAAATATGGTATGTTCCTGGTTTATTAATATGCTAATCCTCCTGGTAGGCTGCACTATTCCCCACTCTCCCCACTGCTTGTGGCTAGTATCTGCATTTGCGGCTAAAGACAAACTGTTTGCTTTCTCTGTATAATGAACACAGTGAAAGGAGGCAAACCAAGAGGCTTGTCTTACTGGTAGTGGGGAACTGGGTAATGTGTGTTCACATGTTCTTGTGAGCATGGGATAATGATTGAACCATGTATTTTTGTTGCACATAAAACAAAACAGAAAAAGAAACTCTTCCTATTAGACAGGTTTGAAATTAATCAAAGCAACAAAAGCTATAGTTCTTAGTGTAAACTATAACCTCTGATGTTCTAGAAATACAATTGAGAAGGGTAGAATTAGACATGACTTAAAAAAAAAAAAGGCAGAAAACTCCCTGCAGGTTTTAATCAAAGAATTACCTTGTTGTGTCACCCTGAACTATCCTGGTTTTGTATGTAAGATGCCCCTTGTGCCCTGCACAATCTGGTATTGTTCCCAACACTGAGGGCTGGGAAAGACTAGGCAGCAAAGAGAGCTACCTTTTCAACAATAGCCGTTGAGCTCTGCAGCAACAAACCCAGAAACATCATAGTTTTGGGAGCTGGTGTTGCTCTGATTTCATTGCTCTTGTGCCTGGTTAGAATAAACAAAATCCATCTTGTGGAGAGCTGATAGATCTGTTAAGATGTTTATTATCAGTGGTGATGGGCAGTAGTGTCTAAAAACAATCCGAAGAAATTTTTCTGCAAGGCACAAGTAGAAGGAAGATTACCAGTTTAATATAATATACTTTTTTAAAGCCTGAATAATTAACACTTAGTGCACTGTAAAGGAAGGATTTTTAAAAATTAATCTTTTCATCATCAATGGCATTTGTTTACCTTTGCATTTCATTCAGCTTGTACAATGAAATTAGGTTTGGTCAATTTCACTTCCTGTTTTTAGTCAGTTTCACTTTCCAGGTTTCTTGCATTAGTGAAGTTCTGTTGGGTTTGGGTATGTAATAGGGACAGAAAAATTTTAAATTAAGAAAAAGAAAAGGTTACATTGCATCAATTTAACATTTTAAAAGCATTGCTAGTTTTAAAGAGAGGGAGTCAGTCTAATAATTATAGCAAAGGACTAGGGCTTAGATCTTCAAAAGTATTGATACCCCAACAGAGCCTGCTTCAATAGAGAAATAACCCTCCTCTGACCGCACACTCCTAGCTGTCACCTACCACCCCACACTGGAACCCATATAGGTTACCATCAAACAACTACAGCCCATAGTCAATGAGGACTCCATCTTGAAAGAATTTTTTCCTGAACCCCTTTTTCTGACCTTCAAACAACTTCTGCAATCTCATCATCAGAAGCAAGCTCCCACAGACCTGGACACACCAACTCAAAGTGGCACCAGATCCTGCCAGAAACAGATGCAAAACCTGCACATATCTCCACAATACAATGATCAATACCTCCCCCCCACAACACACACACATCTTTTCAAGATCCATGGGAACTACACATGCCTATTACAACATGTGATGTATCTCATCCAGTGCACTAATGCTCCAATGGCAATTATGTGGGTGAAACCAGACAATCACTATGCTCTCAAATGAACTCACACAGGAAAATGATAAAAGACAAACACCATATCATCTGTGGGTGAACACTTTTCACAAAGCACTCATTATATCTCACCTATCAGTCCTCATCCTCAAAGGAAACCTGCACAACACTTTCAATAGATGAGCCTGGGAGCTTAAATTTATAACTTTGCTAGACATTAAAAGTCACGGATTGAATAGAGACACTGGATTTATGGCTTATTACAGCAATCTACAACTCTCTAATAACCTTCCACCCCAGCTGTCTTTCCCTCTCTTTCCTTTCCTCCATGTGACTGGAGGGGTGTTAATGGCCAATTCACCATGAATGGTCCCCTGAACTATGTGTTAACTACTTATGCTAAACAATCCGTTCCACCTTGCATTTTGCTGTGACACTCCTTTCCCAGACCTGAGAAGAGCTCTGTGTAAGCTCGAAAGCTTGTCTCTCTCAACAAAAGAAGTTGGTCCAATAAAAGATATTAGCTCACCCATCTTCTTACTCTAATATCCTGGGACTGACATGGCTACAACAGACACTGCATATGTCAGACTAAGGTCTTGACTACACTGGCGCTTTACAGCGCTGCAACTTTCTCGCTCAGGGGTGTGAAAAAACACCCTCCTGAGCGTTGCAAGATACAGCGCTGTAAAGCCTCAGTATAAACAGTGCCACAGCACAAGCTACACACAATGAGGAGGTGGTTTACGTGCAGTGCTGGCGCTGCGACCACACTCACACGGCAGCACTTTGGAGTTTCAAGTGTAGCCATAGCCTAAGTCGATGTTTTCTTTTGGGTCCTGAACTCAGCACAGTGACCTCTGCATTGTCCTGTTCTAGACTGGATCACTCTAATGCACTTTTTGTGGAGCTCTGCTTAAAGTCCTCTAGAAAGTGACTTGTAGCGCAGAATACAGCAACCCATCTGTTAGGCGGTACCAGTTGAACAGAAAGTAATTGCACCAGTCTTCCTGCAACCAGAGTTGTTTCTAATCCCTTTATGGGTACATTTTAAAGTGTTGATTTTGATCTATATATCTGTGGCTGGCTGAGGTCCCAGTTATCTGGGAGTCACCTCTCTCCTCTCACCTTGTGAACCTGTCTTGCAACTGTTGTGTGTGCAAAAGATAGCAGTCCTTGGATTTAACTGTCCAAGGTTTCTCCGTGGAAAATACACTGCCTTGGAATTCACTTCTCCCACTGGTCTGATAGTGTGTGAATTGATGGTCATTAAGGCTCAGTGAAAGATGTTTGCATATTTTGTGTATAGACCTGAGACATGACAGAGCACATTGCCCAAATCTAAATAATAAATAAATAAATACCCATGCTATGAGGAGGGCTGAGTGGCAGAGAATTTTCCTGGCACCTGATAGGAAAGCTAGGTTTTGTTCTGGCAGTCTGTTACTGTCTGGTTTGTTCCAAGCCTCTGGAAGAGGTGCTTATGTATTTTTTGTCTACAAGAGCTGATCCGTGTTGGTGGCAGTGTGGGAAACTGGCTAATTAATGCACCACCCAAGGATCTCTTTTCATATCAGTTAAGAGAGGAAAAATCGCTCCCATTGAAATAACAGTACGTAGATCTTTCCCATTTAAGTGCTTTTTAGAAACTGACCAAGCCAACTCAGTATGAAAATACAAGAGATAATAGAAGCGCCAGGTATCTGAAGCAATCAGATGCTTCTGCAGTGAGTTTTGCTGTCAGGCAAAGAAAGAGAACCCTTTTACTGCAGATGCAGATCTGGATCTCCCAATCTAAAGGCCCCAAAACCAGAGCAGTGTCTGAGATAGATTATTAAATTGGATTAACTGTAGGGTTACCAGGCATCCAGTTTTCTACCAGAATGCCTGGTTGAAAAGGGACCCTGGTGGCCCCGGTAAGCATACTGTTAAAAGTCCGGTCGGCAGTGCAACGGTTCCCTGCCTGCCCTGACTCTGTGCTGCTTCTGGAAGCGGCCGGCATGTCCAGCCCCTAGACGCAGGGGTTGGCCAAGATCTGCGCACTGTCCCCACCCCAAGAGCCAGCTCCACAGCTCCCATTGGCCAGGAACTGTGGCCAATGGATGCTGCAGGGAGGGTGCCAGTGGCCTGGCTGTGCCTCCGCCTAGGGGCCGGACATGCTGGCCGCTTCCAGGAGCAGCGTGGAGCAAGGGTAGGCAGGGAGCCTGCCTCAAACCCGCTGCATCACTGATCAGGAGCCACCTGAGGTAAGTGTCTCCCAGCCAGAGCCCACAGACTGAACCTCCTGTCCCAGGTCAGAACCCCTTCCCACACCCTAACTCCCTTCCATACCCTGCACCTTCACCTGCACACCAACCCCCTGCCCCAGCTCTGAACCCCCTCACGCACCCTAACTCCCTTCCATACCCTGCACCTCCACCCGCATACCAACCCCCTGCCCCAGATCTGAACCCCCTCACGCACCCTAACTTCCTCCCAGGCCCCACACCCCCTCCCCTACGCCACCCCAACCCTAACCCCAACCCCAACCCTCTACCCCCACCCAGTGAAAGTGAGTGAGGGTGAGGGAGAGTAAGCGACGGAGGGTGGGGAGTTGGAGTGAGTGGGGAGTGGGGCCTCAAGGAAGGGGCGGGGCGGGGCAGGGGTGGGACCTCAGGAAGGGGCGGGGCAGGGATGGGGCAAGGATGTTTGCTTTTGTGTAATTAGAAAGTTGGCAACCCTAATTAACTGTTAAAATACACTTTAAATCTCTTGCAGTCGCTGCTTAAAATATCAGAACGCATATGACTCCTATTGGTTATAATATTACACATAGTGTTTCTTTGCTTTAGTCCTTCACTCTCCTTTTCCAACTCCTTCTTTTGGCTTAGATCCTGCTCTCAGCTAGACCAAGGTAAATCTGGAGACACTCCACTTTGTAGCTGAGAGCAAGATCTGGCCCATAGGAAGTTAGTGGAGTAGCTTCAGATTTAAACTTATGTCCCTGAGAGCAGATCTCGTTCTATAGATTCATCCTCTAGATCCATCTCATTTAGCTCTTAAGGGGAGGAACTATATTTTGTATTTTTTGTTGCAATAAACCATCCTGCAAAGTTATAGTACCATATATAACACAACAGATCTGTGATAAATTCCCATAAACACTGCATCCTAAGAGGGAATTGTGGTATGTTACATGGTCCTCCGGTGCTCAGACGGAACAGATTGCATGAGTGCGTGTGTTTGTGTGCATATGTATTTGCATGGGTTTGTGTATGGGTTTGATGGGCACGGCTGTGGGCATGGGCAGGTGTGGAGTGTGTGCATGTCTATTACAGATTATTTGTTGTTAATGGTAATTTTTTACAGTGTTGAATATGATGCCACTGATGTTACTTGCTTGTGATTAGCAGTGGAAGAATCCAGTTTGGATTAGATAGGCATTGAAATGGTTGGGCAATTACCCAAGAATGAACAGACTCTCCCTAAACTTTGGTTCCCTCCATTCTTTGTATGCCTCTGAATGAACACCTAATGCCCTCATGGCATGAGTCTTCTAGGGAAGATAGGCCATCCCTACCCTGGAACCAGAGAGGCTAATTCTGATCTCTTTTTCATTAGTATGAACCAGGAGTAATTTCACTGGAGTGACGCTGGTTTCAAAGTGGTAGAATAATCAGATTTAGTGGCTTTGATGGTTTCTCTGTTATCAAGCAACCGTACCAGGGATTTTGGAAAATTGAACAATTAAACCCCTTTGTGATAGGGTTGAATTTGTAAAAACCTGGGCTGACACCATCATATGAACCAGATTTTAGCCCAGAGTTATTTATTTAACTATTATTATTATTGCTTATTTATATAACGTTGCAGAATTACACGATGCCCCGAAGGCCTGACAACCTAGCTCAGATAAAAACCAATCCAAGGCAACAGGTATGGTACAGGACTCTTGCATCTGAGGTACCCACCTTTGAGTCTCAGGGCTTCCTATGGAAAGGGATAGTTTTCCACAGCTCCTGTGGCATCTCTGCAGAAAAACCAGAAGGTAAAAAATGACCTGATTTAATATTAGAGGGAATTGAGACTGAAAGGCACCAGACAGGTGATCAAAGTGGAGTCCTTGTGATCCCATGGACCTGTTTAGCTGATGATTCTAAATACATATATAACTATAATACGGTAGAATAAAATAAATAATATCATAGTCATTATCAAATTAAGTCTTAGGAAGCCAGATAGGTGAAGGTCACTTGGAATAACTGATCTTGATCTTTTGAAGAGCTTAAATGAATTACAAATAACTTGCTGTCCCCTTAAGGAAGTTGGTGACTAATCCAGACTGGTGACTAACCCTGCCTTGGCATTGCTTTCTGTTTTGCAGGGAAACTTTGTGTTTTTAAACAAAGACAGTTTACAAGGTATAGTGGGGGGAATATTTTAGCTCAGCTGTGTCACAAGTGGTTTGTTTAAGTTTGTAACAGAAAAATATTAGAGTCTTGCCCTGGAAACTGAAATGTTCTGTGTATCTTGAAGACAGATATACTGGTAGCTCTCAGGCAAGAAGTTCACGCACCCTCTGTCCTACCTTGCAAAGTGCCTGAACCCTGGGCTAGTCCACACTGGGGGGGGAAATCGATCTTAGATACGCAACTTCAGCTACGTGAATAACGTAGCTGAAGTCGAATATCTAAGATCGGATTACTCACCCGTCCACACAGCACGGGATAGATGTTCGCGGCTCTCCCTGTCGATTCTGGAACTCCGTTGGGGTTGATGGAGTTCTGGAATCGATATAAGCGCACTCGGGGATCGATATATCGCGTCTAGATTAGACGCGATATATCGATCCCCGAGCAATCGATTTTAACCCGCCGATACGGCGGGTAGTCTGAACGTGGCTCCTGTTCTGTAGGGCTAACTTTGGTCAGTGAAAGGTCCATGTCCATTCGTTCATTGGCATCTTGGCTAGTGGATGCCAATGAGGGAGGTGATTAGTGCCAATTATGGTTGTGGTTTTGGAGACCTGTCTGCATGCAGTTGGACTGAGACCAATGTCCCCTAGGATTTAGGGTGTAGGCATCCAAATATTTGTCCCTTGTGACTAGAGATGGTCTTCTTCAACCCCAAGTCTCTCATTTCAGTGCTTGCTCTTTGCAATCCACTAGGGTCTCAGAATCCAGAACTCCCATGTCCAGCCCTGATTCAGTTTTTCTGCTGCTTGCTATATTTCTGATCTTTCCAGTGGCTTTGAATTATTTAACATCAAAGAGGAATTGCTTGGAAGGCATCAGCCTGTGAAGGAAAGTTTCTCAAACTTTTAGCTCAAGTCATGAGCATTACCCCCAGAGTTTGGAGGCGATTTGGTGGGAATATTTCTGTACAATGAGAGGGATTTGGAAAGTTGTGGAAAAGACATTTAAAGACAAATATAATGGGATATTTATTCAAGAGGAGAAGAATTTTGCTGGTAATATTGCTGGAACAATATCAAGGGATTTGGATGTTTGCAATGGATTCTTATACAGCTTTAGTTCTTGACAGGTTTTGGTGGGCTCAGTCTGCTCAATAAGGGAGACTTGATGGCTTCACTATGTCACCACACTCATACTGTGACATGAGCTTGGAAGCCATCAGGAGGGCTACAGAGTTTTTAGAAAGCAGAGGTGTTGCAGGCCAGAACGGAGGTGCGCTGACATACAGAATTGTAATGAGTGTTGCAGCTGGAATTTGGGCAGCACGAGGAGGGCTATTGGTCAATGGGTGACCTGGACTGGGATAGCAGGGAGTGCTGCAAGTTTGGGACTGCTGTGCATTGGCATAGCGATAGCAATGTGGGGAAGCTTGCCAGCAAATGGGCCTGATACTACTTCCATCAAAGTCAACAGGCTATTTGCCATTATCTTCAGCAGGAGCAGGATTGGGCACTGTGCCCGTCTCAAACCCAATACTACATGAGCACCTCGGGAGGGAAGGGAAAGCGGGACAGATGAAAACAAATGAGTTGGCAGGGCTCTGTGTTGAAGCTTTCAGCTGCCGTGGCTTTAATGTAAATGGAACTGTGTTCAGCACTATCCATTCAACTGGCTGCAGCTGAACTTTTGCACCCTGCCTCTGTTCTGTGGCATTTTAGAGTTATTTATAGCACAAAAAAAAAGAAGTCTGTCATTACGAGCGAGAGCTGGGGAATAGCAATGGTCCAAAGCACTGTGGGGATGCCCTGTTGATGAGTGACTGGTCCTCACCTTTTCAGTCCTAAGAGCTGGTTGAAAGCAGAGATGTAAAGGAAAGCTCTGTCTTTATTTCCAGACAGTGTTGGTTCTGTTCTTGAAAAGTCTCATCAGTTGGGTGTTGAATTTTTGTAGATTTGGGTCCAGTTTTATCCAGATCACTAAAATCTAAGGCAGTTGGATAAAACGTTCTGAGGTTGGTCCTTTCCTTCTTCCTCTGAGAGCAGGGTAAGAGTCCACATCTTACTAGGAACAATCGTCATCCAAGGAGAGGGCAAATAACTGACTAGCCTGTCCTAGTCTAGTAAGAATATACAGCAGCAGACTTCAACATGCAATACACAGAGAAAGCAGTTCCTGCTGCAACTTTGTACAGCACCAACTGGATACTGATGCCACAGCTACGCTTAAAGGCAGAGGCCATTAACCTAATAGAAGCACAGGGCCTCAGGAATTGACACTGGATTTTCCAGCTGTTGCATTGCTCTAGTTCATGTTTTACCAATACAGCAAATTCTGTCATGTTAACTAGAATTGCTCAGTATCCCTGGCAAAACCATAACTAATTAACTGTTCTTAATTATAGAGTAATTTGACAAGATGGTGTAGTAAACAGAGCTCTGAATGGATACAGTGGAAGTATGTGACACCAGTGGGATCACATTAATTACCGTACTCATATTTAGAACCAGTAAAAATAAATAAGGGAAACATTTAAATTTGTAAGTTGTTCCCACTTTGCAGCACTCAGAATGGACCCATTTTTAGGTATTTTGAAAGTGCTGGCATTTTTTAAAAAAAAATGTATTTTATCAAAACCATTATGCAACAGTTATGAAAAGCTTTTTTCTTTTGATAAATGAAAAATTTCAGTGGCCATTTCAGTGTTTTCAATAAAAAATATTACAGAAGTTTTTATGAAAACCAAACGTTTTCGAAAATTCAACAGCTTTTTTGTGTGTGAAATATATTGTTTTAAAAAAGAGGCCATTTTTCATCAAGAAAGAAAGAAAGCCCAAACACAAACAACAACTGTTTGTTCAAATGTTTTTGACCAGCCCTCCTTCGTTATGCTTCCCCTCAGGAAACGGAGTCAGTACTGATAAGAGATGGGTCCAAAATAGAATCTTGGATTTGGAGCACCCCCTTCAAACTTTGGGGAAAATCCAAAACTGGATCAAAACTTCACAGCTTAGCCCATCCCCATTGAGAATGCAACCATGGAAATAAGTTACCAAAAGTAAATCAGGAGGAAGAAAAATGCCAAGTTTCCTATCTATGTTGTGCATGAGTCACAAAGCCAAGACTCTGATGAGCTGTGGTAATTAAAGATCACTTTGTGTGCAAGTCAAGGTGTTAAGTTGCCATTTACTGACCAAATTCTAACTCAGGTAACTACATTCCACCTCCCTCGATCCCCCTCCTCCCCTCCACAGTTTTAACCGGAGATAGCTGTGATTCACATACTTTTTCACAGCATGGACCACAACCCACTAGAAAATCTGGTAGACACCTCACCTACTATTTGTGATCATGTGACCACCTCCCATTATCCTTCAGATAATATTCCGGTAGGAACCGCAGCAGCAGTTTACATGCAAAAGTAGCATTAAGGAAGCAATGACTATATTTTAGCTGTCTTTTAATGAGATTTAGCTGATGGAAACAGGGAGCAGTCGCACCATGTGACCAGCCAGCTCTCTGTAAACTACCAGCAAGTGCTCTGTGGACCAGGAGTGATCTCAGGATGACAGTTTGAGATTTGAGGGTATCTAGGATTCTTCTTCATTTTCTGCCGAAAAATGTTGGTGTAGTAGTGTGATGTGCTATTAAAGTGTTGCCAGGTTCTATCCTAGAGGTGGCGATACTTTAGAGAGGAAGGGGTGAAAGGATCCCTGTATATCTGGGTCCAATCCTGCCGTCCTTGTGTGAGCAACACCTTGAGTGAAGTGTGTGGGAATTCTGCCTGTGTGAGGACTGCAGGATTGTCTCTGCAAAGTGCTTTGGAATGAAGGAGTTCTAGAACTGCCAGGCATTCTGACTGGTGTGATTGCTCCTTGTGGGTACTGCTGTCCTTTTCAAGCCAGGCAAACATCATGCTTGTTTCATCACACAGATCTCCCAAGGCCATTGGCTGATACAATAGTAGGGTGGTGGTGTTTTTTTTAACAACAGATTAATCCTACGGGAACATTCATCATGGCCAGGGCTGCATATTTGGGTGTTCTGTCAGTTTTCTCCCACTGCTCTCCCGTTTTTATCTTATCACTCAGCAGCAGCTGGGGTTATCATGAAGTGTATCACTGGAGGGCAATGAGGTTATCACTCATTAGCTAGGGTTATCGGTGAGGAAAACTGGGGTTATCGCTCAGCCGCTAGTGTTATCAGTGTGTGCAGTTCTGGGGGAGCCCTGCTGAACACCAGGGGTTGGCCTTCCTAGGGCTGACTCTAAATAGAACACATGCTGCATCTTGAAAAGGGAAGTATAGGACTCACTCAGTGCCTGCTTCACTCTTTCAGAGACAGAATGCTTCTGAGAACTGCCATTGGTACAGTTCCCCACTACTCCCATTCAGCTTCCAGGGCTGTTACTTTAAAAGCCACAACATTGTATGAAAGCAGCTGCAAAAATATTGTAGTTACTGACCAAAGTCTTTGCTGAGCAGCTAACCATATGAACATCTGCAGTCCCGGGTCATAGCTCCAAAAGATTATGCTTTAGAAGAAAGAAAAGAAAAAAGCTGCAAACCAAGAAGCTGAAGACGTAGCCAATTGAAATTAATTTGGTTTATGAGTCCCTCACTGTGTTAAGAAAAAGTCTTGAAGATATTTAAAAAGGGCAGGTGCAATCTGCAGTCATTTTAAATTAAATTCGCAAGTTCAGAAGGGCCAAAGCAACTGAAATGCTTCTGTAAGCGTGCAAGGAATAGCATTAAGATAAATGAAAAGCAGCAGAAGGACAGAAAGGGATTTGGGAAATGGAAGGATGGAGCTGATTAGGAAAATGGCAAATGCAGCAAAATGAAGAATTTGCACGTCACATGCTGCAGAGCTTCTCAACAACACAGACCACTGTAGGAAAAAGAGCAGTACATACAGTGTAACACAAAAGGTGACCTGTGTTACATTAGTGTGGGTCAGCCCACAGCACAGAGATCTTCATTTGGGTTCAGATAAGATTTCAAAATCCAGTCTGAATTTAGGTCCCTATTCAGGAAAGCAGCCCTATTTCAGAGACCATGTAATCATGTGTTTTTTCTGAATAGAGATAGGCTTAATTAATCATGTGCATAAGTGCTTTCTTGAATTGGGGCCACAATTTTTGTTTGCCTGGAAATCAGGCTGGAATACTTGTAAGAACCGGTTTTCTTGTGAGATTTCTAATGCATCCTGCTGTCTGAACGTGCCTTAAAACTGCAATAATTTTCTTTTCTCAGTAACAAATCTCTGCTCCCCAAGGAATTTCACAGTTGTTGCTGTATTGTACAGCAAAGCCACTCAGAAATTCACAGTGCCAATGAGGAAGGATGTTCTTGCTCCAAAAGCACAGCGTGGGCTTGGCCCTGGGAGACAAAGGAGAATCTCCAGTGCAGTCACTAGTGTAAGGCATATGACAGAGGTTCTCAACTTAGAGGGCAGGCCCCTTGGAAGGGGTGTGGAATGTATTCTGGGGCGGTGTGAGAAGATTTAGGGGAAAAACCTTACTGTGCACATTTTGCCCACAGCGATGAATAACTAGCAAAGTTGATTCCTCCTACCAGGTCCTGTATCATAGCAGACTTGACACATCAGGTAAGACTGTTTATATTCCAGGGTGTCCTCAGTATCAGGCTAAAGCAAACGAACCCCAAGAACAAAGGCTACACATTTTAATTTCTTAAATGGACACTTCCGCAAGAACTGAATCACTACTTCCTCAGTTGTTCTATGAGGCCTTAGTGGAAGAGAGCCTGGAGGTTATCTCTGCAAGTTCTAGTCCTGAGAAAATAATGGCTTGAGTTGGGATCTGTTGTATTGCAGACTCCTTTATTTAAATACATTGCAGACTTTTTGACTATATTGAATATTTATTTATTTGTTTATTTAAACTAGGGTGACTTGAGGGCCTGACCCTCCACCCACTGAAAACTCCACTTGCCTTAAATGGCAGCTGAATTAAGACAGAAGAGTTATTGGAGGAGCTACATTTCCAAGGCCTGTAATGGAAGCCTGATTATTTTTTGTCTGTTAGAGTGAGAGTGCCAGTATGTGGTTAAGGAACTCTAAGTGCTAAGTAAGAAAGGTGGAAAAAGCTAGACCCCACTTACGGGAACAGTAGAAGAAAGACAAAAGTGCTTCAGTGTGTTGACCTGGAAGCAGAGGGAGTCTAGGAAGTTATTGTGGAGAATTGCCCTGAGCTTTCAGCACTCTGTGTACAAGGAAAGCAAACAGGAGGCTGGTGTTGCCAGGGGAGAGATGGAAACTCTGAGAAGATGGTATCTATACTACAGAAGTAGCTGCTTAGAGCTCACCTATATAGAGTACCTGAATACTACGGTATTGAGATTGGAGAATTGTGATTCTGATTACTCTCTGTATATGGTCCTGTGACTGGAGAATCTTTGGGTGCTCCAAAACCAGGGATTTTTAGAGAGTATTTGGATAACGAAACAACTCTCTGACATGAAGCTTACAATAATAATACTGTAATCGTGACAATTGCTGTTGCATATTTATTAGTGCATTTTCTAGTCTAGTTTTAAATGCCCCAAGTAATCTCAGGGCTTTCACCACTTCCCCCGGGAGACTGTTCTCAGCCTATCCTTAAATTAGATTGCAAGATCTTTGGAGAAGGGCCTATATACTATGTTTGCACAGGGCCTAGCACAATAGAACCCTGGGCTGATTATGACCTCTGGGCTGATTATGACCTCTGACATTGCTGTAATACAAACCAATGCTCCTGCTACTAATCTTGTTATTAGGACATTTTCCTAGGTATTCAGTTTTTCTAGGAATTCAGTTTAATTTTTTCTTCATTTTATATTTCCCTTTAATTTTTTGTTAATCAAGTCCCATATCAGCCATTCCATTATTTTGCCCAGGATCAATGTCAGGGAGACAGGCCTACGATTACTCAGTTCATGTTATTGACTTTTCCTCAAATATTGGCATAGTATTAGGTTTCTCCCAGTCTTCAGGTACTTCCCCAGTGTTCCAAGAGTTATTGAAAATCAACATTAATGGCCTAGTGCAGTGGTTTTCAGCCTGTGGTCCACGGATCCCTGGGGGTCCATAGACTATGTCTAAGATTTCCAAAGGGGTCCGCACCTCCATTTGAAATTTTTTAGGGATCTGCAAATGCAAAAAGTTTGAAAACCACTTGTCTAGTCAGTTCTGTGGCCCATTTTTTTAAAACTCTTGTATGCACATTCTCTGGAGTTCCTGATTTTAAAATGTCTAACTTTATCAGCTTCTGTTTAACATCCTCCTGATTTACTGTGTATGGGGAAGTGTTTCATCATTATCATGTGATATAAACTGTTCCCAATACAGAAGAGAAATATTTATTGAACATTGTTTTTCTTTTCTTTATTCTTACTGACAGTTCTACCATTTCCATCTAGTAATGGACCAATACCATTGTTAGGATTCTTTTTGTTCTTTCTTCCAGTCCCTAATTCTTCTGGCCAAAGAGTAGTTCTTGTATGCTTTTGCTTCCTTTATCAATTGTACACCTCTACCCCAATATAACATGACCCGATATAACATGAATTCGGATATAACGCGGTAAAGCAGCGCTCCGGGCGGGGGGGCTGTGCGCTCCGGCAGATCAAAGCAAGTTCAATATTACGCATTTTCACCTATAACGCGGTAAGATTTTTTTGGCTCCCGAGGACAGCGTTATATCAGGGTAGAGATGTATACAGTTTTCTGACTTGTGATTTATATTCATTACTATTAACTTCCACTTTCTTCCATTTGTGATAGATAGATAGATAGATAGATGCCTTCATTTTCCCTCTAAACTTGGTTGGGTTTTTTTAAACCAATGTGACCTTCTTTCTTCATCGTGTCTTTTTGGATATCTAATAAAATGTTCTTAAACAATCCCCAATTATTATTCAAACTGCTTGTTTTAAATTATTTCTCTCAACTGATTTAGCTCAAAATTGTTTTCAACTTTGTGAAATTGGCCCTTTTAAAACAACAAGTATATATATTATTGGTTTGGAATTCACTCTGTTTGCACATAACAAATGTAATCAAGTCATGGCTACTTGTATTTAGTTCTGTGATCAATTCCTCTTCATCTGTCAAGACAAGATCTAATAAAGGATTCCCCCATGTTGGAATCAACACTTTTTGAGTTAGAGAATTTGTAATCTATAGTATTTTGAAATTTTGAGGATGTTTTAGTACTGGCAGCATGAGCCCTCCACTATGTCACTCAGATTGAAGTCCCCCATGAAAACTCCTCTACATGTAATAAACAGGGGTTTAAGGAGTCAGTCATCCTGTGTCTGTAGCAGACATCAGCGAGTCCTCCATCTTCTGTGTTATCTGTTAGAACATTGATACATAAGCATTCAAGATAATTTTCTTCCAAGTTGTCAGTGACTTGAAAACAGACAATGTCATTTTTGACATAGAATATCAGTCCCCCTCCTCTTTTGCATAACCGATCCTTCTTAAATAGGTCATACCCATTAATTTTAGCATTCCAATCATGCAAATAACCCACCTTGGTTTCAGTAATACCAACACATCAAATTTATGCTCCTACATGAGCCATTTCAGTTCCTCTTGTTTTTTAACCAGTCTGCTGGCATTGGTGTACAGACAATTAAAATTTTTCTTCTCGTCATGTCCTTTGGTTTCTTGATTGATTTTGTTCTCAATATCTTGATTTTGTGCTAAATGAGTGTTCGTTTGTTCCCTTGTTTCACCCTCCCCTTTGATTGTTAGTTTAATGCCCTCCCCCCTGACTACTCTAGCCAGACTATCCCCAAGAAGACTGGTTTCCCTTCTGCTGAGATGGAGGCCATCTGAACTGTACAGCTCCATTTCCCCATAGAAGGGGGACCAGTGTTCCACAAAACCAAACTCCTCTGTCTTACAGCACTTACCTAGCCAGTTGTCCACTTTCATAGTCTTCTGCCTTCTGTTTTGCTCCACTCACAGATCAAGAAGGGTGTCCCAAAAAATTAGTTGAACATTCTTCTCCTTCAGCACCCTTCCAAGTTCCCCGAAGTCATCTGCACCCTGTGAGATGCAGTGTCATTAGTGCCAATAGTAGAACTTTGCCCGTCAACTTCAGGCACCGTCTTAGGATGACATCTTGTGTCTCCTAGCTATGCCCACTGGTACCACCTGAAATAATTCCTCCTCCCTGTTCCTCTTTGTAGACTATCATCACCTCCCTCATAATTGTGGTTTAACCAAACTTTAGCGCTTTTATTCGTTCCTTAGAAATAAATCTGTCCAGCTCCCCTGACTGTTTGTGGCTCTTCTCTAAACTCCTTCTATGTTGTCAATATCTTTCTGAAATGAGAGGCTCAGGACTGAATGCAGGTTTGGTCTCACCCAAGTCATGTAGGGCAGCAGCTCTCAACCTTCCCGGACTACTGTACCCCTTTCAGGAGTCTGAGTTGTCTTGTGTACCCCCAAGCTTCACCTCTCTTAAAAACTACTTGCTTACAACATCAGACCTAAAAATACAAAAGTGTCACAGCACACTGTTACTGAAAAACTGCTCACTTTCTGACTGTTACCATATAGTTTTATAAAATAAATGAATTAGAAAAGAAATGTTGTACTTGCATTTCAGTGTATATTATATAGAGCAGTATAAACAAGTGACTATATGAAATTTTAGTTTGTACTGACTTCGCTAGTGATTTTTATGTAGCCTGTTGTAAAACTAGGCAAATACCTAGATGAGTTGATGGACCCCCTGGAAGAGCTCTGTGTACCCCCAGGGGTGCATATCCCCCTGGTTGAGAACCACTGATATAGGGAGGAGCTATTACCTCCTTCTGACAGTGCCACAGTGTGTACCTCTGCTTGTGCAACCCTAAAATATCACCAATTTTCCCTCCTCCCCTTTTTTTTTCCCTTGCCAAATTATATTTCAAAGTCATGTCTAATTTTCTGGCCATTATTGCCCCCTGAGCCTCCTTCACCATTGCTGCTCTCCAAGTGTCTCTCTCCCATTGAATATGCATGTTGGATTATTTACCTTGGGATGTATTCATTTGCATTTAAATTCATTCTCATTTTTTAAACAGGCTTTTGCTTGGAGTTTCTAATGCCTCTAAGTCCTTAGTGTGTTATTTCTCTGTCCTCGGCGGTGTCTGTGGTCCTCTCTGTTCATATCGTCCGCAAATGTTCTTACTATGCTGCTTCCCACCTCTTCCAGCTCAGTACTAATGAAGATGTTAACCAAGACAGCACTAGCACCAGCCCCTTCACTGCTTTGCTAGACAACTTCCCTCTTCTGACATGTTGTTGTGCATATTTGCCCCGTGCTTTGGGACCTTAAACCTGTTCTCAGTCCGTGTGACAGTGACCTGCACTCAAGGTCATCTAATAGTACTGCTGCCTTAGAGGTGGGAGTTATCTTTTGTTGCATCATATTGCTGCCAAAATGACACAGTGTCCTGAAAGGCGGTAGGCAACCTTGTTAGTGCTACATTTGAGGGAAAGAAACTGGGCTGCAGATCTCAAGTGAGCGCGCATTCTCTTGAGATTTCTGACTACCTGAGAGATGGGCATCAACCCAACTGCCCGTATTTGAACACTCCTATACTTTGGATTCAAACTTCGTAGCTGGCCCCTCTCATTAATCATTGTTTGCATAGTGATCACAGCAATCCTAGCTGCTTTACATTCAGGTATGAAGGCAAAGGCCCCAAGCAAAGAGCTAACAAGATGGGGCTTCCGTCTCCATAATGAGTCCAGCGAAGCCTCAGAACCACACATCCCTAAACTTTGGGAAACCTCAGAGCTGGATCTGAATTTCCCATCTACGTTTCTCTATGGCCAACCCTACACACTGATTGAAGCACCCTCCAGAATGCAGGGAAGTTCAGATTCATTCACAGCGCTGGTATGATCCATTGTGGAGATAACTAGGGGGAGGGCTTTCTTCCCTGTATTTAACTCTTTGGCAGTAATAGTGACACTTGCCCTGCATTGGACAGTAACTGACAGTTGTCATATTTGATTGCTTATGCCTATCCGTATTTGAATAAGGATAAACCTCATGAAAGGCTTGTTTTTTCTGTCCTTGTTAAACTGAGAGCTTCCTCAGATTAAACACAGGACATAATGAATTAATAAATGCTGTGGTTTTCTCATGATCTATGTGATACCAAATATCTCTTTTAACTATTCCAATGAAAACAGAGAACAGATAAATCAGAATTAACTACAGTAGTAACTTAAATCTCAACTAGGCATAATTAGGAACAATAATGTCAAAATGAAAGTGGCCAACTATATTAAAAGAGAAGTATGAGAAAGACACAGGTTCCTATTCTGAAGTCACAGGTATGACAGAGTTTCTGTTACTCCATCTGTGCAGTCCTAACAGGAGGCAATTGCCCCACCCATAAAGTCACTTGAAAATCTTTTTGGGAGAATTAGATCAAAGATGTTATAACTGAGGGACCCTTCCGACCCTGACATTCTATGATTCATGAAAAACGGATGCCATGTAAGATGAACAGGGACCTATGAAAAGAAAGGGAGACCACTTTTATATCTCATGCATTTCTCTTTGCAGAAGTCGGCCATAAAACAAAATAAATGAACCCACTGGAGATCATTTTCCATTTTCATGGTGGTTGTTTAAATGCAGACTGACTCACTGGACTATAACAGCTCCTTAGGAGCCACTTATTTCTATTTGGGAGTACATATTTAGGCCTCTGTAAAATTCCTTATGCAATGTCTTTGAAGGGTACTTACTGGGTATACTTAGCAGCCATATCCCCAAAGTGAATATCTCAGATGTTTACAGCAATTGATATTAATTTCTTCAAATTACAAAATGATATTAGCCTAGATAGTGGGGATGTGGCTTGCCAAGTCTGTTTTTCAACCTCAGTTGTGAGTTGTACCAGTGAAAAGATGCACTAGCTAGAAATAAAACCACCATGAGGAAAGTGAGGTAAGTGAGGTACATTCAGCTGTGGTCATTGCACTCTGCGAGTTCCCTTGGGGGACATTGAAGTCCATTCCATGACTGTGTGGTCTAAGTCAGGAGCTAGGGAGAGCCTATGTGGTGACAGTGGTTGGCCTAGGATGTGTTAATCAGTGCTGAAGAGAAAGGCAGAACCACAGGGGCTCTCTGTGTCCAGCAGCCTCAGTAAAGCCTCAGTAACTCTTGCTAAGGTTTGAGTTCACTTCAGTGTCTTTGGCCAAAGATTTACTATAAAGTAGCATTTTCTAAGGCAATGTCTGCCGTGCACTTTCGTTGTTAAAACATTTGTCGGTCAAGGGTATAAAAAAAAAAACACCTCTGACCAACAACAGCGCTATGTTAGCGGGAGATGCTCTCTCACCAACATACCTACTCCCCCCTATTGGGGGTGGTTTTATTTTCTTGGTGGGAGAGCTCTCTCCTCCTGGTAAAGACCAGCTACACTGCGTACCTTACAGCAGCACTGATGTAGCGGCAGAGCTGTGCCACTGAAAGGTGTGTAGGAACCATGTTATGATGGAGTCCCTGTGGATACAGGCCCCTTGTCATTACTTGTTTCCCATGTGCAACCATGGCAGTCTATCAGTGTTCTCATTTTGGCATTCTTACCTGATCTTTGATACGGGGATGTACTACTCACCATACAGTTTATATGCAGAGTCTGAAATCCACTGAAGCAGAGTCCATCTATTTGGCTGAAAGGGTTGCTGTGAAAAGCTTATGATCTCTTCATTACTGGAATGTTCTACAGTGTCACTATATAGCACATTTTCTACAAATTCCCATCTCAAGAAGTAGTGACCTTGATCCCTTAATGGGTGCTGAATTAGACATACATTGTTCTGAAAATACGAATTCTATACTAGTTATCAATATTTATTGGTAGGTTACCAATATTTTAATACTAACGTGTAATACAACTAAAGATAGGCCTGATCAGACCCTGGATCAGAATTCTCCTGGGAGAGTCCAGAGCCACTCCCAACTGCAGTGAGTTGAATCAAAACCCCAGACAACTTCAGACTCTGGGGAAGTTTGGATCCAATCCAGGTTTGACTTTCACAGCTCAGGCCCCTCTTTGTATGTAACTGCTTGTTGGGGCAAACACCAACGGTTCTGATTCTTTTTTCACGCTGTCCTTACTCTGCAAAGCCCTTGCTACCACATCAGACCCTTGGATTATAATTTCTTAGTGGGAAGAACCATGGTTTATTTGATGCAAATTATAATAAATCACATTTATTAATAATATTATAAACTATTTATTTAGTAATGCTAATTATTAAGTCCTGAAAATTTTCTCGTTGCCTTTAAGGTCACTACTCACATGAGCAAGGACTGGGTCCTGTAATGCAAATCAGGCTGCCCATGCTCCAAAAATAATCAGGGAGGATAGAGATCCAGCAAAAGAGAGTGAGAAACTATATCTCTCAGGGTTAGCTTCTTTGAAAGGTTTGCACTGTGAGGCTGTTTACCTGTTATTAAGACATGAATCCAGGAAAGTGTGTTTTCCTCAGGCTCCCCTAACCTCTAAAGCAGAGCTGGGAGCTAGCTCCATTCTTCATGCTGCCTTGGGTATTAACTGTGATGAGAGAATCTCAGAACCCTGGATCTCAGCAAGTAGGGAAAGGAGAAACTGACTTGTTAGAAAGTTGATTTATTTGTAATGATTATCCCAGAAGTGCAAGGCACTCAGAAAGTTCCCCGCCAAGTGGGACCTACATGCAGAGGACCAGCTGGGAAGCAGCTTTACAGGGGACTCCACACTACCTTTGAACAAAGGAATTGGTCTCCATTCTAGTTTGACATAGGCCAGCAGGGACAGGCCAAGGAAAGGATGGAGACATGGCCAGTGGCTCAATCCCTCTACATATGGGTCTGTGGGAATTGCAGCCCCTATTCCAGCCAAGGGGTGATACGTAGCCATGGAAGGACTCTGGCGCTGCCACTGATACAGGGGTGGATCCCATCCTTCTTCTAGCTCTGTGGGATTCCTCTGCACAGGCCCTTTTACTAGGGCCACCTTTCCCCTCCCAGGGAGCTGAGGATTTATTTATCTGTGCTTTTTAAAAGTAACAGTGTGAGTCACCTTTAAAGTTTTCATTTGACTTCATTGTCATAACACATCATTTCAGATTAATGGTTAATTGAAGAGGACATGTTCTGACTCCAGCTCATGTCCTGAGGTGCTTGTCGCAACAATGATGCACTAGGTGATTATTCACTCCCCTTAACCTGACAGATGCATTTCTTCTTTTGGCTGGTTAATAACCTTGACCAGGTGTGTGTGGAGGGGTGGGGTTGTAGGACATGCGGGATGGGCAAATGTCTTTAGATGGGCTGCATGACCTCCGTTTTGCCCAAGCAAAAAACTTACTGTGCAATGGACAAAAGGAGTGTCATTCCTAGAGTTGGGTGAATAGTACAAAACGCAATTAATTTGTGATTCTTTATCTAGATTCATCTAGATTCAGTAGTACTGCAAATAGTCCTACAAATAGAATTGGAAAAAGTTTAGAGACGTGTACCAAAAATAGTTAGGGGAATGGACCAGTTCCATACAAGGAGAGATTAAAAAGATTGGGACTTTTCAGCTTAGAAAAGTGATGACTAAGTGGGGATATGATAGAGGCCTATAAAATTATGAATAGTGTGGAGAAAGTGAATGGAAACTTTTTTTACCCCTTCACATAACACAAGTCCATGAGGTCACCCAATGAAATTGATAGGCAGCAGGATTAAAACAAATATGAGGAAGTACTTCTTCACACAACATACGGTCAGCATCTGGAACTCATTGCCAAAGGATGTTGTGATGGTCAGAAGTATAACAGGGTGAAAAAAATAGATAAATTCATAGAAGATAGATACGTCCATCAGTGGCTCATAGCCACGATGGTCAGGAACTGAACCCCGTGCTCTGGGTGTCCCTAAACCTCTGACTGCCAGAAGTTGGGACTGGCCAACAGGAGATGGACCACTCCATAATTGCCCTGTTCTGTTCATTCCCTCTGAAGTATCTGGCACTGGCCACTGTCAGAAGACAGGATACAGGGATAGGTGGACTATTGGTCCAACCCAGTATGTTTTTATGTAAATATCTGTTCACATGAGTACTCAATCCAGCCATCTTGAAAAGTCTATGTGGGTTGGGTAGTCATCCAGTCAGAGGGTAAAAACAAAGCCAGCTGACCGAAGTGACCAGTTATATTATATGAATAACAAATTGTGATAGTTAATATCCTAAGCAATAGTTGTGGTGAATAGCTTATGAGCAACCAATTGACTCAAATATTTGTTGAATCATTATGAATGACAAACAATCCTGTGAATATCAGTGTGTTCTTGGATAAGTCACAAAAAGAAAAAGTGGCTAAAATTGTCAGATGAATTGTTCACTGCAAATCATTTACTCAGCTCTTGTTGTTACTTAATGAACCACAAATTAAACCTGATAACCAGGGAAAACTTAATTTTGCCATGAAAACACGTAATGCTTGCAAACTCCCTTTCCCTGTACTTGGACCCATTTCAACCTGACTGCACTAATTATTCCAGAGATGATTTTGTTGTGAGAATGGTGAAAGTGAATTTGAAGCTATAGCTATTCAAGTGTGAAATATTAAAATGTGTGGGGAAATGCCTTTTATCTTAACTCCATTATATTTCTCTTCAGTGTTTTTATCCATTTGTTCATTGCTTTTTAGAGTGCTGCTCTGGACAGTTGTTCTCTTAGCTACAGAGGGAAAGGGCCCGATCTTGCATGTCTCATGCAGGCTAACAGCCAGTAATGTGAGTGGAAGTTCGCCTGAGTAACCTGTCCAGAGCCAGTTATCTATCATCTGTGCATAAATTAGGCTATAACATTTCTAGTCTTCACGAGGTGCTTTTTCATGCACGGGGAGCCTGTGAATGATCTTTTGGTTGGAATTTGTGCTTTTCAGTTGAAGGTATGGAGCCTAGATACAATGGTGGTGAGCAAACTATAAACATCTAGATAGTTAGCCGTTAATTTGAATGATTGCTGTTAAATATTTAGCATTTGCCATAGATACCACACAATGATATCTGAACTGTAACAATTTCCCTCTTTTTCTTGAATCTATCTATCTATCTATCGGGCTGGCTTTAGGACGATTCCCAGGAATCGGGTCCCACACCTAAGAGGGCCCCACAGCATCCGGAAGAGGGGCCCCACACCCTCTGCTGAAGTACCGCCGGAAACAGCGGCAACCAGTTGAGCTGCCGCCGAATTGCTGCCGCTATCTTCGGTGGCATTTCGGCAGCAGCTCATTCAAATTGGGCCCTGTACGTCCTAAAGCCGTCTCTATCTATCTATCTATCTATCTATCTATCTATCTATCTATCTATCTATCTATCTATCTATCTATCTATCTATCTATCTTCTTCAGCACCATCAATGTGGTATAAGTGATAATTTGTTGGATAGCAAAAGTTACCTTTTAATAGCTTCTTTTATAGATAGAATAGATGTAAGGGGGAGGAAAGAGACCTATGCATATATTGTGACATTTGACATGGAGAGAGAAGTATGTAATTTACACAATGATGAGGATAAAGACATTACTCTGGATATCTTGGTGCTGACAACATAGCCCATTTCTTCTGATGTCTTTCAATAGCAACTCTGTGTTTTACCATGTGTTGAACTAAAATAAAAACATAAATAAATAGAATTGAAATTTCTTAGCCAACTCATCTAGAATTTCACCCATTAATAGACACTGTCTCTCCTTAAACAACCCAAGAAATGCATGTGAAAGTAATTGTTCATTGTAGGCATTGCTGAATTGCTTGCTCATTGTGACCACATTGTTAAAAAATCAAATGTGAATTATTTACAATCCTGGTAACCTTTCCCATGTTCCATCCTGTTTGTAAATAGAAATTATCCTCATATTGCAAAGTTTGGAACTGAGCCCAATCTAAACATCCCCAAATTTGGGGACGAGGCATTCTGGTTAGGGTGTGGTATCTGTAGTTGAAATATCAATTTTGCTACCAAAAATAATATTGCTATTTTAAAATGTAACGTATCGTTGAAATATCCAGTAGCAGAGTGTATTATTAAAAGCAGTTCATGTTTGGTGAGGAGTAGACTTGAGTGAATAGTGGAAAATAATGTGCAAACCTGGTAGTTAAATCTGAATGGCACTTCAGTCTGACCATTATACTCCTTTTCCGTTTTTCAGATATTTTTGCAGTTGTGTTTTGTTCCCAGGAACGTTTAAGCAGAAGCTTTTTGTGTAAATGTGGCTATTTGTACACACCTGACAACAGTAGTGTTGCCAGAAAAGCCTTGCGTTATGTCATCCAATCAGAAAACAGAAATCACTGCATGTGACTGAGCTGATCAATCAGACAGTCCCAAATGTTTAATTGCATGCACAACCTAGAAAGTGCACTGTGAACACTTGTCTAACAGCCCAAAGATATTTGGTCAAGTGGTTCACTGAACTGTTACAAGTAACGGACACATTTGTAGAAAATGTGATTTGTCAGGGTTTCTCAAACAGGGGTCGCCGCTTGTGCAGGGAAAGCCCCTGGCAGCCCGGGCCAGTGTGTTTACCTGCCTCCAGGGGCGGCTCCAGGCTCCAGCACACCTAGTGCGTGCCTGGGGCGGCAAGCCACAGGGGGCGCTTTGCCGGTCGCCGCGAGGGCGGCAGGCAGGTTGCCTTCAGTGGCATGCCTGCGGAGGGTCCACTGGTACTGCAGCTTCGGCAGACCTCCCGCAGGCATGCCGCCGAATCCGCGTGACCAGGGACCTCCTGCAGGCAAGCCGCTGAAGGCAGCCTGCTGGAGTGCTTGGGGCGGCAAAATACCTAGAGCCGCCCCTACCTGCCCCGTCCTCAGGTCCGGCCAATTGCAGCTCCCACTGGCCGCGGATTGCTACTCCGGGCCAATGGGAGCTGGTGGAAGTGACGTGGGCCAAGGGATGTACGGCCACTGCTTCCAGCAGCTCCCATTGGCCCAGAGCAGCAATCCGCAGCGAGTGGGAGCCGTGATCAGCCAGACCTGTGGATGTGGCAGGAAAACACACCGGCCCGGCCCGCCAAAGGCTTTCCCTGCACAAGCAGCGACCCCTGTTTGAGAAACCCTGTGATTCGTACATGTACAGAGGAAAGAGCCAAATCCCGAGAATCAGCCATTCACAATGCAAAGCTTGACACGAGTGCGCAGAGCTTCTTTACCTTCTGAACATTGCAAATGTAAGATGATTGGACAGAGGGTGCATAAGGAGTCAAGCTCAGTGAAATTCCATATGAAATTACCTTTGCTGTAGGACTCACAAGCTACAATGTTATGGGCCTCCTTATTCCAGACACAATTAGATATCTTTCTTTATAGGTGCTTTTCTTTATTAACGTCAATAAAAAAAAATCACACATAAGCTCTGGCAAGAATTCATTTTGCTGCTGTTAATATACAAGGTCTTGTCCCAGAATTTAGGTTAAGAAAGACTCTTTAGAACTAGTGGAGCTAGTCACAGTACGAGGTCAGCCTGGCTTCAACGGAATAGAACAGAACAGTTGTAACCCACTGGTCAGGGTGTGTGATGTGCCTCCATCTATATCCGATTCACAGAGCATGTGAGTCTGTTACAGCCCCACTGATCTAGCCTGGCTTTTTAGCTGTAGACACTCAGGGTTTTAATTCTGGAGGTCTCTGGTTCAATCTTGGTGTTGGCCAGGATGGTGACCATCACACAGTCACTATGGGTTTTGTCACCACTCTTCCTAGGGATGAGTGGCTGTTACCCAAGCTCAGCACCCTATTGAAAACCTTGTGCAGAAATATACAACACTTAATCTGTGTACATGTACGGCTGTGATTTTCCTGCCCCAAATTAAGTAGTTTTGTTTGTTGTATAAACAATCATTAATATTTGGGTGTTTGAGTGAATTTAGTGTTGGCAAAAGGGGTGGATGGACACCTGGGAAGCTAAAGTCTGCTTTTTATCCGTAAGACTGGTAAAGGATGGGCACTGTTGATGTAAGCCTTCCTTGCACTCTCCCACTGCAAACATGCTGAATTGCAAACCTGGGAGGGGACACTGCTGAGCTGTGAGTGAGCTTCTGCCTTTATGGCCTATTAATCATTGGCCTCTCTACCGACAGCAAACATGGGGGCCAATGCGAGACAAGTGTGATGGTGGGTTTCTTTGTTTGAGGTGAGCATGTTTCCTCTAGGAACCAGACTGAGACAAAGCAATCCCTTTTCCATAGGTCACCGAACAGCCATCAGACTTACTTTCTGTCATTAGTAACCCAGTCTGGATTGGAAAGATCACCTTAGAAGTGAAAGGCTACATATGCCATTACTGATTTAGCCATTCCATGCAACAGACTTATGTGCGTTGATTGCAATCTCTGGGAGAGTTAAATGCCTTTAACTATCGTCATTCATGACTTTACTGACAAGATAGCATTGAAGGGGCTGGGTTTCCCATTCATTCAGTAGAGAAAACTGAAAATGCAGAAGGAATCAGGTGAAATGCAGAATGTCAGGTCAGAATCTCAACTAGCATCACTTAGCGTGTCTCCACTAAAATCAGTGGAGCTCTGCTGACTTTTGCCAGCTGAGTATCTGGCCTGTTATATTAGGTTCTCGAACTGTAAAAATGGAACAGGGCTTCACTTCGTTTGCTGTCCTTGTGTTGAGGTGAAACTTGGCCTGAAAATCGTGAGCATTGTTGAGCAGAGGTGCCCAGGGAGCAGCTGCAAGGAACGTGATAAGGTTCTGTGGGAGCTTGGTAGAGTTTTAGCTTTCTTTGGAGAGTTAATTTCATTCCATTTTTAGGGACTATACTTGCATCTTTGAAGTCAATGGCAGCTTTGGTGGGTTCTTCAACTGGAACAGGATTGAGCTCATTCGTAGCTGTGAGGCCCAGCATTCATATGATCAGTGGGTATTGGGGATTTCCAGCACCAAAACTCTAGCTCCTCTCTACCCAGGTCATTACAGTCAGGATAGTTTATAACTCCTGCATTTTAAAGGAACTTTAAAGTGGGCATGAATTACATTGCACTGTCAGAGTGCTGGCCATAGCAGGACTGCTTCATAGTATGGAAGGTGCTTTTGGATCCTTCTGGATGATGTAGTGTAGTTAGCAGTCTATTCCGTGACTGCTTAATCCAGGCCAGGACATAGGCTGTGCTCTGGGTGATGATGCTAGGCAGCAGAGACTGTGTGTAGTCAGTTTGGAAGCTAGAGAGTCAGAGAGAATGACAGAGTCTGTTCCAGCAGCCTCAGTGAAGAATCTCCCTTATATCATTACATCTAAGTCCTGCCTCTTTGCTCCCTTGGGAGCTGAAACGAATGAAAGGGGCTAGTAAACACAACATCTCGTCATTCTGAAGATTTGAATTCTGTCTGCTATGTGAGTGACGGGTTGTTTTATTCATTGTGTGCTCCAGGTGGTGACTCTCTGAGGCGTGTTGCCCATGTGTTTTCTCTACAGTGATGTATAGGCTTAGCTTATGTTGTGCTAAGTCTTCTGTAGGCTTTGGGGCCCAGGTGCCATAACACTGAGCGATGGGCCCAGATCCAAACACCCCTGAATATTAGTTGGAAGGATTGGAATTTGGTGGCTTGAACCTGTCTCTAGTCGCTTTTCTACTGGGTATTTGTCCTGCTCTTGTGCTGCTGGGGAGGCAGTGATGAAATTTTCACTAGTGTTGCTGAGCCTGGAAAGGGACAGCATGGGAAGCTCAGCTTTCCATTGGGCTGGCTAGGGTCTATTACAGACCCTGCAAAGTCATCAAAAGCCCAGGTTGGTTTGTGGAGGAATGTATCCTTACTTAAGCCTCTCAGTCCCTCCAGGGTTACAGCTAATTAAATTATAGGCACCCACCTCTTAAATAGGCTCAGGATCTGCGAAGCAATCATGAAATGGTGCTGTCATCCTCCTGCTCAGTCTGCAAATGAGCTACCACCTGACTTTTAGAGGTAAACTGCAGAGTCACTTATCCTATGAAATCAAGAGATCAGAGCAGTGGATAAGGAGTCTCAGTGTAATTCATTCATCTGAACTTTTATCTGTCCAGAGCTGCGATTGGTGCTAATTACAGTCACTGCTCATGAACTCTCAGACCTATCACTGCACTAAAAATATCAATATTGTTAAACAGTTTTTATTTTATCCTCACTGTGAAACTAACGTGCAGGAATTGTGTAGTATTAAGTTCATACCTAAACTGTTCTTTAATATAATCTGTGCCTCTTTGCTTCATTATAAAGCTCTGTTTGAAAAACACTGTAGCAATTAATTTCATCTGGGGGGCTCTTGCTGTCAGTTCCTGGGACTGAACTATTCAGGAATGGTGGCTGGGCTTTTCCAGCTGAGGCTCTGCCTTTGGAATTCTTTCCCCTTTGTGATTTTCCAGACCCTGCCAAGGTTGGCAGCTTTGATAGCACAGGGAGTTTATTTGATTCTGGTTTCATTTGTTTGGTTCCTTTTATTTTATTTTATAAAATTGTATTCCAGATAATTCAGTTGCTGCAGTTTATTTGGTGACAGCAATTGTTGATTTATGTGACTGCTGTACTGGCTAGTGTGTGTGTCTCCCAGTACTCTCTACAGGATGGAATCAAAACTGCTTAGCTGTGTGTCATACAGACTACACTGCTGACGACTAAGGAAGATTCTTGTTTAGCTCCAGTAGTAGAGGTCTAGGGGGTTTGGATCAGGAAGAAATGTGTTCTCTATCTGCTTTTGCCTTACCGTTGTGAGTGGCTGTGTTGAATAATCCAACCCGTTGTGAGTAGTTTACATCATTTGCCTTTTTAATTTTTGTATGATGATTCCAGTTTGTGGCAATAGGTGAAATAAATAACCAGTAAATCAAGTACTAATCCCACCATCCTTAGAGCAATTACAGTGGACTCTTCCCTTGCCACAGAAGCTGCTCCTTTGCTCAAATCAGTTTCTTTTTATAATTATGAGACATGTTCAGCCAGCTAGATTTCTAGGGGAGACTCCTATTCCTTTCCATTTTCAGGGAAGGATAGCTCTTGGGGTGAAACATTACATGAATGAAGGTTTGTCATTCCTGATCCAACCATTTATCCATCTGGTCCAGTATCCTGTGGGGGTCAATACCTGATGCCTCTGATGTTATCTATAACAACATTTCATTACCGCAGTGGGCGAGGGAGTTTGCAAAGACTGGACTGACGTTTTATTAACATTTAAACATTTATTTTGTATCATTTTTAATAATATTGGACCAATTTTCATGCTGACTTACCCCCTCTATGGACTATCCCCCCCAGTGCAGCCTCACAGAAGATTAAACTGGGCGTAAATCTGGGCACCCTTTGGCCATATATTTACAGGAATGTTTCTCAGTAAGGCTCCAATTCATCCAAGCATTTCAGCGTACCTAAATTGAAGCATGTGGGTAATGCCAGTCTCTGTTCAGAAACCTGGGAGTAGTGCTTTACTGAATCAGAACTGGTGTTGGGTGTCTGGGCTGACCCCTTTTGGAGAAAGATGGTGCTATTTTCGTTGAGCAGTTCCAGCTTTGAGATCCAGAATTTCACAAGGTAATTTACCCACGTGAAAAGCTTATGTTTTGTAGCTACTTGTAATTACTCTGTGTGCAAGTAGCTAGGTCACAAAGGCAAAGAATCTTAATGTACCCGGTGCATAAAAGGGACTGAAAAGCAATTATGGCAACACATTGAACTAGAGAATTTGTCAATACTCCAGAGCCAGTTAAAGCCCAAATTGGCAATGTTATATGGGGGTAACTCAGTCTCAATGCCAGCCCTTTTTATTTTATTACTGCTTTGACTTTTAATGCATTTTCTCCTCTCCAAGTGTGTGTATATCTCTGTGTTGCTGCTCCTAGTATTAATGAGAGCTACATGGATTCATCAAGATGAGAGTAAGCAGTACTGGACTCCTGAGTCTACTAATGTAAAAAGTATGAAAGCTGTTAATTTCTCTGGTGTCAGGCTATATCTTCAAGAAAACCAAGTCAACAAAGAAGAAAGTTACTCACTCTAAATTAACCCTCAAATCTATACTGACTCCCCACTATATAAAGCCTCCAGACAAATGCACTAGCAACTGAGCAACATGAGGCTATCAGAAGCCTCGCTATCCCAATCAGGCCCTTTCAGCTGAAATCTGTCCATTCGTCAAATTCATCAAAGGGCTTAAATGCAAAAAGGGAATTTTTCTGTCTCATTCTTAACCTTTGTGTGATTGCACCTCTTTGGAGAATAAGCAAATCAAGTGGAAATGCCCTCCCATTGGACTCGTCAATGATTTAGCTGTATTCAGTTTCTATAATTTCTGCTGAGAGGTTTAAAAATAAATAAATAAATATAATAAAGGGATTGTGGGGAAATTATACAAGAGCTAAATTACGTAGTGATTGGTTTGGGCAACATTTTCTTATATGCTCCTAATATATCGTCATCATTACGACCAGAAAAATGTCAGACTGAAACAAACTGGCTGTGGTTTCAGTGGTATGTAGAACTCAGGTGAGCCTCCCATCTAAGCAGTCTGGTGATTGTGCGGTAGAGATGGTTTTGGTGATGGAGATGTATGACTATACCGCTGCAGAGTTATAAATGGTCTCCTTGGGAAGCCTTTGAGATGACGGCATTGTTATTGCAACAAACGGTCTCATGATTAACAGTCTCATCAATCTGTGTTGTAAATGTTACTACACGTGGGGGAACAATGCAGTTAAAATGCCGGAGGGCGATCCAACAAGAGAGTGGGGGATATCATTCTCATAGAAGCATATGAATCAAACTACGGTATCCTCATTTGGCTGGGAGTTTCTAACAGGATCACTTTTGTTTCTGAGTGTGTTGGGTTTACTTTGAATAATGATTTCTCCTTCCTGAATGCCAGCAGTCTGTATGTTTTTTTAAAAAGAATTTCTGACTTTCAGCCCTTATAGACATGCTCTGTAGAATATAATAGAAAATTATAGCCGTTCCAGAGCACCTTTCCACCATCCTATAGAATGTTTGGCCTTGTCTACACAAGAAATTTTTTTTTGGTATAACCAAAGGTGTGAATTTAAACCAGTAAGGCTATACTGGTGTACCCCACTGAGTGGGCACTCTCATTCTGGTATAAGAATGAACTTTTTTTTTTATGGTTTAGCTTATGTTAACCTAAAACAAAAAAAAGCCACTCTTATACCAGAGTAAGTGTCCACCTGGAGGTTATACCGCTATAACTATATCTGTATAACTGCTCTGGTACACAGGTAAAAGGCCTAATGAAGAATTATATCCCTTCTGTAGAACTGTTCAACTTACCTCGAGACAGGAGATCATTCTCTCAGAAATTCTGTAGGTGTTTGGAATAAATTCTAGAGAGCCTTATTTGTTCGATCCCTGTGAAATTTTATAGGACTCTTCCATAAGAGTGAGAGTGAACTACTGCCCCTTCATGCTATACTTTCTCTTGAATAAGGGTGTGATGGCTTTAAGATGGCAGTACCCTTCAGGGAATATTTCTTTGTTTTGTAATTTCCTGGAGTACTTAGTTTAATTCTTTTCTGTAAGTGAATTTAGTGCTGGTGAAAGGTTCTGGATTGAAAGCTCTGGGGACTGAAGCCCTAAGTATTGGGAATGCTTCCCCATCAGTGTGTCCCTACCCTGCTCTGGAGAGACCAACCTGAACACTGCTTAGGAATATGTGTTTTGGTCTCCAAGGTGCAGTCAATCCTTGGCTTTTCTTTTGAGACTGCCAACGAGGAGACCAATTAGTGCCAATCCAATTGTGGCAGCAAATGCTCAACAGTGCTTTGCAGCAGTGGCTGATCTTACCAACTAAAATGTGTGCTTCACACTTGGCTGCTCCACTGGGGATTTGGAAATAGCTTTATGTGAAGTTGCTCAGTTGGAAATAAGCAGGGAAGGGCGGTTGCTGGGAAGGAACAGACATGAGCCCTTAACTGTAAATCACAGAATAAAGGAAAACTCAGTGTGAGGTTCACACATTTCCCATGTCCTTCTCCCAGTCACTACATCTACAAAGCAGAGTTCGAGCGAGGTCCCTTTGTAGAGATGCAGCCAGCTCTTGGCCAGAAGTTTTAAACTCTAGTCTGTTTGGAAAAGTTTGGAAACCTAGTGCCCCAGAGAATACTGTAGCTATATACTTTCAAAAAACCTAGGTGCCTTGATTCTGCCTCCATTTCAATCAATAGATGCTGAGTACATGTACCATAGTTAGATATAGATTCAAATAGCTATAGGTATAGATCCAACCTGTTATGCTTCAGCTGGACAAGATGTATGGAATCTGTATCATCATAAGAAGTCCTAGCGGCTCATCTCTTCCATAAACCTCCCCTTCCTATGACCATATAGGATGGTTCCTTATAGTATGTTCTTTAGTCCAGTTTTAAATTGGTCAAGTGATGGGGCTGGGAGAAGATTCTATCATATAATACATCTCGCTCTTAATATGGTGTGACTAATGTTTCTTTTCCATTCTTCTTTGTTTACCTGTATTTCATGTGTTTCTATGGGGGCAGTTATTTTATCCAAGAGCAGCAACACCAAGCCCTGGACAGAGGGAACAGGCAGAGCCCAGAGCCACCCACCACATTTGAGTTCTTTTTATTTTTCTTGGAGTGTTTTCCTTTGGCTTTGATGACAATCTCTCCCCTTTGGTGGTGGTCTTCAGAGAGCTCTAATAAAAAGGAAGAAAGTGGGTTTGCTTGCCGAGTGGGGATAGTAGTGCTAGTCGTTATAATCCTAGCTGGGTGAGTTCAGCCATGGTTTTCCAATTCTATACCACAACAAGCCTATAACTTATAACAGCCTTGCCATGCCATATCCACAAGCCTTTAGCAGGCACATGCTGATATTGGGAGATCAGTCTAACTGTTAGCACCTTAATAGTGTTTTTGCTATCACTTTTAAGACTTTTTTTGTTTTTGTTTTTTTGACAGCCTCCGTAACTTAATGAAATGCCTGTTTTTGAAGATTCTGTTGTGTCTTGAAGATTAGATCAGAATGAATCGGGGAGGAAGAGCAGTGAGAGGCAGTGCAGTCCAGTTGACAGAGCATTCAAGAGATGTGGGTTCTACTCCTGGCTCAGCCACCAATCTGCTGTATTGTGACCTTGGCTCTCCACCCCTCTCTTCCTCTGCTTCCCCTTGAACCCGTGATCTGTCCTGTCTATTTAGACTGAAAGTTCCCTGGGGCAGGAACTGTCTCACACTGTGTGTTGGTACAGCTCCTAGCACTGTGGGGATGTGATTGTGATTGAAGAGTTCGAGGTTCTACTGCAATACAAATAATAACTGATGCACAGTGGGCCTAATGCTGCATGGCACTGAGCTCCTGTTAAGTCAATGGGAGTTGTGGGCAACCACAGTGAAAAGGCATTGTTTGGACTGGTTAACAGTAATAACACTCATTCACCTATGCAACCCGTCATTTCTATCAGCAGGTGCCCAGAGACCGGAGGGGGTTAACCACCTAGCAGAGTGCCCCATCTACATTTGCATTCATTGTGTGTGATCCATGCATCAGAGACCCTTAGTCTAAAGCCATTGGGCTCCCATTGACCTCTGTGAGAGTTAGATGGTGGCCTAAAGGAATAGGAGCTGGACCGCAGGTGGCTCTTTGCACTTACACTTCCTCACCTGCTCATTCGCTCCATAACTCTCTCACTTGACCTCCCATTCACCAGTTTGGTCACTTGTTCGCAGGTTTACTCTCAATCTAGGGGAACGGGGTAAAAAGTAATACTTCGCAGAGTAGGCTGAATATCAGGAAAAGTAGCCTCAGGATGGGATCAATAAGACTGGGCATAAGATCCCCCAGTGAAGTGAGGGAAAGCCCCATTACTTGCTTGGGACAGATTGGACAAAATGCTAGAAAATGTCCCATAGGAAACAGTCCCAAACTGATCACTGGAAGATGGTCCAGATGGGATCTGAGAGGGTTTTTCTGTTTCTTAGTCTATGTAAAAGTAACAGTAAGTCCTCTGTACGTGAGGCCCCAATGTTGACCCATAGGGTGAGACAAGCAGCAAAGAATCCTGTGGCACCTTATAAACTAACAGACGTTTTGGAGCATGAGCTTTTGTGGGTGAATACCCACTTCCTCAGATGCATGTAATGGAAATATCCAGGGGCAGGTATATATATGTGTGCTAGCAAGCAAGCTAGAGATAACGAGGTCAGTTCAATCAGGGAGGATGAGGCCCTGTTCTAGCAGTTGAGGTGTGAAAACCAAGAGAGGAGAAACTGGTTCTGTAATTGGCAAGCCATTCACAGTCTTTGTTCAATCCTGAGCTGATGGTGTCAAATTTGCAGATGAACTGAAGCTCAGCAGTTTCTCTTTGAAGTCTGGTCCTGAAGTTTTTTTGCTGCAGGATGGCCACCTTAAGGTCTGCTATAGTGTGGCCAGGGAAGTTGAAGTGCTCTCCTACAGGTTTTTGTATATTGCCATTCCTAATGTCTGATTTGTGTCCATTTATCCTTTTCCGTAGAGACTATCCAGTTTGGCCGATGTACATAGCAGAGGGGCATTGCTGGCATATGATGGCGTATATTACATTGGTGGATGTGCAGGTGAATGAACCAGTGATGGTGTGGCTGATCTGGTTAGGTCCTGTGATGGTGTCGCTGGTGTAGATATGTGGGCAGAGTTGGCATCGAGGTTTGTTGCATGGATTGGTTCCTGAGCAAGAGTTATTATGGTGTGGTGTGCAGTTACTGGTGAGAATATGTTTCAGGTTGGCAGGTTGTCTGTGGGCAAGGATTGGCCTGCCACCCAAGGCCTGTGAAAGTGTGGGATCATTGTCCAGGATGGGTTGTAGATCCTTGATGATGCGTTGGAGGGGTTTTAGCTGGGGGCTGTATGTGATGGCCAGTGGAGTCCTGTTGGTTTCTCTCTTGGGTTTGTCTTGCAGTAGGAGGCTTCTGGGTACACGTCTGGCTCTGTTGATTGTTTCCTTATTTCCTCGTGCGGGTATTGTAGTTTTGAGAATGCTTGGTGGAGATTTTGTAGGTGTTGGTCTCTGTCTGAGGGGTTAGAGCAGATGCGGTTGTACCTCAGTGCTTGGCTGTAGACAATGGATAGTGTGATGTGCCCGGGATGGAAGCTGGAGGCATGAAGGTAGGCATAGCGGTCGATGGGTTTTCGATATAGGGTGGTGTTAATGTGACCATCACTTATTTGCACCGTGGTGTCAAGAAAGTGGACCTCCCGTGTAGATTGGTCCAGGCTGAGGTTGATGGTGGGGTGGAAGCTGTTGAAATCATGGTGGAATTTTTCCAGAGTCTCCTTCCCATGGGTCCAGATGATGAAGATGTCATCAATGTAGCGTAGATAGAGAAGGGGTGTGAGTGGACGAGAGCTGAGGAAGCGTTGTTCCAGGTCGGCCATGAAGATATTGGCATATTGTGGGGCCATGCGGGTGCCCATAGCAGTGCCACTGATCTGGAGATATATATTGTCATCAAATTTGAAATAGTTGTGTGTAAGTATAAAGGCACAGAGCTCAGCAGCCAGCTGTGCTGTGGCATCATCAGGGATAGTGTTCCTGACAGCTTGTATTCCATCTGTGTGTGGGATGTTTGTGTAGAGAGCCTCTACATCCATGGTGGCTAGGATGGTGTTTTCTGGGAGGTCACCAATGCATTGTAGTTTCCTCAGGAATTCAGTGGTGTCGCGGAGATAGCTGGGAGTGCTGGTGGCATAGGGTCTGAGTAGAAAGTCCATATATCCAGATAGTCCTTCAGTGAGAGTGCCAATGCCCGAGATGATGGGGCGTCCAGGATTTCCGGGTTTGTGGATCTTGGGTAGTAGATAGAATAACCCTGGTCGGGACTCTAGGGGTATGTTGATTTCTTCTGGTGTTAGTGTAGGGAGCGTCCTGAGTAGATGCTGTAGTTTCTTAGTGTATTCCTCAGTGGGATCTGAGGGTGAGACAGTTTCGTCTGGAGCTGGGAGTCAGTGTTTGTGATGAACTGGGACTGTTCTTAATGTTTCCTCTGAATACTGTGTGGGTGCCTCAGTTTCTGGCTGACACTGTCTTCTGGCAGCTAATGGCATGGGCCCTTCCCCCCTGCAAGGGAATGCTAAAGGTGTAGAAAAACAAAGAGGTCAGGTGACCTCCTGCCACGGGAAAGGAACTCAGCAAAGAAGGAGCAGCTGGAGGGAGTTTCAGTTTGGAGCTGGCTGAGGACAGGAAGTGAGGGCAGACGGAGCTGTCTGGCTCACTGGACCCCAGAATGGACCTGGCTGAGGGGTCCTGGTTTTTGTACCTACAAGCTCTGTTTTAAACCATGTTCCTGTCATCTAATAAACCTCTGTTTTACTAGCTGGCTAAAAGTCGCATCTAATTGCAAAGTAGGGGTGCATGCAGAACCCTCTGGCTTCCCCAGGACCCCAGCTGGGTGAACTCGCTGTGGGAAGCACACGGAGGGGCAAAAAATACTAAATGCTCCAAGGTCAGACCCAAAAGGTAAAGCCATGTAAGCTTCTTGCCCTAAAAACAGTCTGCTCCAAGGGAGAGGAGGCTCCCCAAAGTCCTAACTGGCTTTGTGGGGAGCAGTTCCAGAGCATCGCCCAGAAACTCCATAACATGGTTCTTGGCTTCTGTTCGCAGCTCAGCCACTGACTTCGTGTGTCCTTGAGGAAATTGTTAACTTCTTTATGCAGAATCAGTTCCCCATCAGTGAAATGGGTATAACAGTTCTCACTTATCACAGAGGAGTACTGCCATTCTGAATTACTATGTGTTTAGACAGTGCGTTGGGATCCTGCAATGAAAGATACTATACAAGCTGCAGAATATTATTATAATGATATTGTGGAGACACCAAGTGTTATTAGTATGTTTTCCAGAAATGGTCAGTTGTGGATTTTAGTAGGGGATCTTCCTTTCCTTCCGAAAATGTCACATAGGAACTGCATCAAACCAGTGGTTTATCTAATCCAAAATTCCGTTTCTGGCAGTAGCCAATACAAGTTGCTTGACAGGAAGGTGGAATGAGCCCTGAAATGGACAATCATTCTGTTCTAGTCAGATTCTTATACCATGCCCAATACCATGATATCTGAGTCCCTCTGTGGTATCTGAGAACCTATAACCTGGTCACAGGGGAAGTTGTTTCCCAACCCCAGGCAGCTAGTGGTTAATGTATGCCCTGAAGCATAGCAAAAATTAAACAGTAAAAATTAAAACCAAAGCTTCTAATAAGAAATGGACACTAGTAAGAAATTACTTCTGCTCAAGGCCTTTGCCTTCTGCTGTTATTGCACAGAGAGATCACTCAGGGGAAGAAGTCATTTACACCAAGTGGCTTCTCTGCTTTTGGGCTCTTCAGTTCAACACAAGTAGCTGACAAGTATAGCTGGTTTTAATGGGACCTAAGACTTTGGTCTACAAGTGCATGCAGAATTCATTATGCCTCAGAAACAAAAGCAAATTATCATCTGTTGTGTTTTCCTAGCTGGCAAAGTAGCTACCTCCATAGTTTGTCTCTGTTGCACACTGATATTGTTTGTGTAGTGATGAGTGAACTTTAAGAAGCTGGAGGAAGAATTGGGCTTCTGCCATAACATATGAGTCCAGATTCCACTTCCCCAGCACCTGTTCAGGTCCAAGGTTTTATTCAAGCTCCATCTCCCATTGGAAAAATAGGTTTGAAAAAACATCTCAAAGTTCAGTTGCCATTGCAAATTCATCCAACCCTTCTTGGGCTGAAAATCTGGTGAGATCAAGCTTTCTCATGAGACTTCTGATACTTCCTACCATTGGCTTGGTTTGATGTGCCACATGAGAACAGCCTTGCTCATGTGGTTTCAAGTATGTTGAAGCCAGGATGTGAGATGCATGTTGGATAAGGAAGGAGAGAAAGCTCATTTCAGTTTTTGAACTTCAGAATGGTTTTGATGGATTTGGTTTGCATTTTTGGCCAAGGTGCTACCTCTTTGTCTATCTATTTATATCACAGCCATCATTATAATATCTGGGTTGGTGCTTTTATACTGACTAGTAGGCCATCTCTACTGTCATGAGTGAATTGAAGACCTAAGGTGTCCATGTAGAGATGGGGATGAGCCAGAAAGTTAGTATCTGGGTTTGAAATGCCTTATGGGTTAGGCATGTCCAAATCAGGTTTTGATTCAGCTCACTTTAGAGATTGGAGCTTTCATGTGTATTTGGCTCTTGATCTAATTTCCCTAGATTTTATAGGATTTGGTTCTAACCTGTCTCTAGTTCATTGTCTGTTGTTGTTGCTGCAGATGTCAAGCCCCATCTCTGTAACCCTGCCTTGTATTAGTCAGGCTGCCTTACAGGTACAGCCCAATGCCTTACAAAATGAACCAGAGAGAGAATTAGACTTTTGCTTCTAGGTTGTGGCATTTTTTTCAATGGGTGCAACGTATGTAATGGCTGGAGTCTGAATCCTGCCAACCTGCCTCACTCCTTTTTGTTTTAGATCGCACCTTATTTGTGTTCTAGAAGGCACAGCCGTCCTCACTAGATTTCGTCAACTGGAATCTCCATTCCTTTGCTTATGTCTCACAATGAGGGCAGGAAGGAAGCCCTGGTAAAGCGACCTGGGGGACCTTTTTTCCATCTTGTGGCACTGAAGAGTGAAAGTGAAGGAATTTAGGCTTTCTTTACTCCTCGTGTATCAAGAAATGCCTTTCAGAGTCATTTGGGCTCTGACATCTAGTGAAAGGGTCCTTCACATGCTCACAATGATAAAGGAAGGGAAAAGTCCGGCAAACAGCCTTCCTTACCTGGCCAACAGAGAGTCTCTGTCACCTACCATGGCACAGTTCTTAGGATTTGAATTGTGTGGGTTACTCTATCCTACCAGCACAGTAACAAATCTAAAATAAAATCACTCTGAAGTTTGTCTAAGGAATATTTTTGTGTGTGGATCCAGTGCCCAGGAATAGCATATGTGGAGAGGTAGAGGGAGATGGGGTGGTGATGAAGGGGATTAAACCCTTTGTGCAAGAGCCCTGTTCCTGGATCATCTTGAAAACTAGTATTCAATATGGTAATTAGCCGCATTAGAAACTGGTAGGTTTTACTTCTCTTAAGGTGTTAATACACAATACAACTATGAATTAAAATACACAACACTACCTGTGTAGTGTGTCCTGAAGATTAATTAGACATGAAAAATTTAATGGAAACAACAAAGGTACATAAAAATGGGATGTGGCTAAACCATGGAGTTGGTAGTTCAGAGATCTAGATTCCATTCCGAGCTCTAGCACTAACTTCTTGTGTGACATAGGTCATGTCACTTAAACTTCTTTGTGCCTTGGTTTCCCCATCTACAAAGAAAGCTAATTCTCCTTCTTGATTTATCATGGAGCTTATTAGAGACCTAATTGCTTCGTGTTTGTGAGGGCCTTGAGGATCTTCTGATGTGTTAGAAAAATGCCAAGGGTTGTTATAAGGAAGTCCTGTAGTAGAACCTATTCCCTCTCCAGAGCTGGGCAGATTGTTTGTTTGAAACACATTGCACAATTTATCCAATACATTATTTGCAAATAGGTTGGTTGAATTATCAGCCCAGCATTCCAGTTTTACAAATAATGTTTAAAAATATTCATTGAGTAATTGGTGAATTTCTTTATATTTTCCTTAAATAAATGATTTGGCCATTATTTGACTGGTTGTATGCATCTCAGAAGCTTCTCCAAAGCATGTCCTGTAATAAGCGTGTTGTAAAGAGGCTAGACCCATGGGTTGGTCATCATAACCTGCATCATTTTTCCAGACTAATTCTTGCCTAACTACCATAATGCTAATTCAGAGCCCAGTGTTCTAATATGCTGAGCACCTCCTGTACCTTTAATTCCCATTAAGTTCATTTCCACCTGTACCTTGCAGAAGGAGCTGTGCACCAAATGCCCAAGCTATGACATCTGTATGGAAGTTAAATACTCATCAAGGTGCCTTCTACATGGGTAGATTAGGTTCAGTGCTAGTCCCATTAAGAGCTTCTTGTTAAATAGGTCCCCTTATCAATCTGGGCCCTAGTGCATTCTCTGTCTGCAATGTGCAATTGTAAAGAGTTTGTTTTTGATGAATTTCCAGGGAGTTCTAGAAAGAGCTGTAAAACAGAAATTTTTTTCTTCACTTGTCTCTGGACTTGAGGACAAGTAAATTGTCACTTTTGTTAGCAGGTATTTAATGTCTTTAGGGCTACTGGTCCACCAAATCTGGATGTTCTTTGGAAAATGTTGGAACCTGAGAATATCACTGGGAAAACTTGCAAATATAAGCAACCTACTGTCTTTATGAAAAAGGCAGAGGTGCAGTCAAAGGAACTGGGCATAGGACATGGAGCCAGGGACTCCTGAGTTCAGATCCTCTCTCTCAAACTGACTCCTTCTGTGGCCTTGGGCATGTCATGTGACTCTACTCCCTCAGTTTACTCATTTGCAAAATAGGTGTAACTAATCTTACTTTACCTACTGTTGATGGGGAGAATTCTCTGTGTTTGTAGTGTGCTTTGATGATGAAAAGCATTAAGTATCAAACTTGAGCTAGATTTTGTTTTCTATGCACAACTGGTTCTGGTAACTGAAGAGTTGAAAGCCCACCAATATTCTTCACAAACTTATGAAGCTTGACTTCTTAGAGGAATGTCAGCTCAAGGAATGGGGTAAAACAAGTCCTGCAAATCTACTCATGAGGATCTGTCTTCTTATACACTCAGAACCTGTGCAGTAGTCAGGGGCAGCTCCAGGCACCAGCACACCAAGCACATGCCTGGAGCAGCAAGCCACAGGGGGCCCCCTGCCAGTCGCCATGAGGGTGGCAGTCAGGCTACGTTCGGTGGCATGCCTGTGGGAGGTCCACCAGTCCTGCAGCTTCAGCAGCAATTCGGCGGTGGGTATGCCGAAAGTGTGGGACCGGCAGAGCTCCCACAGGCATGCTGCCAAATCCACGTTACCAGCAGACCTCCCGCAGGCGCACCGCTGAAAGCCACCTGACTGCCTTGCTTGGGGCGGTAAAATACATAGAGCCACCCCTGGCAATAGTGATTAAAGATTTACTGCAAGTTCCTTCTGTGCAGGCAAATTTTTGATCAGACATTTCTTTATTGGCTGAACTTCTAAAAGAGGAGTCAGAATCCTCTAATAGCTTGCAGGTCCTCTGCTTTCATGTAGCCTCCATGATGGGTTGTTTTCTTTTGTGTGTCTTGCATTGTTAACCTAAATTGAGTGGACGTCTGTGGCTGTTAAGTTCTTGCTATGTGGAAAGTCCCTAATGGCTGCAGAGTTGGTCTCTTGCTTCCCGAGATGAAATACTGATTTGGAACTGAGCCCATATCAACCACATCTAATACATCTCAAGCTACAGAATTAAAGAGCAGGGTTTGAGGAAGTGATCCAAGAAAAGCTGTGTAACTAGCACATGTAAAGCTGTCCCTTCCTGGCATGGTCACCAGACTATGTATACCCATCCAGTCTTGTCGCTCAGTGTACAGTTTGTTCACTGAACAAAGCATAAGTGCAATTTATTCTCCTGTTTAAAACTGTGAGCATCCTTGTGAAAAGCAATGGGTGATCTCAATTATGGTTGGATTGTTCTCATTTAGACATGCAAGGAGGAGGGTTGACATGACTCATTCCATGTTAATCAGGGGGTTGTGGAGGATTAGATGGCTCAGAAAACTGTTAATGGAAAACAGAACCTTTCACCTCTAGGTCACTGATATGAATATAGCCTAACTCAAAAGAGATTGAGTGTTCTGTGTTCATTGTGGTCTGGGGGAGATGATTTCGGGGGGCCTCCATCTAGTTTCTAGTGGACAAGTGTATGCATCATGAAACCTATCACCACAGTCAGCACTAAATTGGCACTCTCAGCAAACCGACCAAGGGTTGAATGGGCTGTTGAGTCTGTTCTTCCCTCCAGCTCTGGTTTGAGACAAATCAGTAGGGTGGGGCTGAGAAATTTTGCTCTGCCAGATGCCCATGCTGCACTTGCTCTGTAAATCGAAGATTTCCAACATGGTCATCCATTAGTTGGAATTGTCTGCAAAATCTCAGCCACATCAAGATGGGACTATACCACTTTGCCAAGCAAAACATAAAAGACTGTCCTGTTGTTAAAATTCCTTGCCAAGATGCCATAATTAGGAACACCCAGATATATACTGTGCTAACTAAAGCATACATGAAAGCCTAGTTTCTTGAAAAGCATGTGTGTCCATAGGTGTGGCTTAGAAGTAGGGTGAGGTCTTTGCTTGTTACTTATGTAGGGCCCCAGGAAACACTGTTCCCTTTAGCACCTCTCAGTGTCAGGACCTTAGCAACTAAGAAATGGGATATTCTATCTATTTAAGTCATAGCAGGGTTTGAATAATGCATTATTAGTGAAAAAGGGGTGGCAATGACAATGATAGTAAATGAGGGGGGGGCAGTTATTCTAGCTGAGTGTTTTGTTTTTACATTGTGTATGTGAATGTGTTTGGGTCCCCGGACAGAATGTTTGCTGACAGTCTCTTGTTTTGTTTTTAAAGCTGATCAGTGGTGGTTCTATTGTAAGTGCTGAGGCAGTATGGGATCACGTCACCATGGCCAACCGGGAGTTGGCGTTTAAAGCAGGAGACGTTATCAAGGTCCTGGATGCTTCCAACAAGGACTGGTGGTGGGGTCAGATTGACGATGAAGAAGGATGGTTTCCTGCCAGCTTCGTAAGGGTGAGTGGCTCTCCCTTCCTTATCTTACTGCACTGGACTGTTGCTGTCACCTGTGAAATATGGGGCCAATTTTGCATTTAAAACTCCCACTGGCTTCAGTGGGAGATACAGTTGTGCAGTAGATGTGAGCTCAAGCTCCAGTATTTGTATCACTGATGTTCCATGTGTATATCCCAACAGTGCGGCCTTTCTCCATAACCTCCCCATAGCAGCCACAAGCAGTCATCTTTGCAAGAGACATGGACCATTTTCCATTATCTTTGGTTTTATACTGAAGCAGATTTTTGCTGTATCTGCCCAGATCTAGGGGTGTCCCACCAACCCACCCTAACAAAGCAAAGCCTTTCATAGGTAGGAATGACATCAGAGCTTTATTATTATTTTTTGTCTTCAAAGAACAAAGGCACAATAGGAAACCTTCCTAGCTACTGTCAGCTCTTGCCATTTTAATAGGGATGTCTCAGTTCTTCATCAGAGAATCAAGAGCCAGATGTTAACTGTGTCCTTTTTCTTCTTCTCGTGCTTTCTTTCTTTACTCTGGTGGTGGAGGGATAGGCAGGATCATAGATTTTATTCCTTTGAAGCCTAGAGGATGTGGTGCAAAAATGAAGATTTCTTTTCTCTTGTAAAATCATTTAAAGATGATGCTTTCCCTTTAATGTTTCAATCAATTTGACAAGCTCAGTGCTGGTGGGAGGGAAGGCTGTTTTATATTCAGTATATGATGAGGCCCAGGCAGTATCCAGCAGTGATGCTGTTTTGTTTTATTTCTCTGCTTAAGTCACCATTTTCCACCTCCACCCCTCCCCCAGCTCCTTTTCTGGGGGTTCCTGCATTATCAAGATGACTCCTCACATTTCTCCCACCTTTATAACATTCTTTAGCCTTTGAGGTGCCATTATTTGGCAACGACCCTTCTGGCCAAGGAAGCCTGGATAAAACTCATGAACCAGTGCTCCTTAATGGTATATAGAAAACCAGCCCTACTCTCCGCTTATCTCCCCCACACACCCTTTCCACTGTGGACTTCAGCATGTTACTTTGATCCGTTCTTAACTCTGGCCAGACCTGAGACTAAGAGACAAGGGACAGGATATCAGATGTGAGTCACCTGTGTGGTAATGCAAAGCATGATGATTAGACCACCAGGCTAACTAACCCTCCTTCCTTCATTTTGTTTAATGGAATATGGTGGGCTCCACCTTGCCCCCACTGAGGTCAAAAGGAGGTTTGAAAATTTATTTATAGGGGAGCAAGACTGAGCCCTGTCAGATAATGATCCCATTTGTGAAAAATTCCCCATCTGTGTAGATGGGGGAACCTAGGGTTACAAAGGCCAAAGTTTTAAAATCCAATTTTATTTTATTTTTTATTTTATTTTTTGTAATTCCACTCAGTAAAGAGTGAAAATAGCCTGGTCAGTTTCACTTGCCTATTCTCATTTACTAAACCAGTGCTGTTGTCATGTCAGGTTGTAACAGGTTTCATAAACAGCCCCACCACCCATGACCATACTTCTTTTTTAACACAAATAAACAAAACCACTTACCGTAGGCCCTATACTATTTAATCATGTGGGTCAGTAGCCTCTCAACAATTCCCCTAACCCATAGCTATTCGAAGGGTATGAAGTTGATTTTAGAAGACAATAAAGACAAAGGCGATCAGTTAAATGAATCCAAAGCCTTGATACATGGAGGCTTCAAAAGATGCATTAACAGTCGTTCAGGGAGCATTCTTGTGCCGAGGGAAGCGTTGGCCTTTACATGTGAGTTCCTTGCCTGTGTTGTTTAATGTCACAGTGCTCTTGCCTGCACTGAAATCAGGTCACCCATTAATTTAACTGGGAACAGGATCAAATCCTCCATCTGTGAGATACGTACTCAGCTGGGCTTGAGGTCAGAGTCATTCCCCGGAACTGAATGATGGACACCTGACAAGGCGTAAGAGAAGGCAGAATCCATGCTGCTGCCACAACTATGCCAATTAATACTTTACAATGTATACTAGACATTTCAAAAAGTTGCAAATGGAGGCCTGCTATGGTGCAGCCCAAGTTCTGCATGAGCAGCTGAAAGGGAAATTCAAACACTTACATCTACAAAGCAGTGACTTTTTCCACGCGGTACCACAAACCTGCAAGATACCACAAACCAAGCCACCCTGTCCTGGTTTATCAACTGCAAGAACAACTGCCATATGAGCTCTCATGTTCTCCTCTTCTCCATTGTCTGCGGTTGCCACTAACCTTTCTTGCCTCTTCGTGTCTATTCTTCAAATTCCAATTTTCTCTTTTTACTGACCAAGAAAACCCTCAGGTGTGATTCTCACCAGATGGCTGCTATAGCTTTGGTGGTCTTCAGAGGCAGTGGCTGTAGCCCCTCGTTAGCTTGCAGGCCAAGCACTGCACTGTAAAAATTCGTGAGGATTTGGGAGTCAGTCTGCATGCTCCTTCAGGGATTCATCGAGAAACTAATCAGGGGAGATTTTAGCTGTTCTTTCCCTGCCATCTTCTTTCTATAATGTGTACTTTATATTAAACTCATTGCTTTATCGTGACAAGAGGACTGTGTGTGTTCCTTTCTCTATTTTGAGTCCCAGAGCTAGTCTACACTAGAAGCGCTGCAGTGGCGCAGCTGCCCCTCTGTAGCTGTACCACTGTAGCGCATCTGGTGAAGACGCTCTATGCCAACAGGAGAGAGCTCCCCCCTTGGCATAATAAAACCACCTCTGCAAGAGGTGGTAGCTTTGTCGGCAGTAGAAGCTCTGTGTAAGTTACGTTGCTCAGAGGGGCGGCTTATTGACACCCAAGTGACATAAGTTTTACCTACATAAGTGGTAGAGTGTACAAGCCCCTACTTTATGTATGTGACTGCACCAAGCTCCATGGGCTGGCTAGAGTTGTTCTGTTTTGATTTACATGACAAATATTTGCACTGTCTTTTATGTCCACGTTTTTATTAAATAATGATAGAAACAAAGCAATATAGAGTCCTGCAGAGGATCAAAAGCAGCAAGACAAATACAATCCCAGATCATATTACTGCAGACAAGGTGCATCAGAGAACTCAAGACATAGACTGGGATCTGTCCCATGGAAATGTTGTTTTAGAATGAAGGAATTTCACAGATAGATACGGTGAGGCAATTGGTAGCAGGTGAACCTCGTGTTTGAGAATTGCTTTATAAATAAACACCCTGAGGTTTAGATCTTTATCAAAACCATCTGAATCTCTGCTAGTTTCAAAACTGAGCTGGAAAATTCTTATTTCTGGGGAGAATTCAGATACTTCCTGCCTCCAGTCAAACCATGTGAACAGTTTTTGCATGGCATTTGGCACCTACAAAGTCTGACTGTAGGAAAAATTCACATTTGCAAGTGCAAAGGGAATAATTCTGACCTACAGATTAATTTGCACCTTCTGCTCTATGTTTATGTACATAACTGTGAAGGGTTTATGCACACAAATACCTGGGACTTGTAAACTGCATCTGCAGGATTAGCATGTATACCTGTTTGTATGTACAAAACCTGCCTTTATCTTAGGTTCTCTGATTGTGACTTGTGGTTAACCTGAAAGGAGGGAGGGAGATCGGAAGGAAGGACAGGGAGAGGCTGTGAAGTTTGAGAGATCACAATGATAGATGTTGGGAACAGGGAGTTGCTGGGGTCTGAGAGGAAGCAAAGGAGAGAAGGGCATGTGGCATGGTGAACCATGGTGGATGATTTGCTATAGGAAACCATCCTGTTCTGCCATTCGCTCATGGAGAAATGAGGCTATTGAAAGCTCTTTCATCTTAGAGAAGCAGATGAGGGCTCCACAGTTCTTCAGATTGAAGACTAGATAGAGAGCTTGGTTTGGGTCCAATTGAAATATCTGCCTGGTAGTTAACTGCATGCTGACAAGTGAACATTCCAGGAAACAGTACAGAACTGATCTGTCAGGGTGCAAATGTCATCCCTGTATTTAGCTGCACACTGTCAAGTGAACATCACATGAGCTGACCGGGATCTGACAGGGTGGGAGTTAAGTTTGGAAAAGTGGCCAGAATTTTACTAAAGGAGTCCATGGGTTTATAGCTGTGACACTATCTGACATTGGTGGCTCTTCCCTCTTTTCTATAGAGGTGTTGCTTCTGCTATAACATTGCTAGAATTGTATATGTGCTATTTGGCTTTTTGCTGCATTCACATTATGCTCTGTGAATGGTTCCCCACGTGATGGTCCAGAATCACATTTGTGAACTCAAAAGGTTTCTAATATAGAATAATGTCGACTCTACAAAGGCCCAGGAACTGCAGAGCTGATGATCACCACACAGTTGGGTTCCTCCAAACACAGGTGGGTCCAAACCAAACCCGCAAACTCCACATCCAGATGTGGCTCTCTGTAACGTGCCACACCGAGCCCAGGCAGGACTCAAGCACTCCCAAAACAGATAAACTAAACATAGCCAGGTTTGGGCTTAGACATTTCCCATGGAAGCAAATTTCAAAGAGGAGAAAACCCTAACGCGTATCACCGTGAACCTCAGCCTAGAGACAAACAGCTCATACACTGCAGTTGAATGCACTTGGCCTTAATTCTGTGGGTTGCAGGATGAGTCACTGGGATGTGTTTCCCAGCACCAGAACAGCAGTGATTCTTGCTCATATTCATGAGGTTAAACTAATTAGCAAAGAAGGGTCAAGAAGGATTTACCACCTCTCCCTACGTTTCAGGGACCTGGAGGTGGAAGGTAGGGCTTCCCTCGAAGCACTGAAGCAGGGTTGTGTGCAGATTCTATCTGGTCATTTCACTGTGGTTTTGGTGTGTGGGGGAAGGTGCATTGATAACCTTTGTTCCTTCGTGTCATTCTCAACGTTGTCCTGACTGTTGCAGTTCTAGGCTGACGTACTTGCTGACACGCTACCTTTGACTCACATTACTTCCTTTCTGGTGGCGAGGAAGTGCTAGATAAAGCTTCGCAAGCTCTTAAAGTACTGTTTTTAGAGCAGTACTAAACCAATGTCTTGTCTAAGTGCTTAACAGCTCATATGCTTTGTTTGGTAGGGGTGTTTAAGGTTCATTACTGGGTGTTGTGATTCTTCTCTCTATTGCACACACATCATTCCAAGGGCCATGTCTAGCTGGCTTTCTCATCCTGTATTATTTTTAGGGCTGAGCCCTGTTGTGTGTGGGCATCTTGACGAGATAGCCAACCAACCTCCAGGCTTTTATTATTTAATTAGCATTAATTTAGCACCAGCCACTGTGATACCTGGGTGAGGTTTCAGAGGGCAGAGAAAGGGGAATGGCATCAAAGCAGTACTCACCTGCTGAAAGTGTAACATCAGGGTTTCTCAAACAGGGGTCGCTGCTTGTATAGGGAAAGCCCCTGGCGGGCCGGGCTGGTGTGTTTACCTGCCCCGTCCGCAGGTCTGGCCGATCGCAGCTCCCACTGGCTGTGGATCACTGCTCCGGGCCAATGGGAGTTGCTGGCCAATGGGAGTCCCTTGGCCTGCGCCACCTCCAGCAGCTCCCATTGGCCAGGAGCAGTGATCCTTGGCCAGTGGGAGCTTCTTTCTTGCACCCTGCCCTTTACAATCAAGTGTCCCAGTTTTTCCTCCTGAAAGGGGAAACGAGGAAAACGATGCTTCTCTTTCTTCCCCCTCCCACCACAGCAAAGCACTGTGCTGTGACACGCCGGCCCAGTGTCTCCAGTTCTCATTTTGGAAATACGATGCGCCTGCTGGGAGTGGGGCGAGGGTGCAGATACCAACCTGCAGCCCTACCAGCTGCCTTGCCACACAGTGTTCTCACTCCCCTTTCATACCCAAGGGAAAGGGAAACTACAGGAGCAAAAGGACTGTTACTCCAGCCCTGCCTGTACCATGAATGGCTTCTTCCCAAACAGCATCTTGCTGGCCCAGTGATTTATACTGGATAGAATAAGGAAAGTACATTGTTTCTGTAGGGAGTCCTCCACCTTGAGTAAGGTATAGCTAGGTACCCTCTTCTACAGAGTGCAGAGTCTGTGGAGAGACTGTCTTAGTTATTGGTCTCACCAGCACCTTGACTGGGGGCTCTTGGCACTGCTGGAGTACATGCTGCAATATATCATGTGTGGCTGCAAACACACAGACAAAATGGTCATGACATTGGCTAACCACAAGCTTTTAGCATGAGGAATAGAGTTCATACCTGCAGCTCAATATACACTTGGTGAGTTAAGAGGATTGTAAGCTGTAGCTCTTAGTCTTGGGCTGCATACAACAGTTTATTTATGTAGGGTCATGGGAGTATCAGACAATGGCTTGTGATTGCTGTGTTGCCATTGAGCACTGAGCTGAGACACTAGCTGGTTAAACACAGTTTTTAGTGAAGTCTGGGCTACTCACATTAGTAGTTATTGTTGGGTCACTAGTGAGTGGTGGTTCAGTGAAATGGCAACAACTCTTTGAAAGGACCTACTTGCATCATTAATCCATCATATTACTTAATTGTGAGTTAGAATCCAAGATGACATATTATCTGTTATTTCTGCCATTGCAAATCGCTAATGGAAGGTAATTAATAATCCAGATGGCTGATCATACATTTGTTTTATCATGCACTCTAACTGTTCTGAGATGATCATCCTTTAGTGCGCATTCAGGTGAAGTGCCTTTTCTATAGAGCATATGCTTTAGGTGAAATATATAATAATTACATGTCAGCAAATGTTGGAACTATGCCATTTGGTTATTTTATGCACAATTTGGGAATAGTTTCAAATTAATAAGTCACATTTAAATAGGTTTTATATGACTCGCATGTAATATTAACCAGCACAATGAAACCATCAGCTTTCCTTGACTCAAACTTATGATCTTAAGCTGAAATTTGTATTTAGCATAAGTTTTTGTGAATTTCTTTCTTTTTTAAATTTGTGAAGGACAGAGCCTCTGCAAGTTATATAATTCTGCAAGTACTTGTCATGACTCCATAATAAGGATTGCATTTTGAACTAGGCTTAACATAAGGCATACATAGCTATAGTTCTGTATGTGTAGGTGGCCTTTCAGTGTGAAATTTCCCTAATGTTAGATTTTATGCATCTTGAATTTTCTCTGTAGTTTTTCTTCTGATTCTTTTACATTTTTTTTAACTGGAAGTGTTTGAAATTGGTCTGTAGCTGAAATTTACTGGGGCAACGTGTACCTTTAAAACAATGATGTGTGCTCACTGACTTATTTCTTTTGGGCAAGTGCTTTGCTTGTTGTTTTCCTAGTGGGAGGTTGTTTATGAAAGCACTGCACACTGGTTTGTTATTATAGGGTTGCTGATGAGTATCCGGGCTGCTGCTGCTATGTTTTCATAGGCAGGAGTGAAAGTAACTTACAGGACTTACGGGTACTGCCAGAGTCCTGAGGGGGGCGTGGCCTCATCTGGAAGAGGTGTGGCCTCAAGTGGAAGAGGTGAGGCCTCAAGATTTAAAGGCCCTGGGATACTGGCTGTGGCTGGGAGCCCCAGGGCCTTTAAATCAACCAGGGGCTCCCAGCTGAAGAGGTGGCTGGGAGCCCCCCAGGGATCAGGGGCAAATTAAAGCACCCAGGGCTCCGGCCACCGCAGGGAACCCCAAGCTTTGCCAGGCTGGGGCCAGGATTTAAAGGGCCTGGAGCTCCTGCTGCTGTGGGGAGCCCTGAGCCCTTTAAATCCTGGCCTCAGCCCGGCCACCGGAGCCGTGGGCGGGATTTAAAGGGCTCTGTGCAGGGTATAGCAGTCCAGGCTGGTGATCCAGGCTTATTCCTGATCCTGGCCATCAGGGCTGCCCGGGGGGGCGGGCAAGTGGAGCAATTTGCCCCGAGCCTCACAGGGGCCCCACAAGCCCTGGCCTGGTGGCGGTCCAGGTCTTTGGCGGCATTTCGGTGGTGGGGGGCCCTTCAGTGCTGCCGAAGACGTGGAGAGACTGAAGGGCCCCCCGCCGCCAAAATGCTGCCAAAGACCCGGACCACTGCTGGGTGAGTACAAGTGCCGCAGCTCCCCCGCTTTGCCCCAGGCCCTCTGAATCCTCTGGGCAGCCCTGCTGGCCATTGGCCCAAATTCCCTAGGATGACAGAGGATGGGAGCCTGGAGAGACCTCCTAAGAGCACGTTGTGTGGGAGTGATGGCAGGCAGTCCACAAACTTGTATCCAGATCTCCTTGTCCAAGTGAAAGGCCTCCAAACCCAGGGACTGGTGGCTGCAGTGAACTGGGGCTAAGGAAGAATGGAAATCTCAGATGAAGGTGGAAAAAGGAGAGCACTGAAGTGTTTGCAGTTTATGCCCTAAATCCGCATTAAAAACTGCCATAGCCTTTGTAACCAAATGATTTGGGTCCAGTGCTGCTACAGCTGGAGTCAGTGGGATGTAACCCCAGGTGGTGCTGGCAGCAACAAGGCCCAGGTTCAGGATCTAGAGGTTCCTCTTAACAATACAAAACAGAATCAACTCGAGCCCCCACCCACATTCCAGGGCTGAGTCCACGTATAATAAAAGAAAAATTGTACTAAAAGGGAACGGGAACTCAGCATTAATTTGGAAAAACACTGCAACAGTGACACAAAAGCATGTGAACCATAAGTAAACCTACCCCCCAGTATGTTGGGCAGTGTCCTCTGCCTCAGTTTCCCATCTTGTGGTGTGAAAGTCCCTTTAACATGGAGCTCCTTTTCCCTCTGCTGCATCCCACTCCCAGCTGGCTGTCCATGATCAGCAAAGACCCAGAGTTCAGAGATGTGTTCATGTGGCTTCACCTCCCACCCCTGGAGGGAGGTGGGGGCTTCAAGCAATGCCTTCAGTGCTGCTGTTGCTCACAACTTGTCACGGCTTTGCAGCTGGCTCACTGCTGCTGCTATCTCTGCTGCCGCCTCCCCCAGAGCCGCTGCACTCTGCTGCTGCTGGCCGCCTGCTGCCGCTGTTATCTCTGCCACCAGCTGCCAACCCTGTTGCTGTTATCTTTGCTGCCGCTGCTCTGCCACTGTTCTCGCAGCTGCTGCTTGCTGCTCCCTGTCTGTCACCTCTGTGTTGCCACCTTCTGAGGTTCCACCACTCAGCCCAGTTAATGGTTTCACTGGGGAGTGGGGAATCTCTCTGCTCGGGCAGCCTCTGACCTGTCTCAATGCAAAATTGTCTCCACACCAGAACTAAGGCTTAGTCCCTATACCTGCTCCTCCGTGATTTCAGCTCAAGTAATCAGTGAACAGAGACAAGGGTTCTCAGAATCTGGTCAGCTCCGTCTTTACACGCTGGAGGAGGATGTCAAATGGTGTCTAGGACTCTTTAAACAGAGTCCACATCACCAGCTAAGAACACCTGTCCCCACCCACTCTGATTTTTCACTGGCATTTGGCGTCCATACGCCTTGCATAACAAATGAGGCTCCCTTCAGGGCGATCCCTTTAATCAGGACATGCTAAGTACAGTTCTGCTGCCCTTTCCTCAGACCCACAGGGTAACATTTCATGACCCCCTGCATTCAATAATAAAGTGAGTTTTAATTCAAAACAGCTAAAGTGGTTCACTTTGGCAAAGCAACTGTGTGTAACCCTCCCCAGCCTGAACGCAGCACAGCTACTTCTCAGCAATAGCCTCCAGGCGAGAAGGTACAGGAGGAAATCAGGGTTCATACAAAGGCAATTGAATTCCCAAAGCTATAGTCTACATTCAATTTATGTATAAGCTTCTCTATGAGCCCCTTTGCCATAGCACCTGAACACTTCAAAAACATTTGTAAGCCACCCCTGTCATAAACAGATAGCTAAGGGTTAATGTCTCTTTCACCTGAAGCACCTGACCAGAGGACCAATCAGGAAACCGGATTTTTTCAACTCTGGGTCGAGGGAAGTTTGTGTCTAAGTCTTTTTTTTTCTGGCTGCCTGCTTTCTCTGAGCTTTGGAGAAGTAGTTCTGTTTTCTAATCTTCTGTTTCTAAGTGTAAGGACAAAGAGATCAGATAGTAAGTTATATGGTTTCTTTTCTTTGGTATTTGCATGAATATAAGTGCTGGAGTGCTTTGATTTGTATTCTTTTTGAATAAGGCTGTTTATTCAATATTCTTTTAAGCAATTGACCCTGTATTTCGTCACCTTAATACAGAGAGACCATTTGTATGTATTTTTCTTTCTTTTTATATAAAGCTTTCTTTTAAGACCTGTTGGAGTTTTTCTTTACTTCAGGGAAATTGAGTCTGTACTCACCAGGGAATTGGTGGGAGGAAGAAATCAGGGGAGATCTGTGTGTGTTGGATTTGTTAGCCTGATTTTGCATTCCCTCTGGGTGAAGAGGAAAGTCCTTTTTGTTTCCAGGACTGGGAACAGAGAGGAGGAGTCACTCTGTTTGGATTCACAGAGCTTGTGTCTGTGTGTCTCTCCAGGAGCACCTGGAGGGGGGAAGGGAAAAAGGATTATTTCCCTTTGTTGTGAGACTCAAGGGATTTGGGTCTTGGGGTCCCCAGGGAAGGTTTTTCAGGGGGACCAGAGTGCCCCAAAACACTCTAATTTTTTGGGTGGTGGCAGCAAGTACCAGGTCCAAGCTGGTAACTAAGCTTGGAGGTTTTCATGCTAACCCCCATATTTTGGACGCTAAGGTCCAAATCTGGGACTAAGGTTATGATAACCCCCATGGTAGGAAAGACTATTTTACAGCTGGGGAACCAGAAGCTCAGAGAGATTGTGATTAACCCAAGGACACACGGGAACTATGTGGCAGAGCTTTGAATCCAGCTCAGATCTCCCGAGTTCCAAGCCAAACCATAGAATGATCCTTTCTCTCTTAAAGAACTACTCTTATCAGAATTGCTAACCACTCTGTAGAGGGATCAAGGTTAGCCAGCAAGGGAAGGCTGGTTTATGCAGTGCCAAGTGAACATAGGAGATCTGGAAAGTTTGGATCAAGTCAGATAAACACTCAAAAAGTAGAATGCTTCCCCAGAAGGTCTAAACCTTTAGGGTTCGCAAAACTAGGCTGAAGTTCTTGTGAGAAAAGACTAGCAGAGTTTCCTGATACTTCTGAATTCTGGTTCCATTGGAAACCTAGAACAAAACCAAACCAAACCCAGTAAAATGTTAATCAAATGTTCTCAAGGTGCAAAAATGTTCAGAGATTAAGATCAGAAACAGAAATGTCTAAGTACCATGAGAGATGGTCTCTCTTTTTGAAGCAGAGGCATGAAATGTAGAGTATGTGCTTAGGCTATGTGCTGGTAACTATGAGTTATGTTTGTTTTCTATGTCTTGCACCTTTAAATGAAAGGAAATTCACTGCCTTCTGTGTTCTTAAGCAGTTCAGGCTGCATCATACTAAAGTGAAGGACACATTCCGCGTTCTCTAATCTGGAGACTTTACCTTCATTTTTTCTTTATGGTTTTTCCTCAATCCAAAATAGAGCTCAGATAGACTAAAAATATATGTTTTGCCTTTTTTATATAGGAAACCCAATGAAAAATAGCAGACAGCTGATGCAAAAACCTATCCTCACAAGGGTCCCTATACTGTGAATTCCAAGCATTCAAACACTATGACTTAGGCCTCCAAAAACACAAGATTGACTTAAACATCATGGAAGTTTTAAAAATGATAAATGTTGGGTTTTTATTTGCCTTTTGGATTCTGAGCCTTTGGGGTTCATGCTTTCACACTTTTCTCTACAACCACAAGGGCCAAAAACTTACCTTTTTTTGTTTTTGAATGACAGCTGAGAGTCTCACATGATCACCTGACTCCAGGAGCTGGTGCTTTAAGAAAAAAACATCCACTATTGCAACATTTGCAATAGCACCATGAGATTGACAACAGTGAGGTCCCAGTCTGGTATGGAGACTTTGCTAGTCTGAATTTGTTGACCTGCAAGAAACACTTTAATGATGGGAATAGGGTAGGATGAGGAGACACTTAGAACTTTAGCTGGCATGAGCAGAGGGTTTAATATAAACATTTGCCCTGTTTGATTTTGAAGGTCTATTTGGATTTGAATAGTGATGATCCCATCACTAGGATTTCTCTCCCAGCAGAGCACCAGTGCAATTCTTTGTTCTAGAATTTTAGCCCTGTTACTATTCCAAGCATGAACCCATGGTCTTTAAAGCACCCCAATCAGTGTGATCAATGTAGCTAAAACAACCCCCAGAGAACACTTTGAAAACCTACCCCATCATGTCAGAGTTACTCAGAAGCAGGATGTGGTGGTTTATTTTTCAGTGTACCACATTAGTCTGCTTGTGTATGTGCAACACTGCTCCCTCCAATCTTACACAGAGCCCTTACACAGGGGGATGCACTGTTTACATTGCTGGAGGAAAAGCCCCACTGGGAAGAACCATGCTATGTGACTGGCTATCCATTGTCCCTGCAGACTCCATTCAAGGGCAGTTTTTCTTATCCCATTTTCAGGTGCTGGGAAGCAAGCTCTGTGTATCTGAGTTCTGCATCTTCTGCTCGAGCTCCAGTCCAGTGTGTCAGGCACCCAGGCAGAGAGAACAAAGGGCGCCAACTCAATGTTCCAGTTCTGTCCACTTGGCAGAAATCCTGCAAAATGCCCTTGGGCAAGGAAATTTCTCTCGGCCAGGAGCCCTACACAGCCCGAAAAGTGGGTGGTGCGGGGTGGGAAACAGAGCATGGCCACGTTTACCAGGAGATGGAATGATTCAAGTCCATCTTTTCAGCAGCCTCCACTGTGGCAGAGATCTCCTATGGAAATGAAAGCTGCCTCAGAGTGAATCCCCCTCTAGAGTATGGGGAGGGAGTGGAGGTTAGTAATAGGGGAGTGAGGTATCTAGCACCTCTCTACACTAGTGTTTGGCTCCTCTTTGCTAATTACTGCCCAGTTATGTCTTGGACTTACACTGCTTCCTAACATGGGGCTTGCTGATGCATTCTGCCAGGCAAATGCCACATTTGCCCTTTGCAATAACCATTGCCACTGCCGGACTCATTACTGCGAAGGAAGTGGGCCACGATTCTGCATCCATACTTCTCCGCCCACCTTGCATGCACTAGAACATAAAAACCAGGAACTGACAGGCGTATTCACTGTGTTTCCTTTCTGCTCCATCACACAAGACATTAAACTAACTCTCAGCTCTATTGTCATGGGGACAGGTACAAAGCATTAGTAATCAGTGGATGGTTTCCTTATACAACAAAAGAACAGAGGTGTTGTTTTGAGGGAGAGAGGGAGTGCTTTTGTTTTCACTTCACTTTCTAGACTGCCGAGCTTCCCAGGTGCCTCAGTCATCCCAAAGTGCACCAATAACTACAGCGTCATGAGGCAATGCTAGGGAAATCTGCAGTATTGGGGCGGGGACATCGGCGAGAGGATGTGGTTGGTAGGATGATTAGAATAGTCAGGACACCTGAATTCTACTCCTGGATTGGCCGGGGTCACCAGGCCTGTGGTCTTTGCTTCAGTATCCTCATAGGTAAAGTGGGTATAACAACACTGAGCTAGATTGTGTCTTTAGGCAAGAGGTGGTGTGCAGAGTGTATCCTCCCAGACACAGCCCGGGGCGGTGGTGTGCCTCTGAACAATGCCCTGACCCCGTGCTGTCAGGGACTAGAGAGGTGCATTGTAATTTACTCAACGTCTGGGAAGCCCACACAGGGGTGAGAGAGGTGTTCTTACTCCTCTGTATGTCTCTATGCAGGCAGACACAGACAATATAACAGGCGGTCAAGCTACTGTGCTTGCCTAGTAATAATAATGATTCCTATCTGTTATAATACCTAGCTTTTCTCAAAGCGCTTTACAAGGGAGGTGAGTGCCATGATCCCCTTTTTACAGATGGGGAAACAGAAGCGCAGAGATGAAGCGACTTGCCCAAGGTCATCCATTAGGCCTTTTCCTGAGAGTCATGGTCCAGTGCTTTATCTGTTAGACCATAGTGCCTTCCTCAGAGTGAGAGGGTCAGTTTTATTCGTGTTTGCAAAGTGCTTTATGATTCGCGAATACATCTCACTATGGGCTCAATCCTGCTCTCGCTGAAATCAATGGGAGTGCTGCCATTGATTTCAATGGGCACAGGATTAAGTTGGAAAGTATTACTAGCATTTGTTAAAAAGGTGGGCCTGTCAATATTGCTTTAGTCTCACAATTTATTTATTTAAGTGCATAAAAAACCCATATAATACACAGAATTCTCTAATTGTTTTAAAACAGTAACAAAAACTGGGATTACGTATTTATTTATTTTATTGTAAACATTTTTTTTTCAGCAATCTGAACTACCCAACATTTGTCTGTCTGTCTCGCCGGGCATTTGGACCACTAGCATCACTTTGGAAACCTAGTGCCTGAGAATTAGAAATTCAAAGTCACTCAAAACAAAAATGAAAATGACCAGTCAGTTGTCACAGCCCAGATTAAGTGCAAACAGTAACTGTACTGCATACATGGGGAAAAGTGAGGCTTTCTACTGCATATTTCAGTTCTCTTATCTACCATGCGGAGCTCTGTGTTGTGATTCACTTCTCCACAGCACGATTCTCTTGTTTTCCTGTGATCTCTTATCCCTGAGGAAGATCTCTACTGCTTACTCCGGGGTTGAGACATCTGGCATGTATAGCAGGAAGGATAATTTTTCCCTTATTGTTGAAAAAAACATTTTTATTCTTTTGTGTTTACTATATCATTAGAAGTGCTCACAAAGAGGTGGGTATTCTCCAAAATCTCCAGTTCCTTGACCTTTAAAGCTCACTGTAGGAAGACAAAACACTGGAGCTGTGATAAAAGAGATGTTGTTTAGCACAATGTAATCATGAGTTAGAAAAACAGAAAAAAATCCAGAAAAAAAGGTTGTAGCATTTTTTTCCCTTTGGCAATTTAAAGGGACAGTCAATTTAAAAATCATACATTGGAAACAAAATTCCTTACCCATAAATATTTAGGTTATTAAAATGGAAAGAATAATAAAAAAAAATTTTATCTTCACTCTTTATGCTTTTTATTTACTTTGTGCCTTTCTCTCAGCTTGGACAATGAGTATTCATGAAGTCAGTTTCATATTTATTTATAGGTAGATTTACTTTCAGGTTCTCAGTAATGCAATTTTTTTTTTTTTAGGCACTGGAAATGAAAATTTATTTATTTGAAAACAACTTTCTGATAGAATTTTTTTACTATGAGAACATTTCTGTTGAGTTTGGGTTTTACAAAATGTTTATACATCTGATAAATGTTGGGCATTATTTGAGTTGATAAGTAGAGTGGGGCTGTTTTTTTCCTATTTCTTCTTTTGTCAAAAAATGCACTTTAAAGGGCCTTTGACAAATAGTTTGGGTTTGGAATTTTTTTAATTATTATTATTTTGGAAAGAGTCAAAATGTTTCACTTTGATCATTTTAAAACATTTTATGTCACCTTTTCAAAATTTAAAATTTGGCCAATTAAACAAAAACAGAAAAGAATGAAAAACATCAGAAACAGCCAAATTGGACAAAAGAAGTGTTTTGAGTCGACTTAAAATGTTTTCGTTGATTCTTTTAGCTCATCAATTTGATAAAAAATGTTTTTCAATTCGAATAGATCCAGATTTATTTTATTTTATGGGTTGCCGTGTTACCTGGGGTTCTTTCAACCCAAAGCTCTTGGTAACTTTACTCTGTGCGAGGAGGTGTCAGGAAATAAATCAGGGGAGACACGACCATCCAACCGATAGATGGCTGGCACAAACAGGACGACACAAGAGTGCTTTCACTTAAAGCTAAACTTTACTTAGGGTATGTCTACATCTACAATTTTGCAGCGCTGGTTGTTACAGCTGTATTAGTACAGCTGTATAGGGCCAGCGCTGCAGAGTGGCCACACTTACAGCAATTAGCGCTGCAAGTGGTGTTAGATGTGGCCACACTGCAGCGCTGTTGGGCGGCTTCAAGGGGGGTTCGGCGAACGCGAGAGCAAACCGGGGAAGGAGACCTGCTTGCACGGGGGGTTCGGGGAATGCAAGAGCAAACCGGGGAAGGAGACCTGCTTCCCCGCGGTTTGCTCTCGCGTTCCCCGAACCCCCCTGCAAACCGCAGGGAAGGAGACCTGCTTGCACGGGGGTTCGGGGAACGCGAGAGCAAACCGGGGAAGGAGACCTGCTTGCACGGGGGTTCGGGGAACACGAGAGCAAACCGGGGAAGGAGACCTGCTTCCCCGCGGTTTGCTCTCGCGTTCCCCGAACCCCCCTGCAAACCGCAGGGAAGGAGACCTGCTTGCACGGGGGTTCGGGGAACGCGAGAGCAAACCGGGGAAGGAGACCTGCTTGCACGCGGTTTGCTCTCGCGTTCCCCGAACCCCCCTGCAAACCGCAGGGAAGGAGATCTGCTTGCTCGGGGGTTCGGGGAACGCGAGAGCAAACCGGGGAAGGAGACCTGCTTGATTACCAGAGAGGCTTCCTCAGGTATGCTGCGATACCTGCTTATTCCACGGAGGTCAAGAAAAGCGCTGGTAAGTGTCTACACTTGATTACCAGCGCTGGATCACCAGCGCTGGATCCTCTACACCCGAGACAAAACGGGAGTACGGCCAGCGCTGCAAACAGGGAGTTGCAGCGCTGGTGATGCCCTGCAGATGTGTACACCTCCTAAGTTGCAGCACTGTAACCCCCTCACCAGCGCTGCAACTTTGTGATGTAGACAAGCCCTTAGTCTCAAGCACTTACACACATCCGCAACAAGTTAGTAAAACACCCCAACCCTTGATAATTACCAAAGCTGAATGTGGCTTTCGAGTGATACAGCAGCAGCCCGTCTGCCGCTGGGGAACACAAGATGCGTCCAGAGGGAGAGGTCAGTCCTGAAATGAGTCCCCCTTGTTTCAAGCTTTTTACCCTTATTTATACATTAGTAATTAAAGTAACCTTGTTAAGTAAGCAGTTTCAAGCAAGAAGTTCCTTCTGATTATTGATTAACCAGGTGTGGATCTTTCCAGAACTTGCAGCCTTGAGACCTCAATAGACATTCCTGAGGGTACATCCTGCTCTTTTCAAATGCATGTATCAGCATTTTCAACCCAATTCTTAACAGGAAGGACGAGGGGTCAAGCTGCCCTTTCAGTGGCACCCTGAATCCCCCCTCCCCTTCTGCCTTGGTCAAGCTGAGACTTGCTTTTAACAGCTTGCTGACTAGGCTGTCTTTAACAATAAGCCATAGTGGTTTCAGGCACTTTACTGGTTTGCCAAAGTCTCCCCGTACAGCCCTATTGCATTAATTTAGATGAAATATATGGACCAAAAGTGTTAAAATAACCCAGTCAGTGTCCAACATTAAATCGTGTTACACAGGGTCCAGAGTTTGGTATATAGAGACCTCAGCCTGCTTAGTGCCGTGGCAAACACACCATTCAATATCCTTTTAATCTGTTATTAAAGATACAGACAAGGAAAAACAGTTAAAGCATTTGAGATGTTAAAGTATTAAGTAAGGCTTTAATTTTAACAGCATCTCTTGTTCCTTTTACTGGAGAGAGTTTTAGAAGGGAAAAAAACCCTTGTTGGACAATCTCTTAGATGGTATCAGAGATGGTAATAACTGGCCTATTGGGGAAAAAAGAAGAAGCTAGTTAAGATGGACTGGAGCTGTTGTTTTTGCTGCTATTGTTAAAGTCCAAACTTGTTTCATTTCTGGTGGTGTCTGGGGTCAGCTGGAGCGGGTAGGTGTGTCAGTGTCATCTGCATCCCTCTCTCTTTAGATTGGTCTGGTTAGGATATTCCTGAGAATTAGGGAAATGAATGTTCAGGGTCCCAGGAAATGGGAGTTAAAGGGTGGCAACCATGATGGTGAACCTTGCTGTAGTAGTCTCTGTCTGTTCTTTCTTTCTTTGTCTGTTCTTCCTTTTCATCTATTTTTTCTACATTCTCCCCCAAATCTCTTTCTTTAAGGACCCACAATGGGACGGGTGGCCAGAATAGCCCATTGCATCATTATTTTGTCCACCAATTATGCCTAATATCCGACACACCAATTTTGGTTCATTAATTTCTGGTTCCACCTCTTATGTTTTTGTTTAACTAAGCATGATTTCAACATAGACCTTGAATTATATCAACATGGCCTTTTTTGTTTGGCATAATTTAGTCTCTCTATCTGGTTCTTTTGCACCTGTTTAGAACATTCATTATGGAAATCAACTTGACTTACTTTTTATTAACATTTATTTTAGGTTAATGTAACATTTTATGAACTTTTATAGACTTTTTACAATTAAGCTCACAACTAAGGTAAATTTGTAGGCCTCTGAACCAAAAAAATCCATTATTCACTCAGCACTAGTTAATCATGCCTTTTACCCAGTTTCTAGTTTGCGGCAAATGTAACAAATGGAGGGTTTTTTTAAACAACTAGATTCATATAATTGCAAACACACTGAGGTTTTCCTAAGACATAAGAATTAGCTAGCAGCCAGATATCCTTTTTATTTTGGGAGATCACCGCATATTATGTTTACTTGGTGATGAGACGGAAGTTTACTGTTTTGAGAACATAGCAACCCTTATTTGTTGTTTTTTTGCAAGCGATACAACTTTAGAATGTTCACTGGCCAATCCAAACTCTTTGAGAATGTTCACCAGCCAATCCAAACTCATCTGCATTCCACAAACACTTTTCAGAAATTCTGTTCATCTCAGGAATTGGCTATGGATCTTGGTGTAATTAACGCAACAGAATCTCTTGATGTTAAGGTAGGGCATTCTAACTGGCTGAGGTAGGCTTTTTATGAGAAACATAAGGATCAGAAGAAACTGCAGTTTGAATGAAAATCAATATTCATTCAGACATCATATACTATAACGATTACGTAAACCTCAATGACCCCCATCAGGGTTTAGACTGAAATGAAGTTCAGATACATTCAGATTTCTGAACCAGACATACTTTGCCCTTTTCAAATCAGTCTCCTGTGGCGAAAGCAAACAGCCTATTTCTCCTTCAAAAGATTTATTCCTTTCACAGCAGATCCCAAATGGTGTTATATCAGACATAGGAGCTTTAATGATATATACTTGAAACAGGTGTTTGTTTGAAGTGGGTTGATTCTATGTATGGGTTTGTTTTGGTTCAGTGACCTTTACAGTGTTAATTAGACCCCATCTTCTTCATTTTATTAAAGTATGTTATTTTATGTTTGGGATCAAAATTGACCTGACACAAAGTTATTTATTGAGGGAATTCAGCCCTGTGCTGCAGCCATTTTGAGCCAGCTATGCTGGTGTAAAAAATGGCTTCAAAGGGGCTTTAAGATCCTGAAGGGACACCCTGGTGCAGGTGGCCGTCCTGCTAGATACAAGGCTGGCTGCAGTGTCTCAAGCTGGAGCCACTGACATAGTGCATGTTCCAGAGGCAGGAGGAAGTGTGGCTGGGGAGCATTCCTAGCTATTTACCCTGCAACCACATACAGCCCATATTGGCTATGGCAATCTCAGTGCAATGCAGGGCAGCCCTGATCCTTGCCCTAACCAGCTGAACTGTTCCCCATCCACTGGCAACCTCAGGATAGGGAAGGCATATGCTGTTCCCTATGCTGGGCTCTGCACTGGTGCAGGGATGAATTTAGATCTATCTATTATAATTGGAACCTTTTCAGTTAATAATCAGCACCTTGAATATCATTAGCATCTGGAGTGGCATCCCATTCAGAGCATGGGGCACAAGTAGAATATGCTCCCCTCTAGCTTTCTCTTCTCAGAAGGAGAGTAACAGCTTTCTGCACTACCTACAGATTTCAAGGGGCCTTGTAGATCAGACCCAGCCCCCAGGCAGTGTGCACTGCAAGAGTCTAGCCTAGAGGGAATGCAGGCATGGATGACTAGGCTGGGTCCCACATCTAAGAGGACAAGCTGTGTTGAAAGCTAAAAGTTGCTATCCTATTTTTCTTCTCCAATATTCCTCTCTCTCATTTCCCATTGTTACCATGTCTATTTTCATTAATTGGGTTCCTGATGCTTTTACAAATAAATGTATTGCCATTCCCTCTGCTTCCTCACAGCTATGGGTGAACCAAGAAGATGGAGTAGAGGAAGGAACCAGTGAAGTACAGAATGGCCATTTGGATCCAAGCGCCGACTGCCTCTGTCTCAGCAGAACCCTTCAGAACCGGGACCAGATGAGAGCCAATGTAATCAATGAAATCATGAGCACAGAGCGGCATTATATCAAGCACCTCAAGGACATTTGTGAGGTATGTGGGGGCTGTGGGGAGTCTTCAGTTGCTAGAACAAAGAAGAATAGTGTGTGACCAGGATCCGGATATCTAGACTGTATGCGGGTGGTGGGGAAAGAGAGAGAGAATCTCCAGGCTTCATCAAGAGACTTGTGTCTTGTTTTTAAGTGTAAGGAAAGGTCATTAAGGGACAGGATTGGCCAAGCCACCATATGAAGCATAACATCAGCTTCTAGAGTAACACGCTTCTTCCAATCATCAACAAAAAGAAAATGAGGGCCAGACACACTTTTTCATTATTTCATCCAGGTTTGGGGCCTGACCACAAAATGCTTATTCCTAACAATCACCAGTGATTCAAAGACCTGGAAAAACCATGGGAAATTCCAACATTAAACAATTGTTTAAAGTTGTTTTACAGTTTGTTGTTGTTGTTGTTATTGTCATTTTTGATAATTGAATTTATTTTATTTGGTATCCATAAAAGAAGAAATGTTATGAACTGTGGCTGGGAACTGCAGTAGACAGGGGCTTTGAAATTCACCCATCCTCCCACAAACAGCTTTGCCAGTGCACCACAATCTGGTGCCTTCAACATGCCCCTGCTTTTCCAGTCATGGACTCCCCACGCATTTCTGCCAATGCAACATAATCGCCACCTGCTATCCCAGTCCTAGGATCCCCACAAAGCTCTGTCACTGCACCCTAATTTGACTCAAAGCCCCTACTGCTATTCCAGTGCTGCATGCTCACACAACTCTTTCAAGCACCCTCTGCTTGCCTCACACCTCTTGTGAATTTACTTTCATCCTGACTTGGATTGTCTCATTCTGTTCTAGTCTTTAGCCTCTCTCCTCACTCCCCCACCAGGCTGATAGATATTTGTACCAAGTCATCATATGTTTGTAGTTGTGTACAAAGCTAGAGTGAGGGCTCCAAAGTCTTTTCACCTGCTGACCTAAACCTGGTTGAACCTGGCTTTCCACAATCGAAAATTCAGTCCTGCACTATTCCATCTAGCCTTATCTACTGGAAGGGCGGATGGTTCATATCCAAATAACCAGGCTTACAATACTTAGGATGCCTGAAATCAAAGGCTGGATACTGAGAAGGTTCTGATCCTTCTGAGGTAGATTGAATTCCAAGCACTTTTATGTGTAGAAATAATTCAGCTGAAACCTTCAAAACCAAGATCCCGTCTGCTCTCCATGGACATTAAAGGTCCTATGACACTTCTTTGTAAAAGTAGGTGGGTTGTCACTTTCATTGATCATACCTTCCTCTCCTCCCACAGCTATCCAACTTGCAATGCAATGCTTCTCTTTCTCTCTCTCTGGGGATGGCTGTGTGTATGTGTGGGTGCGTGTGTAATACCTATGAGTAAAAACTGAAATGTGAACTCTAAGTAACAGATTTAGTTGAAAATTGAGTTCAAATTAATTAAAAATGGGACTATTAAGACAACATTCTGACTTTTTTTCATACCCATTCTACTAACAAATGACCAGATTTTTGTCCTTCAGACATTCCATATAATTAAAATTCAGTGCCAGCTATCTTTGAATGTACATGTGAAGAAATTAGGTTGTAATTAAAGCAAATTTAGTATCAGTTGCTTTCGCCTATCTTTCCTATTATGTTCACAACTTTCCTTTACTCAAAATGGCTGCCATTTCCTCTAATTTACAATGGGATTGAAACTCACCAAGGAGATTGGAGTGGCTTGTGCTCTCACTACATTTTCTCATTTCTCACTCTCAATTAAATAAATGTAATTGTTTAATTATATTATGTACAATCTAAAGGATACCCCAGGTGGATTGTTATCAAGGTTTGAAGCTGGGACCTTGAGATCCTCAGCCCAGATCTCCTTCATTAAACTACAGTAACTGTTATCTTCAGTGTGGAGAACTACACACAAGTCATTGATCTCCTTCACTATATAGCACAACACCTTAATTACAGCCTCAGCAACATTAGCAAATATTCAGATTGACGCATGTACACAAGTTAAGTGTGCAGTGTGTCATGTTATGCCACATGAGGTTATAATTACAATTTTGTGTTATATACTGCAAGAGAAGTTAATGTGTTTTGTGTGTACCATGCTTCCTTATAAGTAGGAGGCAGAAGTAAGTTCCTTGTGATGAGATAGAGTCTGTTATTGTCAGAAGAAACACGCTGTGGTGAACACCAGAATATGGTTAAGAGGTTGTCCCTTGGCATTTCCTTCTATTTAGAGTTGATATGAGGGGGTTTAAGGGATGGAGGTTTATATATAGAGCCAGATCCTCAGGTGATGTAAATTGATGTAGTTCCATTGACTTCAGGGGACCTTTGTTGAGGATCTAGCCCATAGCTTCTAAAGTGTATTGGGATCTGTCAGAATAAATGGTACTATAGAAGTATATTGTTACCATGAACTTTGTTAGGTCAGTAGTCTGATAAACAGTCTATGAATCTAGCTAAAATTAGAAATCAGATTCCTATTATAAGAGAGCTAGAAATAAAATGGTTTTCTTGTTCTGCAAAAGTTTTTGAGATTTCAAAAAATTTGAAAAAGCAAATTCTCAAACATTTTTACAAACTGAAAATCTGTTTTTTTAAATAAAAAGTTGGACTCTAAACATTTAATCTCAATAATTTTGAAACATTTCCTTTAGCTTTCAATCATTTTATTTATTCTTAATTTTTACTATAATCACCTTATATTTCAAAATGAGAAGTCATTTCAGACTGGAAAACCAGAATTTCTCAGTTTGAATATGTTGAAATGAAAAGTTTTGACAACTTCAAAACCTTTTTTCAAAATGTTTTTGAGTCAAGAAATTTGTCAGAACTGACCCTTTCCTGGGAAAAGTTTGGGTTTAGATTAATCGGCATTTTCAGAGAAAAGTTTTTGGTGAAAAATTCCTGACCATTTCTACTCTCTAAGCCAGATGTATCCATTTTTCTAATGTTTTCAGACAAATATTCGTTGCCTTTGAATGAAAGGAATAGCCTCTTTCTTTTTACAGCTCCTTCACTCTGTCTTCACCCATCCTTCTTCTTTCAAAGCTTCATCCTCTCCTTAAAGACCTATAATCAAAGTCCTTTGCTTTGAGTTCATGCCACTGACATTTTAACATTTAACAGTCCTGTGCCCAGCCTCTGCGGAATCAATTCTGAAAAGTCCCTAATAACTTTATTTCAGAGAACTTCCTCCTCCTTTGCGTTAAACTGGTCCTGTTTCTGCTGATAAGGCAAAAATCCATCCAAAGCAGAAGGGAGATTTTTCGTGCTTTTTCAAGAATGGAAGAATCTTGGGATTTCAGTCTGGGAGCAAGTCAGTTTGATTCAAATATGTCGTTTCGATCAAAGGTGTTTGACTTGAAGAAGCAGCAAAGTATTGCAGCAGCTTTACTGTGTATTGTTTCTTTGCCTCCTCTGGCATTTTTCTGTTTAACAAAAGAAAATCTGAATTTACCACTTGCCTGCCATGTCACTGGGCTTTTTGGGGACAGATCCTCAGCTGATGTATATGGGCATCAGTGGAGCTACAGTGATTTACATAAGCTGAGGATCTGGCCCATTGTGTCAGGAGATGTTTATCTCCATGACTCTTATCTTGCTGTGAATTATACCGAATATAATTGTAGGATAAATCTTACCAGAAGGTGGAGTACCAATAAAGGGTTCAAATGCCTTTTTAAACTAGAGAAGACTGAAATGAGCATTCTGATTTGCAAATGTGATGGGTCATGCGTTGCTGGAGAGAAGCTCATCTTGCTCAAATGAAGTGTGCAAATCAGAACAATCAGTTTGCTCTGAGAAGACTCGGAGACAGCTTAATCACTCCAGACTCTATCCAAATGAGTTGACTTGACTGCATGCTTTTCTGCTTAAGTGGAGTGTGGCTAGACTTAGAGATAGCTAGGACGGCTTGATCTCCTGTCAGCACTGCAGGGTGAACACAGACAAAGGTGTTATCCTATGCTGCAGAGCAAATAGTCTTCTGATACCAAGCTGATGAGACACAGAAGTGTTGCTGACATAAGTAAACTTTACAAATCCCCCTACTCTTATTTCTAGGATGGCGGAGAAAGCATTGCATTATTATAAAGCGAGTCATATGGAAGAAGAAATCTGACACGCTAATGAAAGTCAGGACTGATTTAGTATAGAGTATAGCAGCATGAGCCAGGTCTCACTGCTAACGTAACCACGTATCTTCTAAAGTCAATGAAATATCTCAAAAAATGCAGTTGTATCAGATATTAAACTGATACGAACAGATATAACTTAGATAATATTTTTACTTCAAGGTCCCAGAGATACAGACGAGGTTTTCATCTCAAGGCCAAAAGACCAAAAACATCAAGATACTTGATCACGGCTTTGGATAGGCCCAGAGACTACTGACACTTGATCTTTGCCAAAAGGCTGAGAAGCAGTTGCACTAGATTGCTGCAGGTCTTGGGTGATTCAGGGCACTTGACCTGCAGCTTCCTATCTTAGAACAAACCCAATGCCAATATGTTCTAGAGCTTCACAGGACTATTATTTATTGCATCCAAAAAACAAGAGTTAGGGAATGCCAGTGTTAAAGCCGTCCATTGCCTCTTTGAACTGAGATTTTTCAAAGACTTGGCCAAATTTGGGTGAATTTTCAGTGGAGCAGCAAAAGGCATATCCCTTTGCTGTGTTACAAGCCTTGTTCCACAATACGGAGGCACTAGAGCAGGGTTTCTCAAGCAGGGGTCACTGCTTGTGTAGGGAAAGCCCCTGGTGGGCCGGACCGATGTGTTTACCTGCCCCGTCCGCAGGTCCAACCGATCGCAGCTCCCACTGACCGCAGATACAGGGAGGAGTCACACTGTGAAGAACCTTGAGCATGAAGATGAGGAGTTTATACTTAATGCAGAATGACCCTGGGAAGCCAGCAAAGGCATTCAAACAGTGGAATAACATGAACAAAGCAGTGGGCAAGGAAGGTGATTTTAGCTGCAGCATGTTGTAGGGATTGCAGATGAGAGAGTGAGAGATAGGGAGGCCAGAGACGAGGAGGTTTCAGTACTTGAACAGAGAGATGATGAGGACATGTCCAGAGTTTTATAAATAGGGTGAAGAATACAGGACATATTGTAAAGAAGAGGTAGAGGGAGAACCAGCGGATCCTGGACAGAGAAGGAAAGAGAGATCAAAGATAACCCCAGTGTTATGAGTTGGTCAGGGAGAAAGAGGAGAAAAGGCCATGCAAGTTCTTTCACTAGCATTTGCCTCTTCTCTGAGCTCACAAAACCTCTATGACATGGGAGCAAGTTTTACCAAGCGTCAGCATGTTGATGGAATTCCACCTGAGAATTGTCTTGGGGCTAGGGTGACTCTGAACATTTCATGGCAAACTTTCTACATTGCTACTCAGAATGTCAAGCTGAGTTTGTTGTTTGAGGTTGATCATATAAGACTTCAGATGGGGAGAGCCTACCGGGAGGGCTAGTTGCTACTGTCTTCATGCATTCTCCCAGGGAGGTGGGCATCCTTTTGCTTGCTGTCTCTTAGCTAGCCAGCACTAAATGTTGGTGGCAGTGAGTGGCCTGGGTGCAGTGCATGGAAGAGGGCTGTTTATCACTCCCCTCTGTCAAAGGACCATCCAAGAGCTGAGAAGGCACTGGCCCAGCCTCGCACCCCTTCTCTTCCTAGAGGACATCAGACTGGAGAGTGATCCATCCCCTGAAAATGTCAAAGAAGATGGAGTAACCACAGACCATTCCCTGTTAGATTTCATTGGGCAGTGGTGCAGAGAAGGCCCTGTAGGAGTGATGTGTGGACAAAGAGCTGCATTGCCAAGGTGATATGTCCTAATAGTTCCAAGAAGCATCGAAATCCTGACCTTGTTTACATTCCTCATCCTACAGGATGAAATATTTTGAGAACCGAGCAGTGGGGATGGTCCATGAGGGGAATGAACTGGTTCATTGCTATGAAGAGGGGAATCAACAAGTGACTGCCTGTCTAGTATCTTCTCAGTTTCATTTCCTTCTTCTGTTTAATCTCTCCTTCTCTGTGGAAGAAGAGGGAGATGGGTCTCATCCCATGCCTCTTTATATACCAACTCCAGGGCTTAGAAAACTTAGCACTTAACCTCCTGCAAATATTCTCCGACTTTGCTATTCCACAGGAACAACATCAAAAAATACTTTAAAATGAGACAGTTTGTCTGCTCTTTTTAGGTCTTCATTGAGCAAAATGTTCTCCAACATCTGCTCATCAGTCAGCTATCCCTAGCCTGAACAAACCTGATGGAATGAGGGGCAGAAAGATGACATTGTTTTATGCAACAAAAGTAAATCTACTGGAAAAACTCTGCAGCCTTCTAGCTGGTGCTTACTGTGTATTATATATAATCAATGATCTCTTCCAATTGATTGCTCACGCTGGAAGCTAACCATCCAAACGTAGAAACCAAGAGAAAGCCCAGGAACTTTGGTTGAATGCTGCATTTATTTATTTATTTACATTCCCCAGGGTTCAATAGATATCTCTATGGAAATTTGCTGCTTTACTCTCTGAGTAGCATGTGGCTTAGGCAAGCGGTGACATAGCACATGGAGTGTGGAGAATATTCAAGGCAGTGGTCACAGCAAATAGCCAACTAGCAATGGCTGAAACCCATTTGTGTGATGCATCCACTGAATTATTTTATAAAAGAGAAATAATAATTCTTTCCTACTGCACACGTGTTTTGCAAGAATCAGTTCATATTGCAAAGTGCTTTGAGATCCTCACGTCGGAGTGAAAATATTATAGCAAAAATCCCCATGATTTCCCATCATTTATTTGCTATACAGCTGCCATACCATAAAAATTGTTTGGCTGTGAATCAGGATGCTCCACTTCCTTGTGTCATTTCATCCTTAGAATGAGAGGGGGAAACCCAATGAAATGAGTCATTGAGTTCCAAAGCAGCTCCCTGAAAGAGCTGAAACTCAGATTCATCAACTGTGTAATGTATTCCATGATCAAACCCTACGCTAAGGGAGGAAGAGAGAGTTGTCTCCAAAAGCAGCTATGGTCTGGTCTGATGCAATGTTAGCTAAGCCGAACATTTAGGAAGTTGGCCATTAGCCAGGATGTCTCAAGTCATGTTTATAATTCCGTTGTCTTTTTAAAGTCGTCATTCCAGAAAACCACTTTGTGAACCCAAAGTGCAGTTTATCATCCCTTTCTAATATCTATCATTGTTTAACATCAGCTGTGTGTCACCAGCTAGTGGTTCATCTGCATGACTCAATTCCCAAATTCAGCTGTTCAACTGGACCTCCTAGCACCTTTCTTTACTGTGCAGGGCGAGGAAACAAGTACAAGGTTTCAACTTACAGGGCGTCAGTTATTATTGTTTAAAATTAAGAGGCCTCAAGTGCAAGGGCGGCTCTAGGAATTTTGCCGCCCCAAGCAGGGCAGACAGGCTGCCTTCCACGGCACGCCTGCGGGAGGTCCCCCGAAACCGCGGGACCAGTGGACCCTCCGCAGGCTAGCCATGGAGGGCAGCCTGCCTGCCGCCCTCACAGCGCTGGCAGAGCGCCCCCTGTGGCTTACCACCCCAAGCACGTGATTGGCGTGCTGGGGCCTGGAGCCACCCCTGCTCAAGTGAGAGTGTGGCCCACTGTGCCCAGCAAAGTCTAGAATTTAAATAGACAACGCAGGAAAATAGTGTGAGGAAAAACAGATGCTGAGAGGCGAAGTGATTTGCCCAAGGTCATGCAGCCTGGCAGTAGCAGAGATATCAATAGAACCCAGGTCTCCTTACACCTCAGGCAATGCCTACTGTGCTCCTCCAACCAGTAAAGCTTAGATTGCTTGTGCCTTAGATAAATACTCAGATAAATTGGAGGACTGGGAAGAAAGAAATGATCTGCAAGTAGAAAGGCAAATAGAGAGTTGTCTATTCTATCACTTTCCTATACCTACTGTCTATCTTGTCTATTTAGATTGTAAACTCTGCAGGACAGGGACTGTCTATTAATCTACATTTGTACAGTGCCTAGCACAATGGGGCCTATTCTCAGTTGGTCTCTAGGCACTTCTGTAATACAAACAACAATTAATAGGCTGAGGGAGAGGGAAAAAGGATGATCTGGTAGCTGTGACACTAGAGTGGGATTTAGGAGAACTGGGTTCCGTTTGCAGCAGTTCCACAGACTCACTTTTGTGGCCTTGAGGAAATCACTTAAACTCTCTCCACTCAGTGTCACATCTGGGGACAATAATTCATCCTCTTTCTCCCAGTCTTCATCTGTCTAGGCTATTTACATTATAATTTCTCCAGCGTAGGGACTGTCTTTTACTCTCTTTGCACAATGCCTAGCACCATGGGACCCTAGTCTCAGGAGCAGTCTAGGCAGTCCTAGAATACACATCATAAATAATACATTAAATAGTAAAAGATTATTTAATAATAAAACAGTAGCCAAGAAAATAGGAGACACCTCCCCTCTCAATTCCACTAGCACAACCTCCTTGATTTTAATGCACTCGTGTAGCTGAGGAGGATCTGGGAGAATAGAAAGGAGGGGGCAAGAGAAATGAAAATGATGCTGTTTTCTTCTTCCAAGATGACATTTAAGCATCGGCTTTTAGCTTCCATCACTGCTCTTCCCTCATCAGGCAGCCAATAAACTGAAACCGCCATCAAACCTTTATTTTTTTGTTTTATTTTAACATTCAGAGTTCCCACACACTGACATTTTCAGAACAGCAAAACCTCCAGCCTTTGTTTCTCATACACAGGCAAATAATGGTGGGATAAACCACATAGCGTTCCGAGTCAGGGATGTCCCATGAGATTTGGAGTGGTGGCACGATGCCTTTGGCTAGCAGTAGGTCGCAGATACCTTGTGCTCAGTGCAGTTGCAGTGGGAAGGATGATTGCATCATGTGCTCTTTCACTCTCTGTTATGAGACCAAGACCCTAGAATCAGACATTAATGGAATATTCTGCAGCTTGAATGGCTGCTTCCCTGTGCCGATGACTGTGGCTGTGGAGGGGAATGAGAGTGGCCAGCCTGTCAAAAGACAGACCCATGCAGCTGTTACAGTAGGATGGTGTGCGCTTGATCAAAGTGTGAGAATGTGGCACCTTTTCTGGGGACAATGTTTGCAGCAAGAACCAAAACTAATGGGTTTGTTTGTGTGGCAGTAATTTTTAAAGGGACAGACAGTGGCAGAAATAAGTAACCAAATCCCTTTACAGTATGAAGGGCCAAACGTGAGGCTTGCTCCTCTCTGCAGCTTTGGTAGAGATAGGAAGGCGCCGAGCAGTGGTGGCTAAGCTCTTTTCAGGAGTACTCCCTTTTCACAGAAGGTGCAGGCAGAGTGTGCAGGGAGTGTCGGGTAGCTCTCCATATTGCCCTCCCTATACCTCCTTTTGAAGGATCAGTATGTACTCCACTGCAGCTTTTGACCAAGGCTAGCAAGCCTCTCAGGATGGCAGGGCCCTGCCCATGTTCCAAAGAAGCAGCTTTGCTGTACTCCGAGGGGCCACAGAGCTTCAAGGGGCCATAGTTTGTCTTGTGCTTGGCTCTTCCGTGGGTGCAGGGGATAGTAACTTCTTTTGTCTATTGTCCAAGGTCCGTCTGGCATTGTGAGTGTTTTGGGTTATTTTACAAATTCCTCCTCTTTCTCCTTGCAGGGTTATTTAAAGCAGTGCCGGAAGAGGAGAGACATGTTCAGTGATGAACAGTTAAAGGTCATATTTGGCAACATCGAAGATATCTACAGATTTCAGATGGGTTTTGTCCGGGACTTGGAGAAACAGTATAACAACGAGGACCCCCACCTCAGTGAAATTGGACCTTGTTTCTTGGAACATGTAAGTTTTTAGCGGGAATGAGAAGGCAAGAGCCAGTTTACATGACTGGAACTTCACTGTTCTGGGTCACGGGTTCCTCAGATTACAGACCAGAGGCTACGTTGACTATTGGTTTCTTGTTGCTAGATGTGGAAATTGGCAAACTTCAGAAGTGATGCATAAGGTTATAGGACATAGAAAACATAGTCAATGAATCTGCTCAACATCCTACATGTCTCAACCCAATTGCAAGGAGTACGAGGAATGAACAGGAAGAACTGGAAGTATTAGTACTTAGTAGCTAAATTATGATTTCCTAGGCATCACTGAGACTTGAATAAATCTCATGACTGGAATATTGGTATAGAGGGGAATAACTTGTTCAGGAGGGATAGGAAGGGAAAAAAGGGCAGAGGTGTTTTATATATTCTTGATGTATGTTACACTTGTTCTGAGGTCTAGAAGGAGGTGACAGGCAGACCAATTGAACGTCTCTGGATGAAGATAAAATGGGGGAAAAAAGCAGGGACAGCATCCTGGAAGGGGTCTGCTACATACCAACAAATAAGGAAGAGAAAGTAGATGAGGCATTTCTAGAACAGGAGAACCAAACCACAAAAACTGGTAGTAATGGGGGGGCTCTAACTACCCAGACATCTGTTGGAAAAGTAATATGGCAAAACACAAAATTTCCAATAAGTTCTTGGAATGTGTGGGTGACAATTTTTTTGTTTCAGAAAGAGGAAATAACCAAGGGCACCACCTTTTTAGACTTAATTCTAACCAACAGAGAGGAACTGGTAGTGAATCTGAAGGTTGAAGGAAATTTGGGTAAGAGTGATCATGAAATGATAGATTTAGTGATTGAAAGGAGTGCAAGTAGCAGAATAAGGAAAATGAACTTTAAAAAAGCAGATTTGAACAAACTCAGAGAACTGGAAGGTAAGGTCCTATGGGAAGAAAATCTGAGGGACAAAGGTGTTCAGGAGAAATGGCAAAGATATGGTATTAACGGCACAACAGCAAACTATTCCAATGCAAAGGAAAGACAGAAAGAACAGTGAGAGGCCAATATGGCTCCATCATGAGCTATTTAATGATCTGAAAATAAAAAACAAATTCTTCAAAAACTGGAAACAGGGGAAAATTGCTAAGGATGAATACAAAAGAATAGTGCAAATGTTTCTGACTGTCACATCACTTATTCCTCTGTGCGTCAGTTTCCCTATCTATAAAATGTCTACAGTACTTACCTGACAAATGGGTTGCAATGCTTGATTAGCTAATTTGGTAAAGTGATTTGAGAGCCACAGTTCCAAACGTATTACATAACTACAAAGTATCGTCCTCATCAGTATCCCTCATATCAAAGTGCAATCCAATCTAAATCAACCAATAGTGTTCCACAGAAGTGAAATAGGGCTATATAGAAATTATTCATATAGAATTTAATAAAGAATGAGATCTTTTCCTTTGTCTTTTAAAATCATGCTGTGGTATGTAAGGGATAGAAACCTTTATTCAGTACACAGGATGGTTTAAAAATGTTGCAAAAAGGTTATCATTCTCTATTTAATTCTAAAGGCCTTTTCCAGAAGAGGAGATGATGATGATTAATAATAATAATAATAATAATAATGTGGCTATCCTCCAAGCTAAATTTCATGTCTGACACCTTTTAAATGATTTTTTAAAAATCAAGAGTTTTGGCAGGGATAGAAACCTTCATGCTCTAGGGCATAAGCTGACCTCTGACTAATATAGGTTTGGAAGACTCTCCCTGTGGGCATATTGTCCTGGAATGGCCTTCTGCAGGGTTTCTTGCACCCTTCTATGAATCCACTGGTACTGGCCACAGTAGGAAATGAACTATTTATCTGAGCCCGTCTGGCATTTCCTACATACCTATGTTCATCAGGTACAGGGGAGACCAAAATTTAACAGTATGGAAGCAATTTACAAATACCTGGCTCACCATATGGAAAGTTTTCTTCAAAAAATGGTTCTAAAAATAAATGTCAATCTGTTCTCAGACCTGTATTAAAGTCAAGAACCCAAGTTGTTTGATTGGTGTGTTTAAAACAAAAATCTCAACCTAAGAAACCTGGCATTTCTAATTGCACGCCATCTGAGCGGAACGTTTTGTTGCAATGTAAGCTGTCAATGGATTGATTCACAAGAAAGGAAAACACATGTTCGGATTCTTGGCTGTAGCAACACAGCACATTTGCGAGGAATACGAACCCATCTGATTTTGTACCCTTTCCCCCCCTTGTGACTATGTTTCTCTGTTGCATGGAAGGATGCTAGCCCACCAGGCTTCATGCTGCCTAAGTGACAACAAGTCAGCAGAGAGCTTACTCATGCTAAACACACAGTAGCTGACAATAAAGCGCCGGAGGCTTTAGCCCACCCCATCTTGCTGTTACATAAGCTGTATATTACTGGAGCTGATAAATTGGCCAGTGTTGTAAATATGTCAAGAAAATTACAGTTCTGCTTTTTTAGGCTTTTCATTAGGGAGAACGAGGTGCTATATTGGAGCTTATGTAAGAGGGGCTCTGATCCAGGATGTGAATCCTTTTATGTTGTACCTGGGCTGAGCCATGTTTCACCTCAGCAACACTTCAGTTTCATTAGAGAATCTCGTTGGAGACATTAATGAAATTTCAGTGGGATGCCATTAAAACCTCTCGTGGCTTCTACTAATTGCTACCGGCCTTTGCTGCAAAGAGCATCTTTCTTTTCTGATGGACAGTATTGTAATAAAAACATGCCTCTTTATATCTCTAACGGTGGTACTGAGATGTTCCAGTGATGGGCATGTTAGAAATCTGCAGGCGGCAAACAGACTGGGAAACTCGTAGTCTGAAGTCGTGGGAGAGTTTCACTATGGGCTGTATCCTCATGACAGGGGACTAATCCCCTCCTGCAGACAGGTGGGAGAGCTTGAAGGAGGGGAACTGTGAGGCTCTTCTTGAAGGGTTTCCCCAGGTTATTCTGATGGAGGGAAGCAAGATGTTTGGCCTCCCTGGAACTCCCACATTCCTTGAGCCTCTGGAAGCACAGGGTCATCTGTCTGGAGTCTCTGTGCCTTCATGACAGTTCTGGGGCCATGTTTCCTGATTCCCAGGTTCTTGTTCTATTCAGGAACCCTGTCGTGTTCAAGGAAGTAAAATTGGAGCAAAACAGGTAGTACAAAAGGCAGAGAGTGCAAACTGATCACATGCAGAGGTCAGAATGACATTTTCCCATCATGTACGGCATGAAGGGAACGCGATTTCTAGTCCCACCCAATTATGTAATAAGCATTGCACTACTGGCCAAAGGAGTGAGCATTTCCTTCCACTGCATCATTAGGTAGCAACCAGAGCTTGCATGCAGCATATCAAAAGCTGGTCTTATGGCCGAGATGTAGGACTGTGACTTGCATACCTGGGTTCAGTTCCTGTCTCTGTGTGATATTGGGTGTTCACTGAATCTCTCTGTGCCTTAGCTTCCAGTGTACTTGTACGTATCCTTTTCTTCTGCCTCTTGTCTGTATAGCCTGTAAGCTCCTAAGGGCAGGACTACTCCTATTACTATGTGTTTATACCGTGTCCAGCACAATTGGATCCTGGCAGTATTTAGGCTGGCCTCTCGGCAAGGTAATACAAATAAACACTAGTACTAACAGACTTGATGGACTAGTGCAAAGGAGAAAGAGGTGGTCTTGTGATCAAGGTGTAGTACTAGGGGTTCTGGACTAGTTTGTATAGTGGCGTGGGGTGGGGTGAATGTCATTGAACCAAACTGTAAACTCTGTATATAATAGAAACCACTTCAAGCCATCGGATGCGGCAGCATCACCTATGTCTGGTACTGTCTTGGTGTATAACTGTGGGCAAGTCCCTTCACCCCTTCATGCCTGAGTTTCCCCATTGGTAAAGCTGGGATGTTCAAAGCTATCCCACGTGGGTGGGGCGAGGCTAAACTCAAAGATTTGTCAAACCCTTTGGGGCACGCCTGCTGGAAGGCACTCTGCCCCTACCATTATTACGGGGCTGCGTGTGCTGCCAAAGGCCAGAGCTGTGACTCAGCGTCATCTTTGCCATTTTAAAGAAAGAAAACCCCATCTCTGGAGTTGAAACAGAAAGCTCCCACCTGGATCTCTTAAGGGATCATCTTACTCCACTACTGTATCTCAAATGTACCTGCAACAATGTGTCAGTGTAACAGATTCCCCGCAGAGACACCGTGCTAATTGAATGCTACACAGAGAACAGGACAAGGCCTGCGTGCTAGTAATCCAACATCAGATCTTTCTGCTGCTGCTGCTGGGCTGCTTTTCTCTTATTTGTTGTAATTTATTTTTTAGTGTGACAAGCAGTTGTCTGATGCGCTCTCCTCTCTTCCCTCTGTCTCTTTCTGTGTTCATTCCCCCCACCCTCACCTCTTGCAGCAAGACGGGTTCTGGATCTATTCGGAGTACTGTAACAATCACTTGGATGCGTGTATGGAGCTGTCCAAGCTGATGAAGGATGGCAGGTACCAGCATTTCTTCGAAGCATGTCGTTTGTTGCAGCAGATGATTGACATTGCCATAGATGGTTTCCTTCTGACACCAGTGCAGAAGATCTGCAAATACCCCTTGCAACTGGCAGAGCTGTTGAAGTATACTGCACAGGATCACAGGTAATGAGATGCCTTTTTTTTTTTTTTACTATACTTGTGTTTTTGATAGCTTTTACTAACTGAGGACTTTCGATAGCCTATTTCTTTACATGGCATCTACACACACTAAGTAACAAAGGGTTTTCTCTCTTACCTCTTCTTGCATCCAGCTGTTTCACTTCATGATAACTTGTTAAAATTAAGGCAAGGCAGAGGTTCAGCAAGCTAGATAGAAAGCCTGCCTGAAGCACTTATTCCCAGTGGAACTAAATTGAACGCCATTGTAGTCAGAGACCTGAAGTAATGATAGTTAGCTGTACTTTTAGATGCTACCTGCTACTCTAGATGAATTATTGGTTCATGTACTTGGTTAAGAGACATTAGCCAAAAAGGTTTGTTTCTCTCTCCTGACAGTGAACTCATCACAGCTGGGAATGGGAGTACCTCTCGTGTTTGGATAGAAATGGGCCAGACCAGTAACTTGGAGCTGAACTTCCTAAATTTAGGGGGAAATCAGATCCTGATCTGATTGTCGCAGGTTGTGTCTGTCAGTGGTTTGGGAGTCTGGGTTTGGTTGTGAGAAGCACACAAGAGTTTGTATGTTTCTCTGAACTAGAGCTGGCCAGGAATTTTTCGTCAGAATGATTTCCCAGTGTTGGTAGCTACTCCCCTCATGGAGGTGGTTTTTTATAGCGTGGTGCTGCGACTACACAGCCACATTAAACACACACATTGCTAGTGAAGACATATCTAATATCTTTTATATCTAGTATCTTTTATACTGGTGTAAATCTGGAGCCACATCACTGGAGATACTTTGGATTTACACTGGTGTTACTGAGATCAGAACCTGGTGCCGGGTATAAATACCCAAGTTCATCAAAGGTGCATTAGTTATATGGGGTAGTGTGATAGGTAGAGAATTTTAAAAATACTTTTAGGTATTTTAGTACTGCAAAGACACAGCTGAGTGTTAGCAAGGAGCTGGGAGTCAGCATAGTGTCAGTGAGCTGAGAACAGGATAATTGTTTATTGAACAATTCACTTAGCTGCTTTCTGTCTCCCCTTTTCTATCTGTAAAATGGGGTTAATACTTTCCTTCCAGGCATTAGTAAAAGGATGTGTAAAATGCTATACGTGTGAAATTCATACCTGCGCAGTAGGCCATGACAAGAGCTAAGCCCTAATTCCACTCTGCAAGCATTAAGTATTACTATCGATGTGAGTGACCCTCAAAAAGTTTGTTGGTTCAGTTTGTTTTGAAGAGGCATCCAAACGCTTGGTGGGTGCTAACAGTAACTGCCCATTCTTTCTAGACAATACCGATTGCCTCCTATTCAAAGGTCTTAAAGCCCTTCTGAGATACTACTCAGTTAGGCCTCACAACTTCTCCGTGAGGCAAGTTAAGGGTCTCATATAGGGATACAGAGGCATGGTGGGATTAAATGACTCACCAGAGGTCTGCATCAGATCCTTGTAGAGAACCCAGGTCTCCTTCTCTTTTTGGAGTTTGAAATTTCTCTGCTGCTGCATTTTCAAATTTTCCATTAACATCACTTTGGGGTTAGTGCTTAGGTTAATAATTACCTGAGAAGTAGGTGGAAACATAAATAATTATTAAGGGATTGACATATACAGAAAATGAGTGATGTGAGCACAGTTGGGGGTGCAATCTGTTCCAGGACAAAGATAGAATGTAGGCTATGTCTACACTATAGACTTTCCAGCGGCACAGCTGCACCACTGCAGCTGCACCGCTGTAAGTTCCCCTGGGTAGCTGCTCTATGCCGCTGGGAGAGAGCTTTCCCGTTGGCAGAATTAACCCACTCCCAACGAGTGGCGGTAGTTCTGTCGGTGGGAGAGCATCTCCCACTGACATAGCGCTGTCCACACCAGCCCTTCTGTCGGTGAAACTTATGTCGGTCAGGGTGTGTGGTTTTTTTCAAACCCCGACGGACAAAAGTTTTACCGACAAAAATGCTAGTGTAGACATAGCCTTAAATTCTGAAATATCTAACATCTCTAAAATACCTAATATCTCCAATTCTTTGTGCCCATGGGTCAGGTTGTTAGATATCCTAAAGCTATTATCTATAACCCAATGTGTTTAATCCCAATTTGATTGCGGGAGCAAAACTGAAGGAGGAAAATTATCTGGAGGATTAATGCTCATCATGGGCCAGATTGTGAGTCTCTTCCTCTGAGTAGGACTTTATTACGTAAGAAGTAATGAGACTAAGAAAGGTATTACTCAGAATGAGCAAGGGTCCCATGTAAGGAAGGATTTTGTATGATTTGTGAATGGCTGCCATTAGATTTCTTCCTATCTGATTAGCTGAAATCATTCTCTTATTGTATCACTATAGAGCTAATATATATAGGTCCAGGACAATGGGCCTGCATCCAAATTCCTGATCATTCCAGCCCAAGTTAGCACATGACATTTTGGCAAGAGTCCACACTTGCATTCTCATTGAGCATTGAAAGGAAGTCATTGCATCCCAAATATAACTGACGAGCAATTTATCGGCCTTAATTTTATTTTGAATGCTATCCTAATATTAATCCACCAGCCAAATACTTTCTTCTGCCATTTTTCTTCTAGGTTCTTTGTCAACTCAACCGCAGACATGGGCTCAGAGCCCAGAAAGTTCAGTCAGTGATTCTTGCTTCATTAATGTAGGAAAGGAGAAACGTAACTGCTGTTTCCTCTTCAAATGGAACATTAGAATTAGTGAATTAGCGTTACCAGTATAAAGCCCAGCTTCATTGGCACCAGCCCACTTCACATGGAGGCAGGCTTGGGGGTGTTTTAAAATCTTGGCTCCGTTCAATTGTTCATTGTCTGTGGGCTAGTTCATCTGAATTTTTCACAAAGGCACATCTGTTCATCGTCCAAAGATTGAAAGCAGTTTAATATTCATTAAATAGCTGAAGGTCATAAGTGCAACATTGCCTGATGAGCAACGGGCAGTGTGAGGCCACTGTCCAGTGCTGTCATCAGGTTCCCTGATTCAGAGTTTCAGTGCAAATAAGATTTGGGGTAAGAAGTTGGTCTGAAATCAAAAGCAACCAGAGTTTTCCTGGACACTTGGCATTAGGAGTAGTTTCTATAGAAGTGTGACTTCCTTCCATTGGTATGCAGGTCGTAACTAGGACCTGACCCTTCAGGTGTGTCTATTGTGGGCTCATTGGGAATGCTGTCAACTCAATTTAAGAAGTTAATTTCTATGCTATGGGATATCATGCTGTTGTGAGACTAGTCTCAAATGTCCCCTCCTGCAGATCAGAGACAGAGTTAAGTGTGTGTGTGTGTATTGGGGTGAGGGGGAGCTGTTCTAATCTTTGAACTGAAATTAGCCACTCTTACACTGACTCAGCCCACTCGCATGCATACAACTACTTGAAGTGTAGACTTGATCCTATTTGAATAAGCCACGCCCCTGAATTGTGCTGCCATTTTATCAGGGTATCCCCAGTACGTACACACACACACACACCCTTAAGAGCATTGGCTCAACAGACTTTTCACTGTCTTCCATACACACATTCCCCTCCCTGAAGGCATCTTCTTCAGCCATCGTTCTTAATTTATAATCTAAGAGCCTAGAGTCCTTTGCTCACTATTTACACGGTGATTGGAAAGTTTTGGAACAGTAGGAGTTCTTTTTCATTCAGAGAGGGACCAAGTAGAAACCAAATAAGGACATCAAGCCCTGAAATAATGTTAAAATAATAAATATATTTTATTATGAAAACTATAAAAATATGCTGTATATCTTATTTTAATATTTCCCCAATTTATATCCCATTTGGGGCACTTACTGAGTTTCTGGATCTAAAATCATGGTAGAGGAAGAAAGTTCTGAAATACATAAAGAAATGGATTGGCTGTTTTCAGTATCCATTTCTGAAGTATTCATAGCTCTAAACTTACGTGTCCTCAGATGTTGGAAAATAGTCTTCAACAAAGATTTCAAGTGCAGGATATTACAAAAATAGCAGAGGAGTTGACTCAAAATGATATGCTGTTTCTTTGACATAATGAGCAGTGGGATAATATCAGAGACATGTGGGAGTCTGAAGTCAACTTGGGTCTCTAACGAGCAATTCTGCTCCTGAGAGGTATTTTCTGTATATTCGGAGAGTCAGGCTATAAAGATCTACTAGAATACAAAGGGTTAATCCCCTGTTCTAAATGTCACTGACAAAATCTTGAGCAGTAACCTGTAGAGCCATTTCCTCAGCAGCTGCATGAGATCTTCATTTTTCTCGTTAGTTAGAAGTCAATATCAACCCTTAAGTTAATCATAAATTATGGCAACATTATATCAGCTGGCCTAGTCTGTCTTCCCAATAGAAATGAACATTAAGGTCTCCTGGAATGGAAAATGAGGCACAAGGTGGAAATCAATAGCATTGATTTTGGCATCACTTTTTAAAAAGACTAATCATCCTTGCTGCCCCGACAGGAGGCTGTTTTCGGTCTGTTATTACACTCACACACACACATCCAGGAAGCAAAAAGGATTGGGTTGATTTACTCACATAACACATGAGATATCCACAGTGGGAATGAATGCCATGAGACAAATGCTATGTGACACCCCTTCTGTCACTTTGGGTTTGTCTACACAGCAGCTGAAAGCGAGCCTGGGTAGACAAATTCGCACCAGCGGGTCTCGAGGTAGCTCACTAACAACAACAGTGTGAGTATTGTGGCTTGGGCTGGAGTTTGGGGTCTCAAGTCCACTCAACCCCCTAGGCTTGAAAGCCTGAGCTCTAGCCTGAGCTGCAACATCCACACTGCTATTTTTAGCACACTAGCTCAAGCCCCACTAACTTGAGTATCTCCAAGCTGCAGTGGCCAGAAAGGATATTTCTAGCACAGCTGAACTGATTGGGCACCAGCCTTATGTCTTAAGGGTTGTAAGATCAATGACTTGTGTATGCTTTGCTGGCCAGGGCAGTTACCTCTGTATTCAAACCTTATATAGTATGTTATAGACTGACATTTTATAGTGACACATGTTTCTCCTGAGGACCCAGGGCACACCTCCTTCCTTCCATTATTCAAAGGCAAGCATAGGCAGACGCTGGGGCCAGAGAAGATCTGAAGCCAACCCTTGCAAAAACAAGCTCTGAACGGAGATTGTTGTAATCCAGAAATACTTTTCCCTGGCTTTGCTTCTGCCAGAAACACTGGTATGATCAGGGAGGCATGAGCAAGTCTGATTTGGGACTATAAAATGTGTGTGTCTTTATCTACGAATATAGGTGGTAGACAGACAGATTTACATGCACACATAGAGAGGGAATTGCTCACATGCATAATATAACTATGAAACTGGCCAGGTCTGTCCCAGATAACTTGAAAATCACACATCCCGAAGTTTTTTACTATAACTCACTGTAATAAGGAAACTAATCTTATAAAGGAACATTAACATTCAAATATTTTCCAACTTTCATTTTGATGAACAACCCAACACTCCACAGTACGAGGTCTCCCATCATCTGCCTGCAGAGTAGTAGGGTTAGGAATGTTCAGACAGCCCAGAATGTGGCTGCGCATCCTAACACATTTTTAAAGAGCAAGATCCACAGCTGCTGTAGTTCATTGTAGCTCCATGTAAGTCAATAAAGTTACACTGACGTATGGCAGCTGAGGAGTTGGCCCATTAATTTTATTAGTGTTTCACAGTCTCAGAGGAGGGAGGGAGTGGTTGACAAGCCAAAAAGCAACCAGCAGAGAAGGAGACGTATCAAGAATAATAGCAAGGGGCAAATTGCTGTTAGACCCCTTTCGTAACAGGCGCGGCAAGATGGTGTTAATAGATGCTGTTAATAATGATGAAGCCTTGTACATTTCCCTTGTGTGTCAGGTGTAATTCCATGGTCTCCCTTTTGTGTTTTCTAGTGACTACAGGTACGTGGCTGCTGCACTTGCAGTCATGAGGAATGTGACTCAGCAGATCAATGAGCGGAAACGGAGACTGGAGAACATTGACAAGATAGCTCAGTGGCAGGCCTCAGTCCTGGATTGGGAGGTACAGTATGCATTGGGCAGTGATGGGCTCCAGTAGATTCCAGCACAAGAGGCAGAGGCGAATTGATTCATATCAGGCTTGGGCTGCAACTAACACAGAGATGCCATTTAGGTGCTAGTAGCTAGTAAATGAGCCATCTCTATAAATGGTGTATATGTAGGTGTACCTTCCATACGGCCTCCAGAATGCTCTAGAGGACTTAGCTCACCTCAAGCCCTTTGTGCAGGACAGGTATGTTTGGGAGTGAATTGCAGGACATTGGGGTAACCTGGGTTAAACTGAGGGACAGAAGGATGCATTTTGTCTTTATGGGACTGTCTGCACAGCTGCTGGGAGGTGTTACTCCTAGCTCAGATAGATATACACGCACAAGCTCTGCTTGAACTAGTACCCTCAAAATGGCAGTGTGGCAGCGGGGATTTCGGCTAGCTGCCCCAGTACAGTCTTGCCCAACCCCTGGGGATGGAGTCAAGCAGCCAGCCCAAGCCACCACCCATGCTGCTGTGGCCATGCTTCTATTTTAGGTGTTAGCTTGAGCAGAGCTAGTGCATATACCTCCACCTGGAAATCAAACCTTCCAGCTGCTCTGTAGACATACCCTATGAGAAGAGAGAGTCTATTCACGTGTATTCGACGGAGGGGCCTGAATTGATTCAGTGAAGGAACATTAATGGATGCTCCAAAGGAAATCTAGGGTCTGGTTCTGATCTCATTTTTACTGGTGTTAATCTGGAGTAACTCCACTCACATCAATGGAGTTACACTGGTGTAAGTCAGACTGGAATCACACTCCTAATCTCTATGTTGGTTGTGTGCTTTGTACTTAATCAGGGGGCAAGCAGAGAAAGGAGTGCTAAAAAAAGGGGCACGGGGGAGTAACCGGGCTAACAAGGCAGGTAAAACCCTGGTGATGATTTCATTTTCTTCATGAATATAATATTATTACTACATATGTATTAAACTCCATGCGTGCATATGGTTCTATACAGACATTTAACACAAATAATAATAGAAATAGTCCATGTCCCAGAGGTGTTACAGTCTAAAGCCCTGGTTCAGTGATTAATCATGCATGCTGAATTGAAGTAAATGGAACTACTCACGTGCTTAAAGTTAGACATTGAATTAGGGCCTAATTGTGATCACAGCATAGTGAATGATCACAGGGGGATGAGCTGGGGAAAGGAAGCAAAGGGATAGAGCATCACCAGATCTTGCAGGTTACTGTGGTTTGCTACGGGATCATCTGGGAGTTTTTGAGTATCCTTTGTTTTTTCTCATTGTTTTATCATCAGAATCTCTGCATGTAGTTTGTAGATGGGATTGTTGAACTAGGCCAAAGCTGAGCACTTTTGTAAATCCTACCTATATGGAATCATTAAGACACATTTTTAGCAAGAGGACTCTCACACTGATGCAGTGATTCTCCTCTCTTTTACACCAGTTTAGTTTAGGAGAAATTCCTTTGAAGTCAATGGAGTTATGCTGGGGTAAACTGGTGGGAGGGCGAGAACTCCATCCTTTAATAGTTTTTCCAGACAAAACCTGGGAGGATCGGGGGTAGAGAGGGAGAAATGTAGGGTCAGCTCCTACACTCAGTTTCACTAGTGCCTCCCCATTGACTTTGCTGGGGTTGCTTTGGTGCAAATGGGGGCAGGATTAGGCCATAACTTGGTAGATAAAGAGTATACGTGGAAATTAAGCTATTATGGTTGGTTCTTAAATTTTGACTAGCAGTTAAAGCAGAGAATACAGATGATTTGCTTCATGGCTTTATTGATTGATTCATTGATTTTTTTTCTTTTAAATCTCTGATACTGACATGCAAGCTTGTTATTACATTAGAAGACAGTTACCAGGGGAGGGGGTAAAAGGTCATCAGATGCGTCTTCAGCCATAAATCCATTATATGTGATGAGTTACAGCGACTCATGTATAAGAAATGCCAAGATCGTAATTGTAAATAAACCTAAATTAAGAACAGATCAGTTTCAAGACACTTAATGTTCATGTGTGAATGGAAAGCCAAGGAGACCTGCACCTAGGAATAATGGAATAACCGTTTCCATTCCACCACCATCACCATGGCTGATAAATTCATTCTTATTTAGCCAGAGCCATCATCTCCTCAGCCCCCGCCCCAACAATTCATCAAAGTACTCTAATGGCAGATATGCCTGCCAGTCAAAGGAGATGGTGCTTTCTGAGAGGTAGTTGAAGTCTTGTAGATAGGGCATTGGACAGTAAATCAGGAGACCTAAGTTCTATTGCTGGCCCTACCATTGACCTGTTGTTTGACTGTGTGCAGATCACATCTCAGTGTGCCTCTATTTCTTGTCTACTTAGATTGTAAGTTCTTCAAGGCATCAACTTTCTTTCACTATATATTTGTATAGCTCATAGCACATCAACTTTCTGATCTCAGCAAGGGCAGCTAGATGGTACCATAATGCAAATAAGTAATATTATAGGGTCAGTACATGGCAAAACAGTCTTTGAAACGGGCCTGGGTCAAAAGTGTACAAGAAAATATGAGGCAGGAGGAAAGCCAGTAGATTCGTTTTTCTCTGATCTGAAATCCAGATGGAGTACGTGATGGAGGTGAACCCAGTGCCAGCCAAATTTCAAACCACTTTCAGAAAGAAACTTGATCTAGCAGTCTGAGAAGGTGGTTAAGAAAACGGAACTCTTGACTTCTGCTCCTGGCTCTGACACAGTCTTTTTCTGTGCTCTTGGTCATACCATGGAACTGCTCTATGCCTCAGTTTCCCCATGTATGAAATAGGCATAGTGACACTTTCCTTAACTAGTTAATGTTTGAAAAGATATACATGGAGCCATTTAGCACCAGGTTCACAAGGAGAATGTAGGTGCCCAACTGCCCTTTTTCAGCATCTACGCCCAACATTTAGGTGTCACTGGCATTCACAAAACCTTCACTCAGCTGTCGCCTAACCTTGTAGGTTCCAAAAGTCCCTAGGTGCATAAGTTTCTATCAGTAAAGTCCCCTCATTTTCTGCTGATGGGAATGTGCAAAAACCTCCTAAGTCCTCACACCGCCAAGCTGGACAGCTCTTACCTTACACCTATGCCCTGGAGGAATTCACAAAGTGGGTGTTCCTCTGCTGCAGGTCCTGATCCAACAGGCATGCTCAGAGCACACCTAATTCATCATCATCATCATGGGGGTGGTGCTGCCATCCCTCCCTTATACTGAATAGCCCAGTGGTTAAAGCACTCACCCAGGTTGTAGAAGATCTAGGTTTGAATCCCTGCTCTGCCTGGATTAGATCAGGGATTTAAACCCTGGACTCCCACCTTCAGGGGAGCGCCCTAACCACTGGGCTATACAGTCATTCTCACACATTCTGCCCCAGTGATTATTTAAGTATTGCATATAAAGTGGAACAGCATCAACAGGAGAGAATGAGCCCCACCTTAGAATACAGAATAGCGTAGTGGTTAGGGCACTAGCGGGGAGGATAGAAGGGAGGCACTGCCACCATCTCCTCCATTTTTCATGAGAAAGGGATGACCTGGCTTAGGTGCCTAACTCCAAAAGAGGTTTCATAACTGAGACTCATGGGTGGAGATAGGCACCTCACTCCAGTATAGAGTTAAGCACCCAACTCCCCTTGAGCAGCAGGGATTAGGCCCCAAACCTCTCCTTGAGATTTCCTACTGGCTAGCTTAGACAGTCCCCAGCTCAATGTGCCAGCAGCTGTGAGTCCCTTTTCTAGGGGCCTGATTCTTTCCATGCATTGGTGGGAAGCCTGTCGCCTAACTCGGGGCTGCGAATGCTACGATGCAGAAAGGCATTTAAAATGTAAATATTACAGAGCTGGTTGTTGCAATGCATCAAGTCCCCCATGTGAATCTAGATCGTAGCTACTTCAATATTCATATACTCCTAGGACTCACAGAAGGAGGGTATATTGGGACTATAGACATGCTGCTGATCCTAAAATAAGAAACATTCAGGGCCCAATTCACAGCTGATTTACATATATGCAGTTCCGAGGAAGTCAATGGAGTTGTGTCTGCGTATGTCAGCAGTGAATTTAGCCCTCAGGATTCTCCAGCTGATTCAGTGTTGAAGGTTAACTTTAGAGTCAACATTTGAAAAATGTAAATGCCCCTTGGTTGAACAAGGCCTGATTTTCCATCAGATGGTTCACCCAAACCCTATATAGCCTTTCTCTTCAGCTTTAGCTCAATGCTCCTACAACACTGCCTGGCGTGTGTGCAGGTGGTGCCTGTGCAGTGATAATGATGGAAATTGGGAAGGGATGCTCAGAAGATGGCTCTGCTTTGCTAATAACAGCTGATAGCCATGCTCTAGTGTCCAGCACATGAAGTCCTAGAAATTGGTGGCAATGGGAGCTTTACCTGACTAAAGACTGTGGGGCCAGATTCTGATCTCACCTACTGTATTGTAAATCAGGAGCAATTCCAATCATTTTAATGAGGTGTAACTCCAGATATATGCTGGTATAGCTGACATGAATCTATCCCTGATTGTGGACCTCTGGATCTGACTAGAACAGAATATCACCTGATTTCTGAATTCCAAAAAAATAAATAAACCTAAAAAATGCTGTCCCTGCCTGTGCTGAATTCTCTAGTGCTTTGTCCAGTTCAGTTATTAATTACTAAGAATATTGGACTTCCACAACTTCCCTTGGGAGGCTGGTTCACAGTCTGATAGCTCAGCAGCTCTCAACCAGGGGTCCGCGAGCCCATTCAGGGGTCCTCAGGGCCCCCTGGCTGAAACCCAGTGCTCCCCGGCGCTGAAGCCATGAGCGGCGCGGGACTGATACTGGTGTGGCAGAGCAGTTTGTGCCACTGCACCGGCAGCCCCCCAACCTTTTAAAGCCAGGAGCTGCATGGGGCTGAAGCCAGCAAACCTCCCCCTGCCCCAAGCCGGGAGCAGCAGGGGGCTGAAGCCAGGAGCCCAAGCACACCTCCCCACACCCTGCTGAAGCTGGGAGCTGCATTGGGAGCCCCTCCAGCCCATACACAGCCCCTAGCTACCTTCTTCCTGCACCCTGACCTCACCCCCCTGCCTGCACACAGCCCCTAGCTACCCCCTGCCTGCACCCTGAGTTCCCCCCCTGCCCGCACACAGCCCCTAGCTACCCCCTCCCTGCACCGAGCTCCTCCCATCCACACACAGCCCCTAGCTACCCCCTGCCTGCACCCTGAGCTACCCCCCTGCCTGCACACAGCCTCTAGCTACCCCCTCCCTGCACCCTGAGCTCCTCCCATCCAAACACAGCCCCTAGGTACCCCCTGCCTGCACCCTGAACTACCTCCCTGCCCGCACACAGCTCCTAGCTATCCCCTGCCTGCACCCTGAGCTACCTCCCCGCCTGTACACAGCCTCTAGCTACCCCCCGCCAGCACCCTGAGCTACCCCCTGCCTGCACACAGCCCCTAGCTCCCCCCTGCCTGTGCCCTGAATTATATTTTTTGGTTGTGTGCTCCCCACAGCCCAGATAGGCTGCTTGGCTTCTGAGTGAGTCATGGGGGGCACTCCCTCTCCGGACCCTGCTGTGCAGAGCTGGCTTGAGCCCCTCCAGCCCTTTCCACTCCAAAATAGAGGTAAAACTATGCCTATTCCCAAGGGCCCTCCCCAGCCAGGAGCCCCAAGGTCTGCCTCCCTCACTGGGCCCTGGAGTTTCTATAGCATGTTGAGAGGGGCCTCAGCAAGAAAAAGGTTGAGAACCCCTGTGATATCTCTCACCTGATGTTTGACCTACATTTCCCTTTGCTCAGTGTCATCCCTTTACCTGTCATTAAATGCTCTCAGACCCAGCTGCTGACATTCAGAAGTGGGTAGGCAAGACTGACATGAAAGTTTATTGGAGCCAGTTCACAGCAACTTGCCAAGAGTCATCTGGCTCAGACTCGAAATAGGTCAAGCAAGTCCCACCCTGAGCAGCCCATCACCTCCTTGGCCACCTCTTGGACTCACACCCTTTTGTAATGTACTCTGTGGCCAGTGGGTAATGTAGTGAAGAGATCATTCCCACAAGGTTAGTAGTCTTGCATAAAAGCAAACCTCCATTTATGTCTAGTCTCATCATTTACAGAGACTCAGTTAAGGTAATTTGGGGGGAAGGATAGACCATTGGTTTAGATACTGGCCTGGGACACAGGAGGCATGTGTTCACTTTCTTGCTCTGCCATAGACTTCCTGTGTGACTTGGGCATGTCAGTAGCTCTCCATATGACTCATTAAAGGCAAAGATTACAATGAGGCTGGGCAGAACTCAATTTTTATTATTTTTTTTATAATTTTGACAGATATTTATTTTTAAGCATTTTTTTCAGTTTTTATTGATTTCAATGTTCACAATGGCGAGAAATTATGAGGATGGTCAGACAATAATTAGTTAACGACAGTACACGTTGAGATTCAAAAAGTTAATGCTTTATAACTATTAAAACACAAATTGTCAACATCACATGCCAAAATATACAAAGTCAATATCTGTGTATGGTGAAGCTGACATTTGCCAACATTTACTGATAAAAAATCTAATCGTTCCAAGCCTAATTATGACTGTGAGGGGCTCACATACTACAGTAATGGGAAACATATAGGTACTAATATAGACCTGCAAGTTGTTATATTCCGATAGAAATTTATATTCTCAGAGTTTCTTTTAAAGGTATCTCTGTAACCAGATTGAAACAGGATGAAATAGTGGTCCCACTTTCACTGGTAACCACAAGAATGCAGAGTTTGGGGCTTTCTCTGCAGCTTCTGTGGCAGCAGTTCAATAAAACTCTGTCCTCCCCTGTTATGTAGGCACTTGTGAAAGGCAGAAGACAGTGTGTCAGAACACCTGGCCATTAAAATCCTCCACTGGTATAGGCTCCATGAAAGACCCTACGCCAGTGGCAGAATGCTTGACACAAGAGACAATCTAGCTCATCTGTCTAAAAGAAGCTTGAATTGTCATTGCCCATTCCATAAACAAAGGACTTCAGTCTCAGTAGAATCCTAGACATTTGCACCCTGGATTCTCTGGCATGTCAGTTTAGCAGTTTCCAAGGGGCTTAGATTCACATGAAGGAAAAAAAGGAATAAGAAAAATATAATTGACAACTGTATTCTTTTAAATTTTCTTTAATTCTTGTTCCTGATGGATCCTCTAATGGAAGACGCATTGCCCTTAATTATGTAATATACAATAGTTGGCTTCAGCTTAATATTGCATTATTGAACCCAAAGACTGGCATAAAAAAATGATGCATGCAACGAATGTATTGTTTTCAAAGCTAGAGCAGCTTGATGAGAAAAGCTCCTGGGAAAAATCAAATCTGGGACTGAAACAGATTTTTTTTCCCTCAGTGACAGAAGGCATCAAAAATGAGCCTGATGAAAAGGACGACATTTCGCTTGCTTTTCTTTTTCTGATCTTTTCGTCTCCCAGAGCACCAATCAGATTATCAGTCACTAATTAGAGCACAGCAGTGTCAGTCAGAAAAGGCCCTGCTCAGTGAAAGGAGATTCTGTGCCTGGCAGTAATAGCATGGACTTGTGTCAAGAGGTGGGCTGGGGCTGGGGCTGGGGACGGGGACGGAGAGTGGGTGAATGATTTTCAGAAGCTAAGCATCTTTCCCCAGCCTTTGGTAATGTTTATTCAGAGGTCATCTTGGTCATGTGGGGGATAATGTTCTTCTGCCCACGCTAAAGGGTTCTTCCCTGTAATGCTGTTATTCTCAACTCTTGTTTCTTCTTTGCTCATTATATGAAGCCCTCACACACCCCCAGTTTTCCTCCACTGCCTGGTTATGGAAAGCAATGCTCACCTATGGCATAGCTGGGAAGCTGATGATTGACAACTTTCATCAGTCACACAGGCATAGGCCCTCCCTTGCAGCCCTTGGAACTGGCCCTCCGAACCTTGTGTGTCACTTCTGTGATGCTTGCAGCCTACAGGGAGCATGAAGCACAGTCTCAGCCTCCAACTGAGTTGACCTTCTGGTCTATCCTGCTGCCTGCTAAGTGCTCAGGCCCTGCCCATGATGGCTTGAAGAGGAACTGAGAATTTGTCTTTCTTTTTTCTACACTTAACTTGGAGCAGGACACATACCTCTCCATAGTCTGTGTATGGGACTCAAAGTACACACACACACACGCACACAGGCATAGTCACCTTTTAGGCTGTGTGGATGTGGATCAGATCCAGGCTATGTATTAGTCTTTACAGAGCCATTACATTGGTTGGTTCACAGTTGCTCGACCACACATATTAGAAACTGAGTTTCACCCCTAACAAGGGCCAAATTTTCAGAAAATTCAGACAAAATTTGAATGTACAGTTGCTATGATAAAATACCCCTACTTGCCGCCATAATTGCCTATAATTACCACTGTAAAACACGCCAATGGATGCTGCACACACAGCCGCCGAAATAAATTATGTGAATGCAGTTTCGTGTGCCGGGTCTACCAACGTGGCCCTGAGTGATTTCAGACCTCCCCCACTTTTGAGTCAATTGATTTGTTGCGCCAGATCCTCAGGTGCTGTGAACTGGACGAGCTGCACTGAAGTCAGTGGAGTTATGCCAAGTCACAGCTGCTGAGGTTCTACCTTTGTCGTCTTTAGCAATTTTTCTCAATCTGTGAGGCCGGTTATGTAGGAGAGCTAGGCTCATGGCTGCTTAGGGAAAAGGAGAAGAAAATGAAGACGATTTTGGGGCTTTGCTTAGGACTAGAGGAAACCACATGCCAGCATTGACTGTTCAGTGCTGAATACTAAATGGTCACTAGAGAGTTCCTCACTGGTGGATGTGAGCTGGCTGCCTCCATCCACATGACTAGACTATACAACCTAAATGTACAGGCCCTTAGCCTCAGCATCCCAGCTTAATTCTGTTAGGAGAGGTCGACGTACCTTTAGGGTATGTCTACAAAGCAAGTGGGAGCAGGCTAGTAGAGCTAGCATGTTAAAAATAGCAGCATGGCAATACACCTGAGTACAAACCCACCCATTTCCCTGGGCATGTACTCGGGCAGCTCATCCAAGCCGCTGCCTGTGACACCATAGCCACACTGCTATTTTTAGCACACTAGGTCAAGCACACTCCCAGCTGCTGTGTAGACATACCCTTGCTATACTTACAGAAGGAATGCTAGGAGGGCTGTGCTGGGAAAGCGTGCTTCACTGTGCTGCTGCTTGTGTAATGAAAACTGGTCAGTTGTGTATTAATTAATTTAAAGCTAACTGCAATACATCTTTCCTAACAAACAAAACCTTGGAATGCATCTATTTATAGCTGATACACGGTTCAAATTGTTTCCCCAGCATACACAATGTAATAAAAACCCTATAATTTTAGATCTCATTTTTACATCCCTTGCAGGGACTACACAGTTTGGATTCAGCTAATGAAGTAGAAGTATTTACAGAGTCCTCTCTGTGTCCTCAGGCTTTGGATGCTACCACTGGAGTAAACCAGTCTCCCAGAGCCTGCTTTTTATTTTTAGCAAGCAACCTCTTCCTTGCAATGAGAAATTATTATCGGTGGGGTTGTATGAATCCTCCCTCATTGCTGGATGTATCCTAAGCAAGGGCAGTGATTTCTGGAGCCCCCAGGCTTTTGAGAGGTTCCTTATTCAAGGTTCCTTATTCTATCTGTAGAGCCTCAGCAACGTGCATGCAACTCATGGCCTCTATAAGCAGAAGGCTCTAACTAGCAGGCAACTGAGCCTAATTCCTAACTCTGATTTTGAACTCATTTAAGGTGCCAGAAGACATATAAACAGCTCTACTCCCGGCTCTTTGCAAGTGTGCAGGGCTCAACTAGCTCTGATGAGGTGCACAGAGACCCTGGTGATGAGCGCAAGATAGACAGAGAAACACCTCACTAAGGCTGCACAGGAGCTGTGTTGCAGTTGCTGCAGCAGTGGGAACTGAATACGCTGTGACAATGCATTAGCTATGACTCAGTGAATTTTCCCTTGTCACTGGACCCAAACATTCATTTAGAATAAATGAGCGATCTTAACTACAGATTGGCCTGAACTGGGCCTCCAGTCTAACCTCCCCCCACAAAGAAACTGTGGGGAAGGGTTCAGTTTTGGTTCCACCTGCACATGCAAATCCAGAAGGGAGCCTGTTTTCTGGACCCTTTGGATGTGACTGAAGTGGCACGAGAACAGCTATTCCCACAAGATTTCCACCATATCAGGCTGAAGCCTTACTAGCTGTTGTTCATCATTGTCTAACCCTAAACTGAGCCCCGATCCAGCCACAAATCCAGAACCTAATCTGGATCCAGATCCAAACAACCGTCTACTCACTTTTTAACTCTTGCTTCTCAGTCCTGCCCCGGCCTTGTAGCCAGAACCCTTCTGAGTCTGCCTGTGAAGCTTCAAAGTAAGAGGTGCGTCTAGGGATCAAAGACTAAGACAGATACACAGTGCAGGTGGTGGAGAATTCACCCGTTTTAATATATAGGTTTTAATTAACTCAAACACCCCTACTCCCCCAAAATTCAAAATCTCAGCCCAATTAGCAGAGGATGAATGGATTTGTTCTCTCAGAGTGGGAGAGGAGCTGTGTTTTCAAGACCATCTGCTTATGAGTCCTTTAAAAAAAATGTTGGAGAAGAAAACAAGCTTTAACCTGAGGGGGAGAAAAGAAGGGGGAAGGCATTCTGGCAGCCTGCGGCGGGGGGCTTTGACAGCGCATGGGGATGGACGCTGCCACCCTGAACGAGCTTGGGCTGGGGGCTCTAATCCCCTGCAAAGGGGGAGTGGTTAACAATCTATAAGGAAAGGCTTTGAGAGCCCCAGGAGGCAGGGAACCTTTGGTTTACTGTGATGCCCAGCCCTACATGGGGGGCTTGAGATGAGGAGATCTCCTGAGAGCCTGAAGGGAGAAGGGTCTAACAGGGAAATTGCTCCAGTGGCCGGTGAGTGGAGGGGCTCTGATATGCTGCACAGGGGGAAGGAGGGAATTTCCCTGATGGCCTGAACAGGACTGCTCTGATAAATTAAAGAGTGGGTGGTTTCCCTCACAGCCCTGCCTGAGGGTAGCCCCTCAGAACCTGCATTATTTGCTTCTTCTGAAAGCCTCCGTAGCTGAGAATCTGACCATCCTGGGGAGAGGGGGACTCGGGCAGCTTGCATGAGGAGGTGGGACACTGACATCATGGAAGGGAGACTGTGGTGAAAGGGGGCTCTGGCAGCTTGTGATGGGAAGCAGGGACACTGGCAGGCTGTGAGGGGAGCCTGTTGTGATGGAGGGAGCTCTGGAAGCCTGTGAAGGGCAGTGAGGATACTCACAGCCTGTGAGGGGCATTGATGAAGATGAGGGCTCTGGCATCCTGAGAAGGGAGCCTATGGTGTAGGAGGGGGCCTCTGGCCCTGGCAGGGGACACTGGGGGGCAGTAGGGTTTGACAACCTGAGTGGGGAATTGTTCTGACGGTGCTGCTGTCTCTTCTTCACTTTGAATCAATCAATAGGAACAAAATCTCTGCATTTTTCTCTTTATTTCCCCCAAATCGGTTTTTTTTAGTTTTTCCTCACTAGTTTTCTGGTTAAAAAATAAACAGTGTGGTGCTTTGATGTATCTAGTGGTAGGAGAATCCCCTCGGAATCAGTGCTTCTCTCCACTCTGCCCCATATGCCTGCATACATCCGGCTTGGCAAAGTGGCTCACTCTGCCTCGTTCTCTGTGCCCCTTAGGGAGACGACATCTTAGATCGGAGCTCTGAGTTGATCTACACTGGGGAGATGTCCTGGATTTACCAGCCTTATGGACGGAACCAGCAGCGCGTTTTCTTTCTCTTTGATCACCAGATGGTTCTCTGCAAAAAGGTAATGAAACCCACATGAAATCAGTGCTGTTCAGGGCACAGTGAGGATGAGGCAGTCAGTGCTGAGCATCTTTCAAATGAAGCCATCCCAAAACATTTTTCAGGCCTGGAAGATAGGAACTCTCACAAAGAAGGAAATGTGGCAAGTAGGCAGGGAATAGAGCTGAAATTTAGACCGGACAGAGTTTATTTTTCCAAGCTAGTTACCATGAGGGGAGACTGCAAGAAACAGGGTTTCCGGCTGTCTCAAGATTTGTTGGGTTGTCCCAGTTTTATTAGGTGGAGCCTGCCGGAATTTTCAGCGGTCATAAAACCAGACATTAGAGCCATGAAACATAATGATGTTATGACATTGCATCAGAGCTTAAGGATATCTTGGCAGGACGTGATGATGTAGGGTGCAGAGGTCACTGGGAAGGATTTGGCCAAGAAAAAATCCAAAAGTCCTGATTGTTCCAGGGAGGGAGCAATGGAAGCAGGAAGTAATGGGGGAGGAAAGTAAGTGAGGATGAGTGTCCCACTGAAGGGGAAATAGTAGAAGGCCAGACTGGTGAGCATTACAGTGAGGAGTGGATGGAGGGCAGAGGAAAGTTAGTGAGGAGAATAGGCAGAGGAGACAGAGGGCAAGGTCACATTGAGGGGAATGGACGGGACGGGTCAGTGGGGAAGGTCACGGTGAAGGAATGGATGGAATCACAGGGGAAAGTTACAGTAGATGGAAGTCCTGGAGAAGGTCACAGTGAGGGAAATGGACAGAGGGAACGGAGGAAGGTCTTGGTGTGGGGAATGGCTGCTGTTCTTCCTGTGGAACAAATATATCTGTTATGAAGCATTTCCCATATGAGACCTATAAATACGTGCATGAGATGTTTGTCGATTTCTGAAAGAAGCGTAAAAGCTCTGACTGTATGCTGCAGCTGTTCCCCTAGGACCTGTGGCAGGCACTGAACACCCATGTGCCATACCTGAAAATTGCTGTAAAATGAGCAAAAAAATCCACATTGTTGGATGGCTTGACACCCTGAGTGGAGAAGCAAAAAGTTGTTTTTTCACACAAAGCATCCCGAGGAATGGAAAACAGTGACTCAAATGCTGTTGAGCAGTCTCCTCAGCATGAGGTCTGTCCCTCCATTTTAGACCCAGATTTCCCTCATCTCACCCAGATCTGGCCAGCCTGCACTTCTATTTTTGTGCATTCTAGACACCAGAAACACTAAATCACAGAAAAGAGGTTATAACACGTTGAGAGGTTTTTATGCTAGCAGCAAATCCCACCTCCATTTGTCAGCTGCGTGTCTTGGTCGTTTTCTCATGTGTCCTTTATTTTGGCTCTTTGCCCCACCTTCATTTTTGGGTGTCGGTTGCAGTGTATGATCTGGAATCAGGTGACTCCAGCATTTCTGTATGAACTGTGAAACCTGGCACTTGAGCAGATGGGTCAGGGACTCAATATAATGGTCATTTCAGCCTCCAGAGGTAACACCAAGCAAAGTTCTGGGCTATGCAAGGCTGGCATTGCCTGTCATCACAGTGGTGTGTGGTCTAAACCTAAGCTACATGAAACCACCAGCACAAGCTCCTTGGTGGCTTATCAGGCACACATCTGAATGGAGGCGCATCATTAAGGTAGGGAAGGGTGATCCAGCGTGCCAATCGTGTAACCTTTTAGTGTCAGCACTGACATATGTACCAGTGGCTGGCAATCCTGTTGTAAACGATGCTATCATAATACAAGCCTCCTGCCTATCCGCCTGTGATGTTGTTCTAGTCTCATTAACATAATCTTGAGTCATTATTCTGACAAAAGACTCAGGAAAGCATCAGTGTCTGAAGTGACAGAGCTCATCAATCCTGGATATTTCTGTCTTCTGAGAGATTGGAATTCATCGACTTTTGTGCTGTAGATATACATGCAGAGGGAGTCTCTTGGATCAACTGCAAGCGTGAATGAGAATAACCCACGGATGCCACAGCCCTGCCTTCTCAGGCTGTGTTCTTGTCAGGTCTTGTATGTAAAGTGAGGGTTGAGCATGGTCAAAATGTGGATAGGAGCCCTCCAAGGAATACCCAGGTGCTGAGGAAATGGTGTGGATGGCTCTTGAGTCACTATGGAACCAATGCTTCAGCATTGTGCTAAGGGGAGCTGTGGCCTGATAATTCAGGAAGGTGATGTTTTTCCTTCTGAGTTACAGCTGACTGAATTTCTGCTTTCTGAAGATTTTTTTTTCTTTCTTTCTCATTGCTTTTCCTTTTACACTCTTCCTGGCACTGTAAAATGAACTCCTACGGTCAGAGAACAGTCAAGCTGGGACCGAGGGTATAAGCAGCTTGATTTGAACTTTAATCCTTAGCTCCTAAACTTCCACCGTGACTTTGAATTTCTAATTTCTTAAAGCAAAATTCAGTTTTGTTTGTATCGGGCCTGCTCATGCAAGGTAATGAGCATCTCCTGAAAGATGCCAAAAGTCCTCAAGTCCCATTGGAATCAGACATAGGCCTTCAGTGAGGTCACTGGGAGCTGAGGGTGCTCAGTGGCCAGAAGGATTGGGTCTGTTAAGTTCACCCAGTAGCACCTTCTCCCCTTATTCAGTCGTTCTGGCACTTCCTTTCACTTGTATATATCAGTTCTTCCACTCAGTAGGGTTTGGAGAATACCACATTCCATGCATGTCTTCACAGGAGAATCGAACAAGACCTCTAATCATTTTGAGGTCTATCCTAGCCCGTCGAGTGGGTATCAGCCCATTTCCTGGAGGAAAAGAATTCATATCAGAAAATGCATAAGCACTAGTGGTACTAGTTGGCACTCTTGTAAGGAACAGAGGTTAAGAGTTGAAGGTAGTGTCCCTGGTGACTAAACTAACTGCTCATCTTGTGAAGCCATCCCTCCAGGTCAGGATGGCCACACAGGCTTACAGGCCCTTTGTGTATCTGCAGTACCTGCCTCTGTCTGTGCATTATTGATTGTGCTTATGATGTTAATCTTGTAGCTTTGCTTGCACGAAAAATCCAGTTTTTATTTTTTTAAAAACTGTGTGTTTTTAAGCACATTCTTCCTTCTTTATAGCAGTGTCCTTGAGTATTATTTTAAAAAGATTGTTTGAATAAGGGATTGACACTAGAGTTATCCCACAGTTCGGGTTCACACATGCTGTAGACTTAAACCGGGGTGATATACAGCATGTGTTCTCATGACACTGGGGTCAGGCTCTCCTGTTGGGGATTACAAGAGGCAGCCAATTAGCCGATTAGGATTCAGAGAGGTTCAGACAAGTCCAGTATTGCCTAGCCTATGCACTGAAAAATCATGAGTCAAGCCTCAAAAAATCATCATGTTGGCTTAAAAATCAGGAGATTTAAAAATATAGTAAGATTGGGTTCTTTTTCTTTGCTTTCACGTTTTGGAACCTTTAGGGTGCAATCAGGTCAAGTTTGTAGGCTTTTCTCCCCAGTGGTATAGGCTGAAACTTACTTTTTTTAAAAAATGGAAGCTGAGGGTCTCTCATGGTCATGTGACTTCAGGAGCTAGGGCTTTCAGGAAAACACTAATTATCACAAGACTTGTGATCACACTGGGAGAGTTGGCAATGTTGTCTTGCACTCTCCTCAGCTGCAATGCACTTTTTCCCAAGCTGCTTCTTCATAGCACTGCCTCGTGCTGTGCTTCTTCTTCCTGGAGTGCACTTCTCATCTTTGTTCACCCTTATCAATCAGTTTGGGTCACTGCATTTTGTACTTCCAGCAAAAAAGCTTTCTAACCTATTCACAGCCTCCACCAACCTGCACCGTAGCTTCACTTCACCTTGCCCACTGCTCTCTCAAGATAGTACCAATGAAAATGACAAGTATTCATGCCGCCATGCAGGAATTCTGCCCTTGAACTACCTGCAGGTAGACTGATTTGGATGAAGGATGTGACTCTGTCTCAGTGACTGACTTCCATGTTACTGCATTAAGCAAACCAGTCTCTGTGGTAATCCGCTTTCTCAGTTTAGCACCACAGTCTTCTTTGTCTCTCCCATGTTCTCCCAACTCCTTTCAATTCTTCTTGGGAAGCAACTGGGGGTACGTCCAGACTACCCACCTTATCTGCGGGTAGCAATCGATTTATCAGGGATCGATATATCGCGTCTCATCTAGACGCGATATATCGATCCCCGAACGCGCTCCCTGTCGACTCCGATTAACTTCAGACTGTTCCAACAGACCTTTAGTTGGATGGGAATGGAGAGGCCATTTTCTCATGGTTGTTTCTCCAAAGTGCTAGCAACAGAATGGTGGAGGCAGAAGAAAGAGATAATATGTGAGCAAAAGTGTTGCTGTCTCTTGTTCTCTGAACTGGAACGTGGTTGTAGAGTGTGTGGTTTACCACAGCATGGGTTTTGCAGAAGAAACTGGGGGTTTGTTTCCATAATGTGAAAATCCTTGTAGGAGGGGAAGACAGGAATCAACTGTGTGGGAGGCAAGCACTGGCCTCTGCTCCATTTATCATCTGTCTATAACCAGGGAAGAATAATACATATTCCAGTAGAGTAACCTTAATTACCAAGAGATGAAGTCAATCCTAACTGATGTTAAAGTTAAAAGATTACCTTAAAGGCATAGACCCTCTTTTTCTTCCCTCCCTGAAGTTGAGAGAGTTTGACACAGAGATACTTTCAATTTACAAATCACATCACTTAACATCTGGCATTCTGACACAGAGTATTAATTATGATCTTAGCTTGTTATGTCTTGGGGTCCTCAAGGGGCATATGGTGTAATAGACGGTGGATCTGCAATGTTTCTCCTCTGGTTCGCAGCCCTGGTTTCCCCAAAGGTTGGAAAAGCACATTGGCATCAGATTAGAAGTGACAGGAGAACAGACAAAGGGTTAAAAATGTTTATGTATTGAATTAGGCATTCCTTTTGTCAACGGTGGAGCTGCTCTAGATGGGGCTTCCTGTTCAGCACCTCCTGACAGAGCGGAAAAGATCAGTGGCTGCATGAAATGCATTTGGATTTCATTTGCACTTTTAATGTGTCTGTTGTAATCAAGATGTAATGTAAATTCCAGGTTGTCTTTCCCCTGAGCTCCAGGAGCAAAGGATGTTTAGTGAGAGGCAGAATGTGAGCAGCTTAATAGCAGTAGCGGACCATCTGAAGTATTATTGTTTTACTTACGATCTGTAATGCCATTGAAGGACAAGGTTTCATGCAGTGAGTTTAAAGAGACAATCCCATGCCCTTAGATTTTTGTATTTGAGACGAGCCAATTCCTCTATAGCCTTTTTTGAAAACACACAGGTGACACCTTGCTCCACGCTGCATCCCAGCCAAAACAAAATCCTTGCTCTCACTTCAAGCCAACGGGGCCTTGCAGTTCTCTCTTAGAATCTGACTTGCAAAGACAGTGAAAGGCTGGGACAACTACTAGTCCATTTGTGTTATTTTAGGTGGTTTTCCAGTCACATGGAGCATGGTTACAGTTTTCCATCCTTTTCTCCCCGTCACTGGGGCATTTGATGAAAACCTCTGTGCTGCCAGCCACTCCTGATTCCAGCCTGCAGAGTGAGGGTGAGTGGGGGGGAGGGGAACAGGTCAGCCTGTATTTCACCATTTTCAAATGTCAGTACCATAGAGACCTGGCGACTGTATATTGCACTTGCAGTCAAGGCCATTTTAGGTTGTGGCCATGTCAGATGCCAGAGGTTAAACATGGCCAAGCCTAATCTGCCCTTGTGTAAGACACCACCAAGGAAAACCCAGGAGACTGAGGAAGATGATTCAGCATAGAGTGGTCCTCCCAGTGCCCTGGCTTGCTGTTTAATGTCAGGCTTTTGAGAGGTATCAGTTCAACTGATATTATTTATTACTTAGCTAGCATGCACCAGGGGGAAGGACTCTTCTGTCAACCCACCCTCTAACCCGGGGCTAGTACCCAGCATAAAGCTGCTGAAGTTCTGCTAATTCACTGTGGCAGGCGCTGCTTGTTAGTGGGTGTGGCCCCCTAGAGAGGTAGCTAGGACAGATGGTATCCTGGGGAACAAGATCCCTAGGGCCAGCCAAGCTCAAGGAGGAAGCTTATGTCATAACTCTCCTACTCAGATCTGAACCTTAGAGTTCAGAACATGAGAAGCTAGCATGAAACCTCCAAACTTAATAACCAGCTTGGATCTGATATCGCTGCCACCAGCCAGAAAAATTCTAGTGTCTGGCTCACTCTGGTTTCCCCAAAACCTTCCCTGGGGAACCTCAAGACTCAGATGCCCTAGTCTCACCACAAAGGGAAATAACCCACTTCCCTTCCCCCTCTTTACCTCCTCCCAGATTTCCCCACCCTGGGGACCCTAGGATACTCCCTGCTTCAAGTCCTTGAAACACAAGTACCAAGAGATCAAATCTCTCTCTCCCCTCACCCAGAGAGTATGCAAAGTCAGGCTTAGTAAATCTAACACAAAGAGATTTCCCCTCTCCCTTCGTTTCTTAGCCTTAACCAGTGAAAAACACTTAAACAGGTCTTAAAAAGAAAGCTTTATATAAAAAGAAAGAAAAAGACATAAAATTGGTCTCTGTATCAAGGTGACAATATACAGGGTCAATTGCTTAAAAGGAAAAATGAATAAACAGCCTTATCCAAACAGAATACAATTTAACACATTCCAGCAACTACACACATGTAAATACAAAAAAATATATAAACCTATTGTCTTACTATCCTTGTACTTACAACTTGGAAACAGAAGATTAGAAAGCCTGGAGATAGAAAGATCACTCTCAGAGCCGAGAGGGTCACCGAACCAAGACAAAGAACAAAGAACTCACACCCAAAACTTCCCTCCACCCAGATTTGAAAAAGTCTTGTTTCCTGATTGGTCCTCTGGTCAGGTGTTTGGTTCCCTTTGTTAACCCTTTACAGGTAAAAGAACATTAACCCTTAGCTATCTGTTTATGACAGCTTATGCTGAGGCTTACATTGTGTTAGTTATCAATAAAGCCAACATTCTGAATTTGGAGGCTGCCTCAGGCCCTGTGTGCTCTGTTGTGGGCAGGGATGGGACTTAGTCTGTTCATATAAAATAGAGGTGTGAAAAATGCCTACTGCCAAATTCATCCATGGTGTAATTACCTCAGGCCTCTGCCCTCAGGAGCAGAAAGTTGAACCCTCATGCTGCAGTGTTCTCTCACCATTACCATTTGAAAACCCTGGAACAAATTGAAGGAGTCAGAAAAATAAGCTGACGTATCCGAAGAAGGGTTTCCTATCTCTCCCTCTTGCTAATTTGTTAGAAACAAAATCATCCTTGCCTCACTGCTTTGGATACAATGTGACTGGGTTTTAGGTGGAATGAGACATCAAAATGCCACCTCTGTTCCACAAAATATACTGAGCAAAAGAACATTTCCGCATAAATGCTTTCAGCTCCTCTCTTTCCTCCCCCCTCGCCCCATGCTTCATGAAATTGGCAAGAATGAATCAAGTGTCTCTTTCAAAACTCACTAGACAGGCACAACTGAATAATTTGGCAGGAATCTGGCAACCTCCCAACACAGCTGTCCTTGTGAGGGAAGGGATTACATAAACTTGTGTCTAGTCGATTTGGGTTCCTCTCTCTTCACATATCAACCAGTGAGGATACAAGTAACAAGCACTTCCCCTCTTCACAGAGATTCTCTGGCAATAGCTGAGTGCTTTAATTTGTGTCCAGGGAGTTCATGCTACATTTTATTGCTTCTAATATGATCTAGCTCTCCCTGATGCATTTAAAGGCCCTGAGTTCCTGTATAGTCTAAACTGTTCTAGCCCAAAGACAGTGTAGCAGCAAAGTGGCCTCTTATTTCTTTGACTTGATATATGAGTGAAGCAAGTGCCTGACCTAGCGCTAAGAGGAGAAATGGAGTGTTTCACCCATAAAAAAGTTTGGGAGTCATAAGAGCTACAACAAAGAGCTACACCTGAAGCATCGTCCAGGGAATGATAATTACACTGAAGTGAGTCCATGACTTGCCAGCTCGGGCCACATTAACCCTTGATGGAACTCTATTGACTTCAGTAAAGTTACACAAGGGGATAAATTTGGCCCCTCCAGTCTTGGACCAGTGCCAGATTAAATCTTGCTGGACTAATTTCTAAGTCTCATGTTACTCTGTCCACATTCGGTGCTAGAAACAAATGTTAGCGGCTCATGAGATATCCGGTATTAAAACGCGCTGGATGTTCCTGCAATGCCCCTAGCTCGAAAGAAAACAAAACCATTTCATGATGCTAGACATTTATACAGCAGCTTTCATACAAAACGATCCCGAAAGCAGATTACCAGCATATAGCACCACTGAAATGCAGCCAGCTATGGAGCGGATAGTAGCATACACACACAATACACCACTGGAGGAATGGGAGCAATGCACAGTGGAGGAATGAGAAAATTTGGTCTGTCACTCTAAGTTCTTATATGATACCCATCACCATGATGCCTGAGAATATTCCAACAGGAGAAATTATACTATATATATATATATTGTATATATAATTAGTCGTGTCCCTCCCCTCCAGTCAGCAGGAGCTAAATTTATTTTTTGACACCTTTAGGATATTTAGGCCAAACATTTTCAAAAAGGCTCATTAATTTTTAGCTGAACAGTCTGATAGAACAAAAGTTCACTGTTCTGACATATCAGCTCCCAAGTCTCCAGTGTAAATCAGAGTTAGCTGCGGGTGCTCACCACCTCTGAAAATCAGGCCCAACGCACCTCAGGTTAAATGAGCAAGACACTTTTGAAAATGTTGTATTTATGTCCCTGCAAAGCAGAGCAGATCTCATTCTTTTAAAGGGTCACACTCAGGTAGTTTAGGTCCCAAACATAGTTAATGGGAATTTTTGTTTTTTTATTTACAAAACTGAATAATACTGAAAAAAATTAAAATACCATATGACCTATTGTAAAATAGTGTAGTGTGCCACACTCCCATTTCTTACAGCAGACTGTGGAGGTGGGGAGAAGGAAGGCCAGAAAAAGGAGGCAGCAAGGTGGGAAAATGAGGACAGAGTTGAGAAATAAGTTGAAAAAAACTGAATTCCCCCATCCACTCAGCTTGACCACTGTCCAAAACAACTAGAAATCACCAGAGATGGGCCTGAACCACACTGGTGGTTTGGTTCCAAAACCCAGATCTGCCTTTCCCCAAAGTTTGCATTTATATCTGTGGTTTGTTATAGGCCTGTGGTATAATCATGTGCTAATTTGAGGGCTCTGCCTGACATCTGAAGTGACTGAGCTTGCAGTTATGTAACATTTTCTCGTTCAAGTGTCTTCTTAAAACACAGCTCTCACATGATGCCTACCAAACACTCGACAGTGGCCAGGCAAATGATGTGCTATGATTGCTGCTTTTTACACTAATCATAATCATCTCACTTTTGCCTCATGTTTCGTTCTGTCTGCTTGTTGTATCCACCTCTGTCTTACATTTAGATTACTAGCTCTTCAGGGAAGGCATTGTCTTTTCATTATATGTGCATACAGTGCCTCGCACAATGGGGCCTGCATCGCTGATTAGCTTGTGGGTCCTACAAATAAATTAATATCAATAATAAAGAGTTCCGAGCAGGAAGTTCACCATTCATAATTGCAGCAAAAGAACAGCGTGACATTTTGTAGAAGGTTTGTGCTGAGCAGGGAATGTGGGGAGCAGGTGAAAGATTGCCCAGATCCCTTGAACATTTCTTGAAAGAAAATTAAAACAGCTGAGCTAGGGTTGCATCTCTCCTTCAATTCTCCTTTTTTCCCAAACTTGCTAAGCAGTTCTTCAGAGGTCCTTGAAGTGCTGATCAAAACTTCACATTATATCATGTGGAAGACGAGTGATTGGAGCTTTTGGGTGACTTCCGTGAATAGGAAAAGGGGAAAATAACCACCAACAAAAAAAACAATATCCCCAGATAAGGGTCAGGTCAAAGATCCTGAGTGGGTATTGAACAATGTTTGCATACCCATCACCTAGCATATTTGCATACCAGAACTCACAACACCCATTCAGGATAGTGCATGTTCACACACCAACACTAACACCACCTCCCAGCTTTTCTTACTGACATTTCGGAGTGGAAATAAGGAACCACCACTTCTGTAATGCTTTACTCACAGTACACACTGTGTCACTGTTTCACTTCCCACACCACAGAGCCCACCGATTACATTTTCTTACTAGTTTGCTGAGGGAATGACAAGGGAAATAAATTGTCCTTCAAAGTGTTTTCTTCCAGCCAGATTTTTAAAGTTCAATGCTAATCACAGAATCATAGATTATCAGATCAGCTTGTTGGGCCATCAAGTCCTGCAGTGGCTACTAAGCCCGATCAGGCAAAGTGTTTAAACATGTGCTTACTTTGAGTATATAGGTAGCATTGATGTCAATTGGACTATTTATATGCTTAAAGTTAAGCGCATGCTTAAGTGCTTTAAGGCACAATTCATAGAATCATAGAAGATTCAGGTTGGAAGCGACCTCAGGAAGTCATCTAGTCCAATCCCCTGCTCAAAGCAGGACCAACACCAACTAAATCATCCCAGCCAAGGATTTGTCAAGCCGGGCCTTAAAAACCTGTAAGGATGGAGTTTCCACCGTAAACAGATTACTGCTACAGATGTTCAGTTAAACAGAACTCAAGTCTCAAATGTCTGATTCTGGCAACAGATTTCTAGTTAGGTAGCATGTCCTTCCCCATCCCATTTGTGCCATCCCCCTGGTACATGCCATCAGAAGAACATTTGGAAGAATTTGGGAAACTAGGCCAATATAGGCTGTGGTAGCATCACATCTACCATCACTGCTTTGTTTTTTCAGCCTAGGAAATCTTCTCTGTGTGACCATTTGATCTTCACGTTCTAAAATCATTAAGATCACATGCTGAAATGTTGTTATAATATTTTGCAGTTCTAAACATTTCAAAGTGCCTTTTACAGATTAATTAGTTGCAACTCACAACATCCCTGTGTGGTAGGCAAATATCCTCCTTTTAAAGATGGGGAAACTGAGGCACAAAGGCATTGTGATTCACCCAACGTCATACAGCAAGTTATTGTCAGATCAGGCTTAGAACTGTAGCATCCTGACTCTGATGCTTGTGCTTTAAGCACTGCACAGTACTTCCTCGCCTATTAACCTTTTACACAGTAGAACACACCAGAGTTTGGGAACCAAAAAAAGTATCCTCAGCGAAAGACCAATATCCTACATGTGCAACAAAATATTTTGAATGTATATTATGCAAGTAGTATCTTTTCTATAGTGAGCTTATAGGAGAGATATATTGACTCATATTAATTCATGTGAAAATGACCCTTTCCATCTGTGTGTTGGGATGGTGCCCTGATCTCAGGTCCAGTCTGCACTGGTCCCCATTGCAAAGAGAGTAAGAGGAGCTGAGAGCCTGCTCTGACTTATAAGAGCGGAGGATAGATGAAGCAGAGCTCTACCATACCGCCCCCTCCCACAATCCTGACAAACCCTTTCCAACACACAGCATGACTCTTATATTAGTAGGGTGGCAGCTGACCCAGCAGCTATATGCTCGCAAGTTCTTTTGTTCCATGGAATGTCCTGCTGTCCATTTGTACTGAGATTTCAATTGGGAACCTGGCCCTCTATGTTCATGAAACACATAATGCTCTTTCCACCTAAGCTCGTAGCCTTCCGCAGGATAAGACAGGTACACATCTATCAGCTGAACAGCAGATGCATGAGCACACACCTATGCCCTCTAGAGGGCTGGAGGATTAAATATTTAGGACCTAATTTGAAAGGTGCCTCCTTCTGCCATTCTGGTTTGCTTCCCCTTAGAACTGCAACAGTCCCACCTGTTCTTATCAAATAAACACCCTCCCTCTCCTCCTTCATATGCCTCCTTTATACCCCCCTCTTCCTCATCAAACACCTGTTTTCTTTTGTCTTCTGTGTGGTTATCTGATTTAGATTGTGAGCTTGTAGCTAGAAAGGAGAGTCTTGTGTGTAGACACTGGATAGGGACTCAGGAAGATCTTGATTCAGTTCCAGCACTGCCATGGACTCCCATTCTGAATTTGGGCAAGTCACATAATTTCTCCTTGCCTTAATTTAGTATCTGTAAAATGGAAGTATTAATATCCCTTTCTCTCAGATTTTGTGTCTCTTGTCTGTTTACATTAGACGCTCCTCAGAATGGGGATTGTGCCTTACTGAGTATGTACGACATGTAGCATGATTGGGATCTCAAGTTTGGTTGGGGCCTCTTGGCTTTATTATAATCCAAATAATAGAAAGGTCTCCTGGGCACTTCAGAGATGGTTGCATTGCAGTAATGAGAGAAGCAATTCCTGCACACAGTCCATTTAAGGAGCTGGGAACCTTTTGAATCAAATATACACTCTATAGACCAGAGGTCGGCAACCTTTCAGCGGTGGTGTTCCGAGTCTTCATGTATACACTCTAATTTAAGGCTTCACATGTCAGTAATACATTTTTTAGAAGGTCTCTCTATAAGTCTATAATATATAACCAAACTACTGTTATATGTAAAGTAAACAAGGTTTTCAAAATGTTTCAGAAGCTTTATTTAAAATGAAATTAAAATACAGATCTCATCAGTTTAGTGTGATCCTTGCCCTTGCTTTTCCTTGCTGAGTTTTCCAATGTCTGGTGGCACGTATTTGGATACTTTAAGCTGCACACAGGCTTCTGAGTGATCAGTTGCTAACCGGCTGGAACCCCAGATTGGCAGCTGAGGTGAGTGGAGCTGGTGGCTGGTAGGGCTGAGCAGGGCCGGAGGCCTGGACCCTGTCTGGAAGGGGGCCTGCACTGGAACTCCAACGGGAAGCAAGATGAGTGGGGATGCGGTGGGCTTTCAGCGGTGAGCTGACCATCTCCGCCTGCCGCCGCTCTGGGGTTTCAGCCACCGGCTCCTGCCAGCCAGGGTCTCAGCCAGGGCCGGCTTTAGGAAGTGCGGGGCCCAATTCGAACATTTTTGGTGGGGCCCTGGCAGAGAGGACTAAAAAAAAAAAAAAAAGGGTGAAAAAAAGCCTTTCATTTCTTCCATGTATTATTTACTTTCCATAACTATATAAATAATACAATTATATATTATGTACATTGCATCATATATGCTGTAGATTGGTTATTAATGACCGCCATTTCACATGTGTGGGTCCCCGCCACTCCCTGGAGTTGTGCACGTGTGGGTCCCAGCTGCTCTCTGCCCCCCTCATTGAATCAGGTGTACAGGGTTACTGCCCTTGGAACTGCAGGGCACCAGTGGACATGGGGCTGGTTGGAGGCAGGGCAGGGGCTGACTGGAGGTAGGGTCTGGCTGCAGGCAGGGCAAGGGGTGCGGGGCTAGTTGGAGACAGGGGGGTGTGGGGCGGGTTGGCTTCAGGCAGGGCCGCAGGGGGATGCAGCAGGGGTTGGCAGGGCTGGAGACAGAGGAGTGCAGGACTGGCTGGCTTCAGGCAGGGAGATGCGGCAGTGGTTGGCTGGAAACAGGGCAGGGGGTGTGGGGCTGGGTGTAGGCGGGACAGGCAGAGCAAGGTGTGCAGGGCTGGTGCTGGCAGGGGTGTGTGGGGGGCTGGCTGGCTTTGGGCAGGGCCACAGGGGTGTGTGGCAGGGGTTGGCTGGAGACAGGGCAGGGGGGTTGGCAGGGGCTGGCTGTGGGCAGGGGGTGCAGAGCTGGCTGCAGGCAGGGGGGCGGGGCTGGTGCCGGCAGGGCAGGAGGTGCAGCAGAGGCAACTGGAGCCCCGGCCCTTTAAATAGCCCCCAAGCCCCCCGCTATCCCAGGGCTCTGGGAGCTATTTAAAGGGCCCGGGCCACCCCTGCTTCTACCCTGTCCTGGACCTTTTAAATAGCCGCGGGAGCCCTGGGGAATGCATGGGGGCAGCAGGGCTCCGGCGGCTATTTAAAGGGCCCGGAGCTCCAGCCAGGAGAGTGGGGCCGCAGGGGCTTGCCACGCTCCGGCCAGAGCTCCAGCCGGGGCTGCGGGGCTTGCCGCGCTCCAGCCTGAGGTCCAGCCGGGGCCACGGGGCTTGCTGCGCTCCAGCCGGAGCTCCAGCTGGGAAAGCAGTGCTGTGGGGCAGCTGCGCTCCCGCCAGCGCTTTGGTCAGGGAAGCGGGGCCGTGGAAGACCCTGGAGCAGACCACAGCCAGAGTAAGTAAAAAAAATTAAAAAGGCGCCTAAGGCGCAGGGCCCTCTTAGACGCGGGGCCCGATTCCCGGGAATCGGCTGAATCGGCCTAAAGCCGGCCCTGGTCTCAGCCCATTGCCAGCCCAGGGTTCCTTCCCCCAGACCAGCTGCAGGTGCTGAGTGGGACCGGCGGTGGGACCCCGGCTGGCAAGGGGCCAGCAGCAGGAACCCCAGAGCAGCGGCAGGCTGAGCGGGTCAGCCCACCCCGTGTGTCATCAAAAATCGGCTCACGTGCCACCTTTGGCACACGTGCTGTAAGTTGCCGACCTCTGCTATAGACATAATTAGGTTTCAGAACTTTAACTATGGGTATATATATTCACATACCAAACATGTGTGTGTGTAACTAGATATGGAGACTGTAGTTAGATTTTGCTGATGGGGAGGTTGTTAGTTATGGTGAATTGATTATAGGGGCCCGTTATATTTTGAGAGCTGTGATTGATTTCATGGGAGTATGGGCAGGTTCTGTTATAGATAACACTAGTCTACAATTTTTGAGAAGTCATCTGCTTCAGAGATAAAATGTGATATTTATTATGTATTTTGATGTGCTGAATTCAAATATGACAATTAAAACAACTGATTGGCTACTGTTTCTAAGATATTTAAGTTTTTACATTTTATGTCTATGTATATTGTGTGGATAGTAGAGTTTTAATCATAAATTGTAAACCTAGGTCTTTTCATGTGTTTATGGTTGCTTTACATGATAATATTTCACCTGTCCTGTTTATGTAACACTTTAAAAATCAGCAAAAGGGTTATATAAATAAAATGTATTATGAAAGAAAAGGCAAAAAACTATTATGTACATAGTTTAGTCCTATTCAGTGTCTACTCAGCGCTTCTTGGCTTGTCTCTTGTATTCAGTAAATGGAGCATCTCTTGTCACTGTCCAGCAATAGTCTGCAAGCATCGATGGGCTCCATTTGCCCTGATAGCCTGCCAGGAGATTCCACTGCTGTAGTCTGGAGCCCAACAGCTCTGCCTTACTCTTGGGTAGTTCCAAATCCCTGACAAGGTCATTCAGTTCACCTTATGTTATGAGGTGTGGTTCAGAGGAGGAGGATGGGAGAAAATGTGGGTCCTGTGACATTGATGGTTCAGGACCAGAAGTTTCATCCTCTTCCTTTTCCTCGTCTGACTCAAGTGAGAATGATTCTAGTGCATCAGGAACCGGCAGTCCTTCTCCGTGGGGTACTAGGCGTATAGCTGATGGAATGTTTGGATAATACACAGTCCACTTTTTCTTCTTTGACACACCTTTCCCAACTGGAGGCACCATGCAGAAGTAACAATTGCTGGTATGATCTGTTGGCTCTCTCCAAATCATTGGCACTGCAAAAGGCATAGATTTCCTTTTCCTGTTCAACCACTGGAGAAGATTTGTTGCACAAGTGTTGCAGCATATGTGTGGGGCCCATTTCTTGTCCTGATCTCCAATTTTGCAGCCAAAATAAAGGTGATAGGCTTTCTTAACCATAGTGGTTATACTGCGCTTTTGTGATGCAAAAGTCACTTCACCACAAACATAGCAGAAGTTATCTGCACTGTTCACACAAGTACGAGGCATCTCTGCTCACTTTGGATAAACATAAATGTGGCCCTTTGCAAAATCAAACACTGACAAATAAGAGAGCATGACACTGTATGATTTCTAGAGCTGATATAGGGCAATTTGTTCAGCAGAGTGATGTAAGCTTCGTTATGTATCAGAGGGGTAGCCGTGTTAGTCTGGATCTGTAAAAGCAGCAAAGAATCCTGTGGCACCTTATAGACTAACAGACGTTTTGGAGCATGAGTTTTCGTGGGTGAATACCCACTTCGTCAGATGCATGTAGTGGAAATTTCCAGGGGCAGGTATATATATGCAGGCAAGCTAGAGATAATGAGGTTAGTTCAATCATGGAGGATGAGGCCCTGTTCTAGCAGTTGAGGTGTGAAAACCAAGGGAGGAGAAACTGGTTTTGTAGTTGGTAAGCCATTCTATCCTCACACACAACTATTTCAAATTTGATGACAATATATATCTCCAGATCAGTGGCACCGCTATGGGCACCCACATGGCCCCACAATATGCCAATATTTTTATGGCCGACCTGGAACAACGCTTCCTCCGCTCTCGTCCACTCATGCCCCTTCTCTACCTACGCTACATTGATGACATCTTCATCATCTGGACCCATGGGAAGGAGACTCTGGAAAAATTCCACCACGATTTCAACAGCTTCCACCCCACCATCAACCTCAGCCTGGACCAATCTACACAGGAGGCCCACTTCCTGGACACCACGGTGCAAATAAGTGATGGTCACATTAACACCACCCAATACCGAAAACCTACCGACCGCTATGCCTACCTTCATGCCTCCAGCTTCCATCCTGGGCACATCACACGATCCATTGTCTACAGCCAAGCACTGAGGCACAATCGCATCTGCTCTAACCCCTCAGACAGAGACCAACACCTACAAAATCTCCACCAAGCATTCTCCAAACTACAATACCCGCACGAGGAAATAAGGAAACAGATCAACAGAGCCAGACGTGTACCCAGAAGCCTCCTACTGCAAGACAAACCCAAGAAAGAAACCAACAGGACTCCACTGGCCATCACATACAGTCCCCAGCTAAAACCCCTCCAACGTATCATCAGAGATCTACAACCCATCCTGGACAATGATCCCACACTTTCACAGGCCTTGGGTGGCAGGCCAGTCCTGGCCCACAGGCAACCTGCCAACCTGAAACATATTCTCACCAGTAACTGCACACCGCACCATAGTAACTCTAGCTCAGGAACCAACCCATGCAACAAACCTCGATGCCAACTCTGCCCACATATCTACACCAGCGACACCATCACAGGACCTAACCAGATCAGCCATACCATCACCGGTTCATTCACCTGCACGTCCACCAATGTAATATATGCCATTATATGCCAGCAATGCCCCTCTGCTATGTACATCGGCCAAACTGGACAGTCGCTACAGAAAAGGATAAACGGACACAAATCAGATATTAGGAATGGCAATATACAAAAACCTGTAGAAGAACACTTCAACCTCCCTGGCCACACTATAGCAGACCTTAAGGTGGCCATCCTGCAGCAAAAAAACTTCAGGACCAGACTTCAAAGAGAAACTGCTGAGCTTCAGTTCATCTGCAAATTTGACACCATCAGCTCAGGATTAAACAAAGACTGTGAATGGCTTACCAACTACAAAACAGTTTCTCCTCCCTTGGTTTTCACACCTCAACTGCTAGAACAGGGCCTCATCCTCCATGATTGAACTAACCTCATTATCTCTAACTTGCCTGCATATATATCTGCCCCTGGAAATTTCCACTACATGCATCTGACGAAGTGGGTATTCACCCACGAAAGCTCATGCTCCAAAACGTCTGTTAGTCTATAAGGTGCCACAGGAAGCGTCGTTATGATTGCATCATCCATGACTTCTAGGAATAACATGATGCAATTCATATCATGTGTGACGCAATACCAGCTTCAGATTGCATCATTCATTGTTTTGCCTAAAAAGCAAGTACTGTCCAAACCCAGTCATAGATTTATTCATAGATCCAGTCAAAGATGTATTTTAGTCATTTCTGGTTTAAATTGAGATCCCTTCCCTTTATAACTCACTTATCCTCCGCCATTCCCAAGTCAAGGGTCGTATATACTGACCCAATAGCGTATCTTGAAAACTAGAGCCAATCAACAATTTTAAGCATCATTTTCGTTCTCAGTGACCCAGAATTAGTAAAGTTGGACTACATTTATTTCAGAAGTATTTTGGCTGTAGAGCAGTGTAATTATCCTGAAGTTTGTATGTTTTTATTGTATGTGCAAGCTCATAGAGTCCTGGGCAGGTGATTTAAAATTCAGTTGAAGAATAAATAATATCCATCTGTTGAGATATATGGACTTGGGACTCTTGCTCTTAACACTGGGAACATTCAAGAACCCCTGAAAACAAGACGCTGTTCAGGCATGCTAGCTGGATTAGAATATACAGCAATAAAGAGGAGAATGTTCCTTCTTCCTGTTTTGCGTAATAGCAAAAATGGAATTTGTTGAATGCATGGAGCAGTTGGCATAGGTTATCCTAAGATGTACTATGTTTGAACTCTGTAGCCATTATGTACCACTTTGAATTATTTAGTCTTTTGTCAATTTCAGTATGTTTCTTTTATATTCTTGGGATTGCCTAGCATCCCTCAGGTGGCTGAAAATTCCTGTTAAGCTTAAGGCTAAAGACTCTAGGGAGCCTGGTGGAAAAAGAAAAGGTGATCTGGCTTCCTTAAAAAAAAGTTTTCTTAATGTGCAGTTCTTTTATCTAAAGTTAGGTTTGTGAAAGTGACAGGGGCTTCATGTTTACTGTTTTACAGTGGTTTCCACATCAAATTGTTTAATGTACAAGAACAGAAAAAAAGGTGTTTCTTCTAACTGCCCACTATGCAAATTCAGTCTAGGATCTGATGGTCAAGCTGAGTTCTTTCTTGCTAGTGCATCTTCACCGGCAATAAATATTTTCTGGGCTGCATCTTGCCCCCTAGAGACACATGTGCAGTTCTGTTGCTTTCATATTCTTCCCTTGGAAGAAAGCAACCCCTCCATTTTCATGTTGTTCCCTTAGGGGCACCTGTGAAACTATGGATATATCCACATTGCAATTAATAACCTGGGGCTGGCCCAGGCCAGCTAATTTGGGCTTACGGGGCTCAGGCTTGCAGGACTGAGGCTCGTGGGGCTGTTTAACTGTAGTGTAGATGTTGGGGCTTGTGCTGGAGCCTGGGCTCTAGGACCCTGTGAGTTGGGAGGGCAACCTGTGCAACACAGTTAAACCAACCTAACTCCTGGTATAGACAGTGATAAGTCAATGGAAGAATTCTCCCATCGATGTAGCAACTGTGTCTCAGGGAGGTGGTGTACCTATGCCAATGAGAGAAGCCCTCCCGTCAGCATAGGTAGCATCTTCACTGAAGCGCTACAGCAGCACGGCTGCACCACTTCAGCATTTTAAGCATAGACCTGCCCTAAGTGTTTTGACCAGGGTAATTTTCTTTAATGACAGGGTTGTTTCTACCTATTCTATTGGGAAATTATATCACAATTTAATACATCCTATTGTTAGAAAGTTTTCCATTATGTATTCAGTCTGAAATTTCCTTTCTTTTCTTTGCCTACTTTGCTAGAATAAGATACATGCAAAGCATATTGTTTAATGGATTGTTTCACTGGGAGTTTTAGGGGAAATATTAAGACTAAGAGCTTCTAGACATTATCCTCTCTCACCATCATTAATACCATTAAGCAGATTCATAAAACAGCTCTTGTGAGATTTTATGCCAAGTTCATTTGTTTTCTTTATTTCAGGAATTTTTATAAGACATATCCTAAGGACATTCACCATTTAATCTTGTTCAGTTACATAAATGTTGTGCTTTGATTTTATTGGTGCTGTTAGATTATTCCTCCTATGTGTTATTTATCTTTATTGCATTTTGAAAATAGTTGAAAAATAAAATAGGAAAGAAAATGGCTTGCTGTTTAAATGATCAAGATAAATGAACTTTGTACAACCGAATATTGGTTTATGAGCCCTGCGGAAGAACCTAGCCTTAATTGTGTCTTGTTCAAATTGGCTATTTAAATATTAAAGCCTTATAACTGCTTCTCCGTATAGAATCAGGTTCCTATTTGATTAATCTCCTATTTTCTGATGACCTGGCTTTCTTTATGCTGTGGTCATATAAATAGTTTATACAGCAGGCCTGATTCTCTGTTCAGTACATCAGAGTGAATCAGGAAAAGCTCCACTGCAGATAATACAAATGTTACTGTTGTAAAACTGGTGTAAGCAAAAGGAGAATCAGGCTTCTTGGTATTTATTTTATATCCTCTTTTAGGGGGAAAGGAGGGAGAGAAAAATGAGTGATGTTTTTCACTTACAACTCCTCAAACCTGCATATTTACACCTATGTCTGATAAACTGACAAGGCATCTCTCCGCATACTTATTTAGTGACACCTTCCCGCAGCTTTTTCAGGCATCTGCAGTGAACACAGTTTATGCTTCAGTTCAAGGAATCAGGAGAGCTGATGCAGAGCACGGCGGCAAAAACAGCAGCAGCAATGGGGCCCTGGGTGTGCTAGATGGGTCAAGTGGCTCAATGAATCATGTGCATTTTTAGCTGAGCCATTAAACAGTAATAACAAATAATGATTTTTCTTCTTCCTCCCCAAAATAGTAGAAGTGGGAGAAAGGGCTATTAAAACAAAGGGAAAGAAGAAAGTAAGGGGTGATCATACATAATACTGAAAGGTATAAATATCATGGAGGGAGAACAATGTTGAAGTATCCCAAGGCATAATGGGATGGAACTGAGCTAAGGGTAATTACAGGCTGAATGTTCCCAGCAGTGAAGTCTGTAAGAGTGGAAAAAGTGGTGGGAAACCCCCCTCTCTTGTGATATTTAGAACTAGCTTGAACAAAGCATAAGTCTACTAGGAGCTAATGTGCAAAATGACCTATAAGGTCTACCCTTTTCTCATAGACTCATAGGTCAGAAGGGACCAATCTGATCATCTAGTCTGACCTCCTGCACAAGGCAGGCCACAGAACCCCACCCATCCAATTTTATAACAACCCCTATCCCAGGACCGAGTTATTGAAATCCTCAAAATTGGTTTGAAGACCTCAAGCTGCAGAGAAACCACCAGCAAGCGACCCGTGCCCCACGCTGCAGTTTTTACATTTCTGTGAACCACTTTAGGGGCATTGGTACCAGATCAGATTAGTGGTGCCTCTTGTCAAGTTTTCTGTCATCTGCACAACAGTGCCAAGTACCAGATGCTTCAGAAGAAGGTGTAAAATCCATGTAATCATCAATCATGGAATAAACTACTTGCTGGGGGAAATTTCTTCCTGATCACAAGCAGTTAACAGTGGCTATTTTATGCCCCAAAGCATGAGGGTTATATCAAGTGTAAATTTTTATCATATCTAGCCTTTATCTACCCTATTAATTTAGCCAAAAATTAAAGATCATAACCTGGTTTGTTTATAAGCTGACCCCCACCAAGATGGATAAGGAAAAAATGGAAAATTTTTATAACCCGTTCATAAGCCAACCCTATAATTCAGGGGTCAGCAAACTTTGGCTCCTGGGCCATCAGGATAAGCCACTGGTGAGCCGAGATGGTTTGTTTACCTCGAGCATCCACAGGCACAGAGGTAAACCTAAGTGAACAAAGTGTCCCGGGACACCAGCTGCTTACCCTGGCGGCTGGGACAGAAACTGGTGGGGAAATATTTTGGGGAGGAGAGCTGGCAGTCAGGGGAGTAACCCCTGTGATCACCCCCTATACGACCCTACCCCTATCCCGGGACCCTCACATTCTCCCCATCCCTTCCCACCTTATCTGGGGAAGGCCACGGGAGGATGTCTCTGGCCTGGCTGGAGCTGCTCCGGCAGGCTGGGCAGCACGGCCGCAGCCTGCTCTGGCAGGCCAGACCAGGTGGTGCAGCCACAGCATGTTCCAGCGGCCATGGCCACAGCCTGCTCTGGGGCGGGGCCGAGCGGCACAGCTGCAGCCTGCCAGCGCTGGGGCTGCAGCTGCTTCAGAGGCGAGGCCAGAACTGGAGAGACTCTGGCCCCACCTCTTCCCTTCTGGCTCTGCTGGCTGTGCTGCGTCTCCTTGCTCCCTCTGTTGGGGGGAGGAGCTGTGTCCCACCTCTGCCTCTCTATACCCGTTCATAAGCCAACCCCCTTCTCTGGTGCTTCCCTTTTTTACTAAAAAAATTCTGCTTCTGAACAAGTATATGCAGTATTTACAGCAATTTTGCAAATTAACCCTTTCATTTCTGTGCTGAAAGAAAACTACAGTGTTTCAAATGGTTAAGACTAGGCTTGGAAAAATTAGATTTTTATTGGCCAGTAAAGGTTAATTCCACCATACACACACAAATCAATGAAAAAAGATTTCCATCAGTGATAATCAAAAATATCAGATAGGCAAAGAAAGAAAAATGCTGCTTGAGAACTTATTAGAGTTTGATTTAAGGATAGTTACTTTATATATATTTTTACATGTGATGTTGGCAATTGGTGTTTTAATGCTTATAAAACTTTAATTTTTTGAATCGCGGCCTCTAATGTCATTACATAATTACTGTCTGCCTCCCCACTTTGTCTGACATCCCCATAATTTCCAGTAACTTCAACAATTTAAACTGATAAAAATCTTTACATTTGTGTAAACATAAACATCAATATTATCCCTCAAAGTTATGAAAAATGAAAAAAATGAATTCTGCCAAGCCTAGTTAAGACCTGGTATAGGCTTCAGTCCACCTAGAATAAAATGCATCTCTTCTTTTTCATGTAGGACCTGATACGAAGAGATATTCTGTATTACAAAGGTCGCATTGACATGGATAAATATGAAGTGGTGGATATAGAAGACGGGAGAGATGATGACTTCAACGTCAGCATGAAGAATGCCTTCAAACTTCATAACAAGGAGACTGAGGAAATTCACTTATTCTTTGCCAAGAAGCTGGAGGAGAAACTGCGATGGCTCAGAGCTTTCAGAGAAGAAAGAAAGATGGTTCAAGAAGATGAAAAGATAGGTAAGGGATCAAAAACCAATGGGATGGTGGCTGTTGGGTTTTGCCCCTCGGGGGGAGAAGGCCAAATTACTGTGCTTTAGAATTATAGTTTAACTTCATTATAACATCCCTGGCTTATCTCAGAGTTGCTGTGAAGATTTGCTCATTTAGGAGCAAATGCTGCCCTTGGCTTCAAACTTCAGCATAAGGAAACTCCACAAGGTGATGCAGGAGAGAGAAATGTACAATCCCCCAGCCACTGAGAGGCAGCAAAGCCTCACAGCTGCAATAATTTCTGCCCTAGGTAAGCACCACCACTGCAGGGAGAAAGGCAGACAGACTCACTAATCTACCAGCCTTTCCCTCCTCTCTGCACTACCACAAAAGGTTATTGTAACCAAGATTTGCAGCTGGCTTATTGTCTTTTGCTCGTTCCTGAAGTACGGTGTTCATTTATGGCACAGTATAAATAATGCTAAAAATAATGTTTATAAGGTTGCTTTTTAGGCAGCCTCCTCCCAGTGATGTCATGGTGAGGCTTTACTTTAAAAGAAGATTTGTTTTTTATTAAAATGTCTCTCTGTGTGGGTAGCCCCACCAGGCAGTGCTTTGCCACCCATGGGTTATTAGTTTAATAAATGAAGCATGAAGAAATATTCAGAAAAAGAGGGTTGGAAAGCGATTTTCTGAACTCTTTGCCATGTTCCCTTTTTCCAGGCTTTGAAATTTCTGAAAATCAGAAGCGGCAAGCAGCAATGACAGTAAGGAAAGTCAGTAAGCAAAAAGGTAATTGGCAGCCTGTGTTTCGTTAGGTGAAGCCAGGGTGGAGTGGGGCTTTCTGCTGGGCTGCAGTCCACATTCCCTCTGATTTTTCACCAGTCTCTTTTTTTATCTCGTTTGTGTGTTTCATATAATTTGTTGATGTATCCACGGGCCAAATTCATTTCCAGTGTAACTCTGTTGTAGCCAGTGGACTTACATGAGAGGTGATTTTGATTTCATCTGTCCAGTCTAGTATCCAAAAGCAATCCTGTGGGCAGGAATTTATCTCAAACCATAGGCAGTATATAGATGCATCTCACCCCAGACTGAAACTAAAGCAGGTGAGAAGATACATAGAGGCTTTGCTAATTCCCCGAGTCTCCCATTGGAAAAAAAAGGGAGATGGCTAAAAGCCTGGATGTGTTGAGGTTCCACCAGTCTACTTCTTTTTGAAGTGGGAGGCTCATGGAACTTGCATATATCCTTTTAAGGATAGCACAGTTGCATCAGCACTAGCAAACATAACATCCTAGTAAAGACACTATATATCCACTAGTCCTATAAGATCATATTTGTCCTCCTGCATGGGAAGAGTACAGTCAGCCAATAAGAGTCATGTCAGATATTAAGTCACTGGCCAGAGTTAATGATCAGTTCTAATAATTCCTGCAGCTGCAGGTTTTGGAATGATAATTGTTGGGGAGAGAGGAGTCATAGTAACAATCTTTCAAGTCATGGAGTCTTCAGAAAAAGTATGAGAAGTCATGAACATGCCTTCTGGTTACCACAATATCGTGGCACTTTCAGGTCTCCAAGTGGTTAAATGTTTTGGGAACAACTCAGGACTTCTTGGGTACCTGCAGTCACCAGCTGCCCCCTCCCCATTGTATAGCTTTTACAGCCCTATGCTTGCTTTTTCAAATATCTTTTAACCTTTAATGAATTGCTAGCTCTCTTCCTCACCTGGTTGTTCCCTACTGCCCTGATGGTCCAGTAGTGCTTTGTTAGGCCCAATGGGAACCCACTGATCTCCTATGTCCTTGCACTGTTGTTGTTGATCTACTGCCATCTACTAGCCACTAGTGTTGTCCTCTGAGTTCTCTAAAAACTCTCATGGCCAGATTTTCAAAACTGGAAATGTGCAAAAAATGCATGTGGGTGCCAAATGTACGCATCATTGCATCAGTGCACGGGAACTGCACATTCAGTAGACCAGTTTTGCATGTACCGGCCACCTGTATGGGCACAATTCTGAAATTTTTCTCCTTCACTATCCTATTGCACACTGACTCTGGAGCATGCAAACAGTTCATTGAAATCACACTAGCTGGAAAATCGCAGGATCTGTGGCTCTAATGACAGCCCCGGCAAATCAAGTTTTCATTAGTGCTAATGAAACTGACTCAGCTCAAGTGTACCTGAGAGTGCATATGAATATTTCCAGTTGAACTGCTGTATTTCCATCCTGACAAACTCAGCGTCCTTAACTATATTTAATTTTTACACAGCAATTGCTCTCTTATTCTCTCTCTCCTTCTTTCTCTGTGGGGGAAAAAACAAAAGGAGAGGGGAATTTTAATAGCCTAGGCTTCTTAGGCTATAAAATTAATTAGCTTCCCTCTTCCTGGAACATCAGTCAGCACCTCCCTTATCCAGAATGACCCTATGCTCAAATATTGGGAATTCTTTTTATGATATGAAGTGCTTGAGTCTGACGGAAACTCATTATGACTCAAAACATCAAGTGGAATGGTGTTCAATTGTTTTACCTAAGACATTAATTCTGAAATAATAACAAAACCTTTTGCATAGCATCATTAAATTAGCAACTCTGTCTCACATGTAATGTCTTGTGCTTCAGTGATCATAGCCCAGCCTCAAGTTAATTAAATTAAGTACTGATAAAGTAAATTTTGTAAAGCCAAACTCTTGCTAAGTACCATCAAATCCAGTTGATTTTATTACCTCGTAGAGTATGGTTTGGCTTATAGAATAATAGACGTGTAGAACTGGAAGGGACCTCAAGAGGTCATCTAGTCCAGTCCCCTGCACTCACGGCAGGGCTATGTAATAACTAAACCATTCCTGACAGGTGTTTGTTTAACCTTTTCTTAAAAACCTACAATGATGGAGATTCCACAACCTCCTTAGGCAATTTGTTCCAGTGCTTAACTACTGTGACAGTTAGGAAGTTTTTCCTAATATCCAACCTAAACTGCCCTTGCCTCAATTTAAGCCCATTGCTTCTTGTCTTATCCTCAGAGGTTAAAGAGAACAATTTTTCTTCCTTGTAACAACCTTTTATGTACTTGAAAACTGTTATCATGTCCCCGTCCCCCCAAGTCTGCTCTTCTCCAGACTAAACAAATCCAATTTTTTCAATCTTCCATCATAGGTCATGTTTTCTAGACCTTTAATCATTTTTGTTGCTCTTCTCTGGACTTTCTCCAATTTGTCCACATCTTCCCTGAAATGTGGTTCTCAGAACTGGACACAATACTCCAGTTGAGGCCTTATCAGCTCAGAGCAAACTAGAAGAATTACTTCTCATATCTTGCTTACATCCCAGAATGATGTTTGCTCTTTTTGCAACAGTGTTGTTATACTGTTGATTCATAATTAGCTTGTGAACCACTATAACCCTGAGATCCCTTTCTGCAGTACTCCTTCCTAGGCAGTCATTTCCCATTTTGTATGTGTGCAATTTATTGTTCCTAAGTGGAGTACTTGGCCTTTGTCCTTAATGAATTTCATCCTGTTTACTTCAGACCATTTTCTCCCATTTGTCCAGATCATTTTGAATTTTAATCCTATCTTCCAAAGTACTTGCAACCCCTCCCAGCTTGGTATTGTCCGCAAACTTTATAAGTGTACTCTCTATGCCATTAGCCCTGATGAAGATATTGAAGAGACCTAGACCCAGGACTTTTCCCTGTGGGACTCCACTTGATATGCCCTTTCATCTGACTGTGAACCACTAATAACTACTCTCTGGGAACTGTTTTCCAACCAGTTATGCGGTTGTATTTCCCTAGTTTGTTTATGAGAAGGTCATGCAAGACAGTACCAAAAGCCTTACTAAAGTCAAGATATACCACATCTACCACTTGCCTCCCTACCCACCACAAGGCTTTTTACCCTGTCAAAGAAAGCTGTTAGGTTGGTTTGACATGAGTTATTCTTGACAAATCCATACTGACTCATATTTATCACCTTATCTTCCAGGTGTTTGCAAATTGCTTTTGCATAATACCCCCTAGACTGGCCCTTGTGTGAGTAGCCCTATTGAGCAGCTGGCTTCAGTGGGAGTACTTAGCAAGCATTATTCAGCAAGAGGAAGGGTAGCAGAATTAGTTTCCAAGTTATTTGGAGTTTCAGGGTGCTTTTGTTGACTTGTCTTGTAATAATTTCATGCATATTTGAAATGTATCCCCAACAAGGCTTTACCAAAGGCATTAATAAATACTTGGAGACAGTGTATTCCTAGTAACTAGTTGTAGTTACCTCTGCTAAGAGAAAGGTAACCAGTTCTCATGCTTCAGGATGACTGCAGCAAGGGATCAGGTAGGCCTGCGGCCATTTCTATGTACACATTGCAGAGCTAGACATATGCATTGCAGAGAGGTTTGGGTTGTCTCTGATGCATCAGTTGTAGAGGTAGATATGCTGGAGGGTAGGGATAGAGTCCAGAGTGACCTAGACAAATTGGAGGATTGGGCCAAAAGAAATTTCATGAGGTTCAACAAGGACAAATGCAGAGTCCTGCACTTAGGACGGAAGAATCCCATGTACCGCTACAGGCTGGGAACTAACTGACTAAGCAGCAGTTCTGAAGAAAAGGGCCTGGGGATTACAGTGGATGAGAAGCTGGATATGAGTCAGCAGTGTACCCTTGTTGCCAGGAAGGCTAACAGCATATTGGGCTGCATTAGTAGGAGCATTGCCAGCAGATCAAGGGAAGTGATTATTCCCCTCTATTCAGCACTGGTGAAGCCACATCTGGAGTATTGCGTCCAGTTTTGGGCCCTCCACAACAGAAAGGATGTAGACAAATTAGAGAGAGTCCAGTGAAGGGCAACGAAAATTATCAGGGCTGGGGCACATGACTTACGAGGAGAGCCTGAGGGAACTGGGCTGGTTTAATCTGCAGAAGATATGAGTGAGGGGGGATTTGATAGCAGCCTTCAACTACCTGAAGGGGGGTTCCAAAGAGGATGGAGCTTGGTTGTACTCAGTGGTGGCAGATGACAGAACAAGGAGCAATGGTCTCAAGTTGCAGTGGGGGAGATCTAGGTTGGATATTAGGAAACACTATTTTACAGGAGGGTGGTGAAGCACTGGAATGGGTTACCTACGGAGGCGGTGGAACCTCCATCCTTAGAGGCTTTTAAGGCCTGGCTTGATAAATCCCTTGTTGGGATGATTTAATTGGGGTTAATCCTGCTTTGAGCAGGGGTTGGACTAGATGGCCTCCTGAGGTCTCTTCCAACCCTAATCGTCTATGATTCTATGAATTGTGCCTCAAAGCACTTAACCATGTGCTTAACTTTAAGCATATAAATAGTCCAATTGACATCAGTGCTACCTATATGCTCAAAGTAAGCACATGCTTAAACACTTTGCCTGATCACTGCAGCACTTGATAGCCCAACAAGCTGATCTCATGTGTTAAGACCTCTGTGCCCATGTTTTAGATCACTGAATATCTTTTGTAGCCTTATTTTTACCATCTGCTATGCTATATCAGTTGACCTGTTCTGTGGGAAACCGCAATAATTTCCCTCTTACAGAATGCTGAAGGAAAGGATAGAAGCAGTTAAGGAGATTAAACGGAAAGTGCAATCAAGTGTGTTGGAGGCGAACTAGAAAGTTTTCAATAATATTAACAGCAGCTTATTTCATGAACTGTCATACAGCATTTCCCCGATTACTCTGGAGTCAGCCTGCATATTTATTAAGAGGAAATATTTAAAGGACCACTAGCTGCAATACACTAGAGAGAGAAAGTGTGGAAAATGAGACTGACAAGGAAGAAGCCTCCAAACTCTGCCAGATAAACTTGATGAAACTTTAATCAGATGATTAAGAGACAGCATAAACCTTTGCATTTTGGGTTTGTTTTGTTTTGCTTTTTTTTTAAACCAGTGTCCTAAATGAATCATCCCATTTGGAACCAGCTTGCTGTTAACATAGACATACACACGTATGCACTTACAGGCATAGACACACATGCCCAGCCAAGATTCCTTCAGAATTGGTTTGATGTTGAGCAAGCGAGTCAACCTCAGATTTCAGCAACATACTGGGATTTGCACTACTTATTGGATTGGGAGAAATGTAATAATATCAGAGCGTGTGCCTTAAGATAGCATTAACCCAATCCTCCACCTTCTTTAAGTCCATTAGACATAAAGTGGATGAGTAGCATTGGCTTGTGCTCCTTCTCAGCAGACTAAGTTGTGAGATATTTTTTACAGACAGTGATTCAGATTCTTCTTCCGGTAACAGCCCTGCAGCCCCATGCAACTTCAGTTGGCGTAGCTGAGAGTAGAATTTAGCCTGCTGTATCCTAGAATAATTAAAATGGGAGATAGAAAAGTCTGGTTTGGCCTGGTTTTTAAAAAGAGCCTGTCACAATTACCAGGCTAGCTGCACCACTGTCCCTTCTTGGTCATCTTGAGTGCAACCCCAACAGGTGTCAGGTCATGGACCCCCACCTCCCCGGGGTGGAACTCTGCAGTTCACCACTCTCAGACTAGCACCTGGGTTTACAGTCCCCTATGTGCCAACCATGACTAGCTTAGCAGGTCCAATGGGGGCCAGATCCTGCAGAGGTTTCTCTTCGGAAGCCTCTGACAGCATACATTTGCAGTGAAACTGAGTCTCCAAAACAAGGCATGATTTATTTTGCCCATGATTTATTTTGCACAACACATAAAGAGGTGGATAACAAAGACTTTCACACATATTGCCTGACCTAAACTTAACCTTGCCATCCATAACTTGGGAGGATCTGGCTTATTTCCCGTGTCTGAGTTGGGAGAAACAGCCTATGCTGATTGAAGCCTGGTCCCTCTCTCTGAGTGTCTCAGGCTTCTCACTGAAACATCCTGGCCAGTTTCTCTGACCACTTTCCCTTCCTTTCTGCCAGGTTTAGGTTTCCGTTAACAATCAAGTCTATTAGGTCATGTAGTGCATCCCTTATTGCCAATGCAGGATTGCTCAGTGCACTGTATTTCACACTGATTTGTCCATTCCACTTTTAAGTGACTCTAACAACAGTAGGGTGACCAGACAGCAAGTGTGAAAAATCGGGACGGGGTGGGAGGTAATTGGCACCTATATAAGAAAGAGCCCCAAATATCAGGACTGTCCCTATAAAATCAGGACATCTGGTCACCTAAACAACAGGGACTTAAAAACTCTCTTATTTTATCTAACCATCAGGATTGTTTGCCAGTACCCCTGGTAATGATTCCTCTCCCTTCAAAAACTGGTAGACACTTGTCAAATCCCCTGGTTAGTCTTTTTCTATCCCCATGTATGGTAACAAGTAACATATTCACTTCTCATTCACATAATGCTTTTTGGCATATATTCCTAGATGCTTTCAAAATCCCCATCCAACATTTTCAGATGGGACTAGTGATTCTGGGTGCCTCAATTTTTGGCTGTTCAACTTGGGGCTCCTTAAAGAGGTCTGATTTTCAAAGGCTTGATGCTTAGCACTTTCTACAAATTAGATCCCATTAAGGTGTCTCAAGTTGGCCATTCAAAAGTTAAGGCTCCCCAAATCATTCGTCATGAATATTAGCTTTTCCTGGACATAACAACATAGGATTCATTATGCCATATAAAACCATTAGTCTGTCTAGTCAGGTAACTCGACTTTATCAGGGGTCTTAACCTAATGATTCATAAGAAGGAATGATATCCCCTTGTTTTTGTAATTTATCTAATAGCACAAGCCTATGTGGGGTGGGATCTCCTTTCTGAATCCCACAAGCAATCGATAAATGCTATGAAGAATGAGATTTGCTTTTTTCTCATAATTTTGGACAAATTTATTCTTTATTATTGCTGTTTTCATGAGTAGCATAACAGTGGGCTAAGGAGCTGCATTTTCCAATGTGCATGCTTCAATTCCCTTAGCAGACCATGGTGAGGCCTCCAAAACCCCCTTGACATGCTGAGGAGTTTCCAGTATTCCCTGCTGCCCTCCATACCCTAATTGCTGAATACTCCCACTACCATTAAGTGGCCTCATCCTTCCCCTAGCAGTCTGTAAGAATTCACTAAGAGCTAAATTCTCAACTGGTATAAACTGGCATAGCTCCATCAGCTAAAGCTTTGGCTCCAGAATGCATTCTCTTCTTAGCTGCCAAGTCTTTCTGCTACCCTCATTCATATTAAGTGACTTGACCTCATGCCCAGCTAACCTCAATTCACAAAAATACTGACCCAGATTCCTCCCAAGGGTCATACCGTCCTAATTTCTTCTGACATCTCAAACCTCTGCAGCTCAGTTGTCAAACATTCCCAGTTTCCAAGTGTCTTCTACCTGGAAATCAGATGGCATCTTAAGGGTTAACTGGCCCATTTGTTAAACTCTTTTTTTAAAAGGGAGGGGAGGCACACTTGTATTTTCAGATGTAATCAAGGTAATTTCCCTTTGTTCACAAAGCTTTCCACACTGCAGATGAAAGAATGTCATTACTGGATGGAAATCATGTTATCATACTACTTCCCTGCAAATATGTAAAAGACATGGTGCAAATCCCAATGCTCATAAATTACATGGGCCGCAAACTGAACCTTCCAAAGCCCATGAGTGCCACAGTTACCATGTAGCCACAGCATTTTTCAGTGTTTTCAGTCTGAAAGTATCAATGGTGATTATGATTTTCATAACACAGATGAAATTGGTTCTTCACTGGAGGAATTACTAATCCAGTTAGAATCTGACCTGAGATACAGTTAGGATCTCCAAAGCTAAGCAAGGACAGACTGAATGAATATTTGGATAGGAGACCTCCAAGGAATACCTAAGTGCAAAAGGAAATGACATTGGTGACTAAATAGGGGGCACTCCTGCTTCTGAGTCAGTTCTGAACAAATACTCCAGCAGAGTGCTGAGAGTATCATCTGTTGGGTGAGATGTGAAACTGACCTCTTGCCTTCATTAGACTGCAAAGGACGGTTTGAAGAGTAGAGGTGTTTCCCCCCATGTCATGCCCAGACTTCCAGCTGAGTGATTCTGACCACCTAAATTCTCCCTGTAGTTTCAGTTAGATAATATTTTTCTTCCTATCTAGTTCTAACTTGTCATGTAGATTTGCTGTGTGCTGTTTATAAGTGTCACCCCAGCAGTGGCTGTATTTCAGTGAGTGAACTCTGTAGTTCAATAAAATGGACAGTGCAAGGAGTATATCCTCATCAAATGATGAATACTTTGGCACAGTTTCCTGTTGAAGGGGCGTGCTGCATGGTACCCCACAGAAATACATCAGACATAAGGCAACTGAACTTGTGATGAGGTTGAGTGCGCCTCCTAAGAGGTGTGAATTCCCTCACTGCTGTCGAGACTCAGGAGAACTGAGGGTTTCCACCATAGGACACTCTCCATTCACCAGCAATACAGCACCAACTTCAGCCCACGCTGAACTAGAATATATTTATATTTTATCACCCATCTCTTAAATCCAGCTAATAGATAGACAAGTTGTTTAGATGCCTGTGCAGAGGAAAGGGACATGAAATAGCTACCAATCAAGGCATGAGAGAAATCCTTAAAGGGTCAGGATCGAATAAGCATAGAAAGACATCTTATATTTGGCTTTACTCTTTTAATTCTTTCAGTGCCAGGGAATTCATTTTGAGAGCACAAGTACAAAAAGCATTTTGGAAAAAAGTTAGGAGCAAGGTAGAGATGGCTTGAAATCCTTTCAGGGTTTTTGGTGTTGAGGGTTGTTGTTTTTTTAAGATGAGAAACCTAAGTGATTCAAACTGACATTGCCTCGCACTGAAATACTGCTCATTTTCAACTGACAGTATATCGTCTCTCTTCGCTGCATTTGGTCTGACAAATGATAAACTGCAAAGCTACTTTTTTTGTTTGTTTGTTTGTTTGATGCTGAACAGCATTCCCTCAACCCCAGCCCTACTGAACAATCTGACTAGACAATATTTGGTCCTGCCATGAGGGCAGGGGACTGGACTCGATGACCTCTCGAGGTCCCTTCCAGTCCTTGAGTCTATGAGTCTATGAGACTGCAGCTGCAACCCTTGGATTCTACCTGGGTGCTGAGTTCTTCATGAACCAGCAGAAGGAGCTCCAAGTCTGATCACGACTTGTGTAACTGTTTCCCTGTGCCTAGGGAAAAGCAGCGTGACTGCGGTGCCTGGAAATCTTTCCTTATCTATCGATTCTTCCCTTTGCATTTTGAATTCTGCTCACAGAGGCAGCCTGAGATTGCAGCATTCTTCAGTGGAAAGGAATTTTGCTCATTTTTTCCGGTTAAATTGCAATGGAGTTATGGCTTTGCATATAAAAAAAATCCTTAAAGACAATTTAGCACAGCTACTTGAAGTTCTGATGAGGGAGGAAGCCAGTTCAGTTCAGATACAAATATATTAACTCTTTGTTCATTCTGAGAACTAGTCTTGTTCTGAGGTTCTGAATATGTTCCGGTAAGTAGGATTTTTCCCCCACATCCAGTGTTTCACCATGCCCCAAAATACACCGATACCCGAAGAACGGCCATTCTTGTGGCGTTTTTATCTGCTATTGGAAGTGACATGCTGAAAATCTCACGAGAAAAGCTACTCTTGTGGGATTGCTGAATTTATTCTGCAGAGCACAAATACTCATATTTGCATGCACACAAATGCAAGGGCAAAATAGCACATGCGTCCCTGGCTGTAGCTGTAGTAATTGCTTGCACAAATTAGACATACAGTTTTGACAGTTTACCCCCTCTTTACTTTCACCTGCCCAAGGGAGCTGGAGCCAATTTGCCCCCTCCTTCTATGCAAATTAGGTCAGCCTCAGGACTTCTCTAATTTCGGTAAGATGTCGTGGTCATGGATCGCTGGAACACAGCATGATTTGGCCACATTCCCTCTTTCCCCATCACACTTCATCTTCCGCCATTACGTGGAGTGAGCCACCAGGGATTATTATAGAGCTGGCTATGCCGGTTCGATACCAGGTGGGGATTTCCCCATGCCACAGGCATCCTCAGATGCTGAGCTAAAGCGTAGATGCCTGAGCAGTCTAATTGGAGGATGGAGGCATCCTGCTGTCTCTTATGATATCCTAGAGCCAAACCATTCAAGATTTGGCCGTGGCCCTCTCTCTGTAATGATGGGGCATCAAGCACTCAGTGGAACTGGCATTCTACTGTGCAAGCATCTTACTCACGATTCACATATTTTGAGGTAGGAAAAATAAGCTTGTAAACATATGAGATTAGCAAATCTGATCAAGCATCCAAGAGCCTACCAAAGAGGTGTAGGAACCAAACAGATTGTTGTTTTCAGCTTGACTTGGAACACATAACTGTGATGAAGTTGGTTAGGGTTACTAAGTCATGAATCATGCAGCAACTTTTGTCCATGCTAAAAATTTAAAAGGATGACTGTACTTCCTGGATTGGATAGAGAGCAATATGAGTAGTAGTATTTGTTATCAGATAAAACAAATGGTCATTTAATTTCTTTGGAGAAATCAATCCCATTTCCATATTCCTCATCTCGAAGCACAATTCAAAAAAATCCAGGAAATGTTTCCATTCAATCTCAAATCTGGTTGGTTTTTAACCAGCCTTGCTTGGTATTTACAATAACAAAGGGGAGTAAATTACTTCTCTTCCCTCTCCAGACATATTAAACTCTTAGCTTGTTATAATGGAAGAACCTATATAATGATGCACCAAGATTAAATGGTTGGCAGCTTAGCTTCACATAATAATGCAGTACATTTTGTGAGAGTTTAATTCTTTGCCTGTAATTGCTTTGAACATATATCGCACCTCCCATCCCCGGATCCCAAAGCACTGGCACATGAAAGTGTGTGTTTGTTTGCTGATAGGTATTGCTGACAACATGCAGAGAATCGAATCTCTTGTATGCCAGTCACTGTGGTATCTAGGTGCTAATTGTAATATTTTGTCTTCTCTGGCACCTCCCACCTGCAGATCTCAAAGCATTTTACAAACATTAATTAACTTAGCTTCAGAAGCCTCATATGAGGAAGGTGGGTATTGTCCTTATTTTTCAGATGGGGAAACTGATCACAATAGGCTGGCCCACCACCTCCTGCAGTATAACCCAGGGGAGCAGGAGATCTCCATAATGTTCCCCCCACATTGTTTTATTGGGGGGCTGCCCTACCCACAGAATGAGTAGCAGGTTCTGCAGGCAACAGTGGGGATCCGCAGAAGGCCAGAACTTTCTGCATTTGCTTCAAAGCTCTGATGTTCCCTCTGCTCTCCCCTGCTTCCATTTTATCACACTGCCCACGGACCTTGCTTAAGAAGGGAATTACCCTTCATGGATGGTCTCAGCAAGAAGGAAGTATAACCAGTGGCCATATTACCTTTCCCTGGTAATCTCCACAGGCATAGTGGTGGTTGTCCCCTCAGCCCCATCATCATCAGTTCAGGGCTACCCATCCTCTACCTCCCCCACAACCACCCATGTGGATCCCAGTTCCATAGAGCATCGTCTGCAGGGTTCTGTGTCTTAAAGACAGTGGACCCCTTACCCCTTCTACGTCAGAGGAGGCCCTCTCTGGCCCAGAGAGATTGTAATTTGCTCAAAGTCACATAGAAATTATGTGACAGAGCTAGTAATAGACACCAGGACTTCAGACTCACTGTATTATGCTTCAGCCACAAGACCATCCTTTCTTTGGAATACCTCGCCTTGGAGATAGGGCTGGGAAGTTAGCAGTCAGTGACTCTTATGAGATTCCCAGTACTTTCTGATTTAGAAGCTGAAACCAGGCTGGTGAATTTAAAACAAGCCATTAGGGAAAAGTCCCACAGGAGTTAGCAGAGGAAGCAATGACTTCTGTCTTTTGAAACCAACAAATGGAATTCTATAGAAGAGGTACAGTTCTCTACAATGTAACAATTCCATAGACAAGACTTCACCTTTTCCATAATAGAGTGATTTCTAGATAACCATATCTAATGGTTCTATAGGGCTCTCTTGGCTTAAATTATATAAGACTTTTCCGTAAGAGAAAAGCAAAACTCCACCAAAACAAAAGTAATTGATCTTTCTCAAATCTCTAGCTTGCTAGTTTAGGTTGCATTTGGCGTGAGAGTTTAAGTTAGTTGCGAATTTCATCCCTAGAATTGCCTTCTACTGCTTGTGTCCCCATTGGTTGGGGCCTTGGTTTTTAAAGCTGTAGCAAGTAATATCATGAGTACGTTTTTTGACCCAACTGAACTCTGACTGACCTCTTTCTTTTTCCCTTCCCCACCATCAATGCAGGTGTCAGCTACTCCAGGTCGGTTCCTCCAGCCTATCCACCACCCCAGGATCCATTAAATCAGGGACAATACATGGTGACAGATGGCATATCCCAGTCCCAGGTCTTCGAGTTCACCGAACCCAAACGCAGCCAGTCACCATTCTGGCAAAATTTCAGCAGGTTAACGCCATTCAAAAAATAATACCTAGAGTGAGATGGAGAATTTTAAAATAAAAATTTTAAAAAATTAAAAATAAAAATAAATAAATAAAATTATATTTATAGATGGACCTTTTTTCGGAGAAGCACTGTTGCAATTAAAAATAATTATATATATACACACACATATATATATATCTATATATATATATAGATATAGAAGGACCAAAAACTTTTTTGTTGTTGTTTTTGGGAAGCAAACTACAACTAGATACTAGAAAGCACCAATGACTTCTACTCATGGGCCCAATTTTATTTTATTTAATTGGTCAGACAACATCATTTTTTCTCTTCATTTTTTTTTTGTCCAACTTGTCGTTGTCTCTCCAGGACGATTTCTTGCTCGTTGTCAGTTTGTCACTGAAGTTCCTTACAGGCCACATTGGTGTATATTTTATTTTATTTATGCCTTTTATTTTTCTATGTTAGAGGTGAGGAAGATCTCTGCTCCCTTCTCCTTTTGCTCCCCCCACCCTTTGACTGTCCCCAGACGTCTTTTTTCAATGAACAGCATTTTCCCCCAGCATTCTCTGTTCTGAGTTGTTTCAGTCTGGGTGTGCTCTGTTGTGCACTGTGATATGCTGCTCAGTACTTCTATTGCTTAACTGTTTTTATAGGTGTTCTTGGGCCAGGGAGGGGGGTGTAAACAAACAAAAGGGGAGAACAGATCTTTATTATGTGAGAGATGAGTTCTATTCAATTGATTTGTTGCATCTTTAAACTGTGTTTCATTTCAATGCTGTGTATTTCAATCACCCATGCCCTTCCCAGTAATGTCGAAAGAGAACAATGGGGGCTTGTTTTGTTTTGTATTTTATTTTATTTTATTTTATTTTCTCCGGAGATTTTTTTTAGCTGAGAAATTACTCTGTGAGATATCCAATACTAGCTTTTTCCTACATAAGGATGACAGATGTTTTAAAATTGATTGATGGCCTCATGTCCTGCATTCTAGGTAGAGAAAAAATAGTTATTGAACACAAACAAAATGGCCAGTTTTCTTTCTGCAGGAAATAACTCAGAGGACCCATTTCCTGCCCCCACCCCCCACGCAGCATCACTGTTGTGAACCATTGATTGCAGTTTACAGGAGCAACGCTCCTAGATGTAACAGCCATCGCTGTACTTGCTTTCTGGTCTGTTACATTTTATTTGCCTTGAGTCCCGAACTACCAAACAGGACATTCGCTGTCAATGATGACCTAGTAGGTTAAGGATCAAAAACTTTGACTCAACATTTAATGCCTCCACCCTGTGGAAGAGGTTGGAAATTGCCTTTCAGAACAGATTGCACTGAAATCAGTGTCTGAGAAGTGTTGCCATGTGACCAGGACTATATCTCCAAATGTAGATCAGCAATCAGACTAGTCTAAACTGCAGCAATGGGTCAGCAAACTTGCACCATTGTCAATAGGCTGCACAGTAATTAGTTAACCTTTCTGTGTCTCTTTCTCTCCCTTTTTCTCACTCTGTATTCAGAGCTGCATTTTCAATGATGCCTCCTACAATTTCACTCTCAGATTGTAACCCTCAAACACATTAGTTTGCATGTACGGAAGCCTGCAGTTCGGCTCACAAAGCAGATCACTGCACTCACAAATACCTTTTTGCTTGGGCAAATGTGGACATTTTGCTCACATAAAAAGGTGTACATGAAAATTGTGCAGGTGCTGTTCTGTAGGCTCCTTTGAAAACGTGGGGCAAAATGATCCAAACTCTAATTTGTATTGACTCTTTTCTTTTTAATCTTATCTGCCATCCAAGCAAATCAGGCTAGCTACCGGTACGGAGAAATGCATGGAGCGGGGCACAGATTTAATTTTTCACCTGAAAAATAAGAACCTGTGAAGACCACCAGTGAATGATTTCAATATTTCCATGCAGTTTATTGTCTTGTAGGGCTAGAGCAAGCACTAAGATAAAGGCACCATGCCATGTTATAAGGACGTGACCATATTTCCCATCTAAAGCACAAAGATTATCTCAGCACTTTCTTTGCTACTGGAGAAAATAAAAATAAGCAGCAAAGAAAGTCTAGTATTTTAAAGAGAGGAAAGCTCCCCCCGATATGTAAATGATATACATTAGGCAAAAAAAGAAAAAGTCAAATCAGGAGGCAACCCAATTTTTTTTACCAGATACATTTTTTAAATACTCATTTGGATCTCTGCATTTTTTTATGGTTGACAGCTCAGATTTTAATACAGAATATGTGGCAATTATTATTTTTGTTTGTTTAATAGGATGGGTGTTTAGAGAAGTGAATGAGATGATTCCTCAAAAGTTGTAACATAAAGGATGAAACAAGACGTCTTACAATCTCTGAATGGCTGGAGAGAGAGACACAGAGAGAGAAAGATTAGCGCCTCCTTGTCAATATGATGAAAATAACCCCTGTACCTTTGCCTTTTTAATTGCTTAAGGGAGAAAAGTAACAAGCACATTAGTTAAGCCTGTTCATTTACTGTTTTATGCCTCTGAGAGTGAGAATGAAACCTCCATTATTTTTATGAGAAGATGCTTCCTTAATATTCAGCACTAGAAAAAAGAAACAACACAGCCACACCATTATTTGCATCATAAATCAAGATTCCCTTGATCTGACAAGGCCACTTGTTGGACTCACAGCTTTTTACTTACATGGAAAACCAAAACAAAATAGCTTTGCTAACTTTAAACTACCTGCACAAAAGCCAAGCAGCAGGTAAAGCAGATGCAGGCCTGTGTTCCAGAGCAAAACGAGGTTGGCCCTCAGTCATGGCATTCAAGAAAGCTCTTCCCATCCATAAGTTGCCAATGTGCTGCAAGAAATGAAGCATTAATAGAAAGATGAACCAGCAATGGGTCCCGCTTTTACTTACTTATTAATTATGGAATAGAGAGCTGGGTTGAGCAGTCTTGTATACTTGAAAGTTCCAGAAACACTTTAGATCTGATCAAATTGGGGGCGATTTTTGACTTAGCATGTTATATAGATTTTCATTTCAATGCCAGACAAGAGGAACCCACATACCGTTCCATGGGCAATAGAACAAGAGAGTTGTAACAGACTTAGATGTACACAGAATTTCTCCAGCTGAAACTATATATATATATAATATAAAAAACCTCCTCTTCCATAGGTAAATGATGTGCATTACCCCTTGACCTAGCAGAGGATGTAAGTTCAAGACTTTTGCCTCCCCATCCGCTCCAAAAGATAAAACAAGAACCAACCTAGGTGCATCTAACAGTTGTAAATAGAAAATAATACACAGAAAAATATATTTGAAATCTGTTTCAGTTCTTGGGTGGGCACTAGCCATCCACTGCAACGTTGATAGTACACTGTGGTGCTTTGGGTTTCTGGTTTTGTTCTCTTTATGCTCTGTCATTTTTTCATTGCAGCTACATTTCAGGGAACATGTATATTTAGTAGCTTTTGTAAGTTCTGCATGGCATCACCAAGCTTATTTTTCCTTGAGAAGATCAAAAGAGTCTAGAGGAGTTTAAAGGCACTATGATGATGCAGACTTGTAGCAGAGAATAAAAAAGAACAATCAAGGTTTTTAAAATACAAGTTTGAAGCCAAATACTGATATTTTAGTGCTTTTGGGGTTTTAACAGTATGGGTAAAAAAATGGATTTTGGTAACCCAGCTGATCCACACGTGCCAGTTTTATTATTTTGTTTATATTGAACTGTTTGACCCTGTCAAACAAGTGTCTAAATTGTGTGTATAAAACGAAACAAAACAAAGTGTTGAAAAAAAGTGTTGTAAAAACACTGAGCCTTATGAAAATATTTATGGAGTTAAATAAAAAGAAATGAAAAGGCATCTGAAGGCATTTTAAATCCTTTTCCTCGCAGAGTGGTCTTACTCTTTTTCCCAAGGATGTGGAAGAATTGTCTGGATGGGGGGGCGGGGGGGCTGGTTTATCAGCAAAGCAGCCAGTAAGCAATTCATATGGAGCCAGAAAAGGGGTTGGAGTGTCTCCCGAAAAATAACCCACACTCCTTGCCCATGCCCTCCACTGAACTGAGCTGAAACAATGGATTAAGGATGAGAGGGTCAATTCTTACAAATACTGGATTTCAAGTCTGATTCTGCATTAAGTACCGTTCAGGGGGAGTCTTCCCCAGAAACATTGTTTTAAATTATGGTTTTGATTACTAAATTCTGGTCAGCTTTACAGCAAAAAAGAAAGGCCACAAAATTCACCCAACAGACATCAAGTTGCTGATACATTGGTGTTAACATAAGAAAAATCCCTGAGCATATTGATAGTATAGCACGGGCAGTATTTTTCTGAGCAAGAAGCCAGTGCCTCTGTCCTTCCCTGTCCCTCTTCTCCCCTGTCACCACACCCCCCAAATCCATTACAAATGTTGGCTCAAAAAAATGTGACCACATTCTCAACTTGGTCTTCCCTGGAAGTGAAAGGAGATGGTGACCCTCAAGAAGAAACGAAAAGTCACACAGTGCCCACTCCAGAGACACGCTGACGTTTCTCAGGGGAAGACAAGAGGCCTGAATTAGTACCAAAAATTGGTTTGCAGTTAAGACAATTCTAATTATTTAACCCTTGTGTTCAGATCAGTTAGCAATCCCCATGCTGATACCACCTTATCTAGAATGTATAGAGACAACACTGTAAGTGCCCAGAAGCAGCTGCATCCAAACAGATACCAATCTCAACAAATAACTCTCTGTCTCCCCTTTCACTCTCTGTATTCTGGATGCTTTCCTGGGTGACTAGTTGTCAGCATGCTAGCATGGTGAGGGACTAGAGGATCAGCCCACTCATGTTGGCAAACCAATCAGCAAGGGAAATAAAAAAAGAAAAGGAGAAATCATCAGTGCTACGTGAATTACAGAGAGAATGCTGCAGCATTGCAAGCAGAGTGTTTATTCCAGAGTCTGTGTGGGCTAAGAAGTGAGATCAATGGAATAAAACATCACAGATTTGCCATTTCCTTCTCTTCCATTAGTACACTGAAAAAGCTTCATTGTATTGTATAAAATTTGTTTGTAGTGAAGATACTGATGATTCTTCTATTACAGTGACTTTATTTCTGTTATACCAAATGATTGATATGGATTGGACCTAGGGTGGTGTTTTGTTTTGACTTGAGGATGTTGGTGAAATAGCTGTTTATTGCTGTTTGTTTTTAAAAGTACATGATTTTTAACCTAAATGTCCCTTTAATTTTCTACTTTCTGATTGGCTTAGTGGACAGAGCCAATCGGAGACTGGTTCAGCCATTAGCGTACAGGTTTTATGTAGGTACAAGTTTTATTCGTTTTTGTTTTCTTGGTCTTTCTTCGAACAGCAGGCATTAAGACAAGTTACCATGGGCTTCAGACATCCAGCATTCACAGATTGCCATGGACTTCATTTGGTATAGCAGAAGAGAGGCCAAATTTTAAACTGTTTCACATCTTGGGCTTCTCCACAGGGTCATATTTTGTTCTCATCTACTACTCAGAGTAGCTTCTGATTTTAGTGCTGATTTTACCAATGTACATTGGTGCACCAGGCCCTGATTCAGCACTTCATTTAAGCACAGGCTTAACTTTAAGCATGTGATTAAGTCCATCACTCTTCACCATAGCACTTAAACATGTCAATAAGTGCTGTGCTGAATTGGGATTTATTTTTGCTCAACGTTAAACACATGCTGAAGTGCTTTGCTGAATCAGAGCCTAAATAGTGAAATCATGGACATTAGAGAAATGACCTGAAAATGACTTTGTCTCCATTAATTATGTCTGCTTTGGTTGTTCATATTACATCTGCTAACTGCAGCATTACCCTAGCTGCATGTCTGTGAACTGCAATGTCAGGCAATATACATGCCGAATACATCATATACCCATCACCTTAAGTGGCAGGTGCCAGGCACCTGGGCAACATAGTCTCTAAAATATAGAGGCTAAGGGATGCGCAAGGTAGTACCTGAAATGACACAATGCCGAACTAGCACACTGTACATCAGAATGATTCATGTTTTAGCAATGCATACATGGTTGTGGTATAGAATACAAGTGCTTTTAGTAAGCATTCTTTGCATCTGACTAGTGAAGCTGGACTGTAGGTCCAGGCACAACCAAGTGACAAGAAGACCCTATTGTTCTGTACCAAACCAGCACCAGCCTTTGCATCTACAGTACTGGTTAGCATCCTCCAATGCAAAACAATATGTGCACATGTACTATCTATGCAGGATTATTCCAGACAGAAGTTGAATTGCGTGTTGGAGGGGTTTTTTTTCCTTAAATTTGTTGTTTAGTATTTGCCTCATTTTTCCACCTCTCAGGATCAAATTCATCCCTTGCACAATTCCTCCTCGTTCTGCAGCTGAAATAGCTCCAGTGCATGCAATGACCATAAAGCTGCTGAGCTCTTGAGAATGGGCGATTATTGCTAATGCTGGATAGGACGGTCCCTACTACTGTTCTGAAATGTTCTCACTCCAAGAGCATCACTAAGAATGTGGCTCCATCTCCAGTTTGTTCCCTTCCCCAAAACATTTGGCTTCTCCTTTTCCCACCAAAGCTGGCGGGAAATCTAAATCCAGTCACATCATGTGCTTCTTTTGATTGCTTTGGACATTTAACTTTTTCGCCTTCTAATATTGCTTACAACAACAGCAGTGACAAAAATCTGTAAGACAAGAACACTGTGTTTGTTTTAATTTTTCATAAAGAAGGGCATATAAAAAATTAATCTTTTGCTGGAGCAAAAGCTTCATAAGTGCCCCGAGAGGTGCTCTAAACATGGACATGTGGATCTGACACAGACCTCACCCCCTGCCACTCTGTCTCTTCACCTGCCCTCCAGCCTGAGAGAAGAATTGTTAACAGGGTTTGGGGAAAGGAGGAAAAAGGGATACTTGCCGATTCCGCTAATTCTTAGTATATAGTTCCCATTTCTGTAGTATCTGAGCACCTCGCAATCTTATCCCCGGGAAGTAGAGAGAATCTGTCTGCTGTCTCCATTTTACAGATGGGGAGCTGAGGTTCAGAAGGACAGATCTGCAACGGTATTTTGGCTCCTAAAGATTCAGATAAGTGCCTAGTCAGACTATTCAAAAGTGCCTGGGTGTCTAAAGGTTTCAGTGGGAATTAGGCAGCTAGGCTCCTTTGAAAATCCCTCTTGGGTGCCTAGCTGCATCTTTAGACACCAAAATAGTTTTGAATATCTGGCCCTGAGAGACTAAATGATTTGACCAAGGTCACACGGGAAATCTGTGGCGGACCATAGAATTGCAAATTGAATCTTGGTGTCCCGAGTTCCAAGCTAGCATCTTAGAGACTGGGTTATCCTTCCTCCCGTATTGGTGGGGTGATCACTCCTTGCAGGAAGTTTGTTGGTATATTTTAAATCTTTTTTGGGTCGGTTTGCTTTTATAAATGCTGAGAAGCATAACTTCGTCAGACCAGACTGGGATCCTTACTGGTTTGGGAAATGGAAACTTGAGCAATCCAATCTTTGGCACAAAAAGTGGTTGTGTAATGTATAAGCAAACCTGATCTGCAACACTGACGTTCATGGGAACTTTGTCATGGACTTCAACGGGTGTGGGATCAGGCCCATAGCAAAGCTTGTTTGAAGCAACCATGCACAAGGGATTAGCAAAAAGTCACTGTATGATGGCAGAGTTGGGCTGCCTGAATAGTGTGTTACACCAGGAGCAGGTTCTTAAAGCAATGGGACTGTTCACACACTTAGGTTGCTGATGTGAATAAGGGAAGCAGAATCAAGCTCATGATTGAGGCTGGGCCAGATTCTGCTCTCAGTTATGAACTCAGAGCAGCTCTGTTGACTTAAGTTACTCCAGATTTACACCAGGTACAACTGAGAGCAGAATTTGACCCATGAGATTTCTCTAATGATTGGAGCAAAATTGATCTAGTAAATGCTTGACGATAGTTTAGAGTATCACTTAACACTGGATCTTTCCTACTGAAGACAGAGTCCAAAGTACAGGTTTCACTCATATTGGTACTACTAGGATGGGTTGCTGCTGTATTATGGTTCACTGCAAATAAAAATTTTCTCAATCTTGATGAGAGCAGTAGCTTTTAAGGAACTAGCCATTTGCTGAACAGAAAGCGGCTGCTTTTGTTGCCCTAGAAGGCCCTTTGTCACAAGGTTATTGCCTAACCCCGAAATGTGAGAAATGTCCCTTTTCAATGAATGACAGTGTTTACGGAGAGATTCATTGAGCTGTAACATTCCAATCATTCTAATATGCAGTACAGTGCTCACTGACCTAGACATTTGATGGCTTTTCTCTCCCATCATGTGCCACTCTTGAGTAGATAAAGACAGCAGTCCTTACTGACAGGAAGCAGGTATTTTAGTATCCCTGGAAATGGCTTTCCAAGTACTAGTTTTATTAGCCTTTTATTTTCTTTTTGAAAGCAGGGTAAATGTGAGATATGGGCATGTAGGTGCAAAAGCCTAAATTTGCTACATTGTAATTGCAAACTGAAAACCACTCTTCTGCCAACAGCAAGAATGGCCTTAGGACATGAGGCACATTCTGAGCAATAGATTGGGGACAAACACATACAACAAAAAAGCTCTAGTTCAGGGGAGGACAAATTATGGCCTGCAGGCTGGTTCTGGCCCATCAGGGCTTTCAGTTCGGCCCACTGGATTGCCAGCCCCATGGCATACGGGGCTAAGGCAGACTCCCTGCCTGCCCTGGCCCCGTGCCGCTCCTGGAAGCGGCCAGCACCACGTCCCTGGGAGAGCGGGGGGACAGAGGGCTTTGTGTGCTGCCCTCGCCTGCAGGCACTGCCTGCCCCCTGCAGCTCCCATTGGCTGAGAATGGGGAACCATGGCCAGTGGGAGCTTCGGAGGTGGTACTCACAGACGAGGACAGCGCACGGTGGAGCTTTCTGCCCCACTCTGCCCCCAGGAGCCACTGCTGGACTTGCTGGCCAGGGAGTGGCATGGGGACAGGGCCTGCCTTAGCCCCAGTGCATGCCGCTGCCACCCCAGAGCTGCTCGAGGTAAGCAGCGCCAGACTGGAGCCCATACCCTGTATCTATCCTGCACCCTGCACCTCTTCTCTGAGCCCGCACTCCACACCCGTCCCGCACCCCAACCCCTTGCACTGAGCCCCTCCTGCACCCCAACCCCTTGCCCTCAACCCCTTTCTACACACGGCACTCCAACCCTCTGCCCCAGCCCAACATTCATGGCCCTGCATACAATTTCTCCACCCAGATGTGGCCCTTGGGCCAAAAAGTTTACCCACCCCTGCCCTAGTCAAAGGAAGTGCAGTTTCACAAGAGCTCTCTGTCATCACATCTGGTGTATAAATAACAAGCCAAATTCTCTGCTGTTTAAAATGGGCACAGCCCTACTGAGCTCCAGGAAGATCTGCTCATTTACACCAGTAGAGAATGTGGCCCAGTGAGCCTGATTCTGAACTTGTTTATACTACACCGTTGTAAATTACTAGAAACTCCTTTAGGTCAATGCTGTGTCAAACCAGTATAGATGTGAGATCAGAATTAGGGCCAGATTTGGGATCAGATCCCCAGGTCTGGCTGAGCGGCACTCAGCACAGGGCCTGAAAGGGCAGGGGTAAAGCTGGCTTTAAGGAAACTTTCCTGTCTTCCAATCCTTGACTGACAGGTTTAGCCTCTGGTGTAATTTAGGGCCGCGTAAGGACTGCTCTAAGTTGTGCCAGCAGGAATGATCTCATATAGACTGTTCCATTGACTAGGGTAACCAGAGGTACTCCCTCCACTCCCAAATGTACCCTATACTGAGTGAGGCCAGCATCAGATGGCATAGAGCCACTCACAAATTCTGACATCCGGGGCAGCATACACCAGCTGGAAGGCCATGGATCCAGCCTATAAGGAGTGCTGTATGGGGGTATGTCTGTGTTATTTTGCCCTGGTGTGCATACACAGATGCATAACTCTGAATTTACACCTGTGCAAAATGAGTATGAAGTGAGCATCGAACGCTCAGGTGCCAATGAGGGGAACAATTTTGATTCGGTAACATTTAAGTGTTTGTGTTTTAGAAGACCTGAATATGGCTCAACTATGGGAAATAATCTGGTTCTGACACTGTGAGTGGTTTGTGACATAACTGAAATGGGAGGGTATCAAAATCTGTATGCCACAGGAAAAGGTAGGAGTCCAGATTCTGGTCTCCCGCTGGCTGCAGTGGGATTAGGATTTGGCTCATTGGAAGAAGTGAAGTTTCACCTCCTTTGCTGCCTCAGGTAAAAATCAGAACAAAACAAGCTGCACAGAGAGAGACAGACAAGTGGGGAGGGCATCATAAACAGAGTAAAAGCTGAGCAAAGACACAAGCAGGGAATTCAAAAGGAGACTGGCTAAGCCAGAAGCATAACAGATGCATAAGGAAAGTCTAAAGAGGTCGAAGGGAATAGTGAACTGCCCTTTTGGTAGGCAAACTCCTGCTGTCAGACACTGTGGGCCTGATTCTGATCTCCCATTGCTGAAAAATCAGCAGAAATTCTAGTGCTGGACAGTGAGTTGTATCAGTATAAAACTAGTGTAAAGCGAGCTTGGAACTGACTCTGAAGCACTGCTCCCTATTGCAGCTTCTGCAGGCAACTCTTTGCACAATCTCACATTGACGTCAATGGAAGTTCCACATGTGGGACGCATGTGGAAAGTGCCAGAGAGATCTGCAGTTAATGCAGGGAAGTGGGCATCCAGGCTCCTTGCCTCTATTGCCAGCCCTGCAGGCAAATCACCGAATGCCTCGTTTTCAGAGGCGTTGAATGACCATAGCTTCCATTGACTTCACTAGGTGTTGTGAGTACTCCACTCGCCCGCCAATCAGGCCATGAATTCTTTTGTGCCTCAGTTAATATCTATTATAGAGGGGCGGGGAGCAGATTATAACAATACCTGCCGGTACTTACTGGGAGAGTTTTGCTGTCCAATCAAATTTAACCCTGGATATACCAATATTCAGGGCACACTGAAATACTCTGGATTTGCTGATTGGAGGGCCCACTTGTTTTCCCTGGCCTCTGCAGAGACATAGGGGAGATGTAAGAACTGGCTGAAGTACTGGGATGTCTTTATTTGTATTTTGAGCTGCTGCTCGTGAGAAGGCGTGAGCTGACTGAAATTGGTATTGCTTTTGTAATTTTAAATAATTGACAGGGTGCTTGGAATCTGTGTAATGGGCACTTTCCATTGTTCTGCATCAAAAGAAAACAAATTTTGTATACACAAGAATTTTGCCAAATCAAGACCAACAGAAATATCTTCCTGGGTTATTTTTATGCCGATGGAAACAGATGTTTTTAAGCAAACAATCATTTCCCTGCAGTGTTTTCACCCAAACATTGCAGCACTGAGACCCTTAAAGTGAATGTAAATAAACCCGAAACTGAAACTGAGCTCTCTGTATTTATCCCCTGTACGTCAAACTGTGATTTATTAATCTTTGATTTAGTAATCATCAGGGTGGATTTGTAAGAACCTCTGATCTCTATTTGTGATTCTACTGCACGGTGTAACCTAAGGACAGAATTCGCTTGTCACATCTACATGCCTGTTCTCAATTCCTTTTGCGACTTTTGCCAAAGCTCTTGGAGATAAGATCCAGTGTGCAGCTCTGAGAGATGCAGTTATTCTTCAGGGAGCTTTAGGCCCCAATCCAGCCAAGATTTAAGCATGCGCTTAACTTTATGCATGTTGTATAGGTCCACTGAAGGCGACAGGAACTACTAGTGTAAAGTTAATCATGTGTGTAAGTCCTTGCACAATCAAATCCTTGCCTCCCCATGATGCACACAACCCCCAAGAGTGAGTGGTATGTGTCAGACCTTTGCTATTCACACTCATTCCTTTGGCTTTTCTGGTGTCCCCATTTTCTCTTTTCATTAATATTTTCATGCTTAAAACTTCAGTCCTGCCCCCTTTTTTATCATATGTTTCTCTTCAGCCTCTTTTCTATTCTAAAATGATTGTTTTCTGTGCTGTAGATGCCCAACGGCAGGTGTACGCAGCCCGCGTGATGCTGTCCCACTGCACAACTAAAACTCCCTTTAGGCTAGTGATTTTAGATAGGGACATTTTTGAGATTGGTTAATAGTATTGTAAAGAAATTTTAATTTTGAATACCAAACCTTCTCAACAGTAGTGCGAGGTTAGTGAAAGAATAATCTTTAGTATTTGTACTGGGGCAGTTCCTACACCGCCCCGTCATGGACCCGATCCCATTGTGCTTGGTGCTGTACAAACACATCATTCAGTTCAAGGTGAACACAGAGACAAAACTGACTTCCTTCTGTCCGCTGAGAAACCTGTGCTCACATGGAAGCCGATCCTAATGGCCAGCGCATTCTCAGATCCCAGGAAAATTCCTTCATATTCATTACACTACATTATTCTGCCAGCTGTTAAAATGTCCAGCGACAGATCAGTCTCTCTGGTGACCATTAATAATAGGCCTCATTATATTTGTTAATTTTGACAGTGATACAAACAGTGATAGAGAGTGACTGATAGCAGAGGCATAGAGGCTCCCTCCACACCACTCCTGGGGTAAATAGAGCCAGCACAGCGTACTGGTGCTTTTTCTTTCACTTTGATCTCTGCTCCCTCACTGCTCTGCTTATGGGGCAAGAGTTAACTGCTGATGGCAGAAGTTGCCCAGTGAACACCATTTGCGGTGCACAACAAGTTTCAACTAGTCCTACAAAACCCAAGAGCTACACTGCATATTTTTGAATCTTTACTGGTTCCTCATTTATTATAATTAATGTTTTTCCTCTCCCACGTCTCTCTCAGAAATAGTACTGAAGAGTTGTTCTCACTAGGCGAAATCCCCCAAAGGCAGGCTGGGAGGGGGTCTGAGGGAATGCACGAAAGGCCTAATCCAAGGCCCATTCAAATGGGAATCTTTCGACAGACTTCAGTGACTTTGGATCAGGCCCTAAATCTCTTATATTTTTATTATAACCTCTGGTATCTATTTTTGAATCCTCTGCATGGTGTATCTCAAAGGTAATATTCTCCTGTCAGAGGATCATGGTGGAGCTCTCTCTAGTTACTCACCTGGCCCTCATCAGTGTATTGGCCGAGCCCACCTAGCTGCAGGCCTCTGCTCCAGGATGCCATCCTGGCTACATCCCTAAAATCAGGGATCCAGTCCAGTTTCACATCACAGGTAAGTGGGGAGCTCAGTCAGTGCCCATAAAAGCACCATTCAGCTGAGTGGAGTAGGAAGCAGCTACCGGGAACTGAGCACGTCAGGACTGAGAGATACGGGAAGAACTGCATGCAGGGTGAGAGCTTGGGGCATGCCTTCACAGCAGCTGTGTGCACTATGCCTGCCTCTTTCCAGTGCTATCAGGGCAATTTTCTGGGCACTAAGGGTAAAATCCTGGCCCCACTGAACTCAATGAGAGTTTTGCTATTGATTTCAATGGGCCAGGATTTCACCTTAAATTTACCCACATGTCATTAGCAAATGGGAGATAAAATCTCACTGAAATAGTAGTTCCAAGAGACCCATTTATTTCAATGTGAATTCACCACTTGTTAAACCCACATTTGATTCTCCAGGTAATATTGTTATTTAGGCAGCAACAAAGCTACCTTGGAGCAGGGGCATTTCAAAAGTGGCTTTTCTAGGCTACAAAAATCATTTTATTAAAGGAAAATTAAAGCTACATCCAGTGAGATGAAGATAATGGGATGTGCAATGGCAATGAGATGAAACCACGACAAATTGGTGGGGGAAATAAGCTTCATTTCCAAGTTAATTACGTAACAGCCAAGAGTTCAGTGTGTTTGTGAACCAGAGAGAAAGGGCGGGTTGGGAAATTTCCCTGTTGTGCTTGAGCAGGAACTAAAAGAAACACCCGGGCAGCTGCAAAGTGAATTTTAGTTAAAATAAAAATAAGGGCTAGATTGTGCAGTTCTTATTCACACGTCATCCCATTGCCTTGGGTCACTACAGTAGTGAGCACTTACACAAATCGTCCCATTGATTCGAACCCTTCCTCACTCAGATGAGTAGTGGCCGTGACGTCAGTGTAGCTACTCAGGTTAGTGGGTGTTCACCCACTTGAGTAAAAGTTGCACAATCTAGCCATAAATTATCAGTTTAATGAGCTGTTTTCTATTGTCTGAAAGACTTTAGGTCCTCTATGAAAATTAAACCGATGTGAGATCTAGAAACTGGCAGAAAAATTACCTGAATCCCTCAAAACAGAAAATGGTGGCTAAACAATTGAAATAATTAATGTTAAAAAGTGAAAAAGTCATCTCTATCAACCCTGTGTGAACTATTTTAAACCTGGAACAATGGGATTTAACATGAGGTGATGGGGCTGCAATCACAGCGGGTCGGTGTGGTGCATTCTTTCTAACTTCTTTAGCCTATTTCCTTATTTATTGATTCACTTGTTCCCACTCCCAGGTCTACCAGATCCCATTAGACCTGTTATCTGAAGATGGATGGTGAAATGGTATGGGTCCATGGTTAGTGACGCTCAGTGGTTCCCCTTTCCCATGTAATCAATTTACAGATAAAAGGCTGTCTTTTTCCTGAATGCCGCCTGGACTGAAGAGTCAAGTTGTGGGGCTACTTATGACTTGTCCTCACCAATAATAAACGTTCTGAAAGCAAAACTTATGCCCTCAGTGAGATCTGTGCAGCCTCCATGCCATGCATAAGTTTGCACAGCCGTAACTGATCAGAACATAGTAAACAGCTCTGTTGTTACTGCATGAGTCAGAATCAGGCCCACCAACAGCAATTCCAGGCCCCAGAGCCAAGGCCGTTCCTAGGGAGGTGCGGAGCCCGGGGGCAGTCGCACACATCTAGGAGCCGTGCGGCCCACTTGGGCAATTTAAAAGGCCCAGGGCTCCCAACAGCTGCTACAGCAACAGCAGCTGGGGGCCCTTTTAAATCACCCAGGCACCTGGTTAATTGCCCTTTTTGTCCCACCCCCATAGGCGGGCCTGGTCAGAGTAGACTCCAGGTCACTCTCCCATAATGCTTCAGGCTCTGCAGAGCTAACCTGAATAAAATGCAGTAAAATTAAGGTTGGTCATCGAAGTGAGCAGATGTCAATTTGACCATTGGTCTCCTGAGCTAGATGATGCCAGTTTTCCAAGTCACATTTCAGAATTATCCTTTTAACTTAAAAAGCAGGTTGAGTCCTGGCTGCAAGATGACAGACTGACTGCTAAATAGAGCAGGCTGAAAATGTTCTATACAGAAAATGCCTGTTCAAATAAAATATAAATTTTCACAGAAAAAATGCATTCGGTTAAAATATTTCATTTTTCAATGAAAATATTTAAAACCTTTCAAAAACTTTTTGTTTCATTTTAGTGGGGGGGGGGAACCCTACTCTCTCGTGTGTTTTTTCCGTCAAAAAGCAAGAGAAAGTGCATTTTTTCCTCTTCCAAAATTAATTTTTTCATTAACACAGTTGCCCCACTCCCCACTCAAAAAGTGTTGGAGGCAAAATGAAAATTGTTCACTTCTTTTTTGCAGACTAGCCCTAGTTACCTTTCTTCCAGCCAGTTCTGCCTCTGACGTTTGTAGATGTTGTCAAGGTTCCTCCCCCACTCTGAACTTTAGGGCACAGATGTGGGGACCTGCATGGACACTTCTAAGCTTAATTACTAGCTTAGATCTGGTAACACTGCCATCATCCAGAAATTTCAGTGTCTGGAACATTTTCTGTCCCCCCAAAACCTTCCCCTCCCTGGGCAGCCTTGAGAGGCTTTTTCACCAAGTTCCTCGTGAACACCGATACAACCCCTTGGATCTTAACACAAGGAGAATTTAACCATCCCCCACTCCTTTCCCCCACCAATTCCTGGTGAGTCCAGATCCAATCCCCTTGGATCTTAAAACAAGGAAAAATCAATCAGGTTCTTAAAAAGAAAGCTTTTAATTAACGAAAGGAAGGTAAAAATCATCTCTATAAAATCAGGATGGAAAATACTTTACAGGGTAATCAGATTCATGTAGCTCAGAGGAACCCCCTCTAGCCTTTGGTTCAAAGTTACAGCAAACAGAGGTAAAATCCTCTCAGCGAAAAGGAACATTTACAAGTTGAGAAAACAAAAATAAGACTAACGCCTTGCCTGGCTGTTACTTACAAGTTTGAAACATGAGAGACTGATTCAGAAAGATTTGGAGAGCCTGGATTGACGTCTAGTCCCTCTTACTCCCAAGAGCGAACAACCCCCAAAACAAAGAGCACAAACAAAAGACTTCTCCCCAAAAGTATCTTGTCCCCTTATTGGTCCTCTGGTCAGGTTTCAGCCAGGTTTACTGAGCTTCTTAACCCTTTACAGGTAAAAGAGGCATTAACCCTTAACTAGCTGTTTATGACAGATATGGATTAAGTGCCTGGAGCAAAAGGCTGGATCCTGCTCCCATTTCAGTGCATGGCAACTTTTGCCTAAGCAAGGAGTTCAGGCTTGGATGCCAAGTCAAAAATTACCAAAAAAAATTTACCTTTAAAGTCCCACTCCCCTTGTTCCCTACATCTCTGATTTAATTTCATGGCTAATCATCTGTTTCCACACAGCATCTCCAAGCAGAGGTCTCAACAGAAGCATTCTCTCCAGACCAGCTATGTATGTAGCCAGTGGTTCCTGAAATCCATACAGAGCATTAGAAATGTTTTGAAAGGAGGTTCTGCCCACAGTTAGTATAACAATGAATCCAGCTGGTTTCTAAGCCATGATGCATTCATCAGTATTGTTTAATTCTGTGAACACAGAGCTTTTAAAAAAATAGGCTCCGTTTTGCTGTGTTTCTGTTATGATCGATGCTTAGGTGTTTTTCATTATCGGGAAAAAAAAGTAAGAATGCCTTTTTGAGTGTAATTCTGCTGCACAGAGCTCTGTAAATATAGGCGGGTATATTATCTAATTTACTGTGGGGAAGAAATCCATTCTTGCTTTCCTGCAGCTTATCCAGCATTATTAGTTTAGTTTATTTTCACAAGCAGCTACATTTTCCTTTGTCGTTAACCTTTCTTCAACTACACGTATAAAACGTAAGTATAGAATAATAAAATGCTTTAAGCTATTTGAACCAGTCTGTTGTGGAATGAATTAACCAACTCGTATGACTAAATAAAACAGAGCAAAGTGTCACCATTTCACAATGCTTCTGCTTGCTGATGATACGTGGCTGAATTTGATGGGACAGGTCACCATTTTGACTTTGCTGCTGTCAGCCATGCTAAGCGGTGTTAATTGTATTAAAGCCTAGGAAATGTCAATCAAATGACAGCAGAGAAAGAACATTTACAAACTGGTGCTCTTTCATTGTAGCCAGAGGCGACGATGTACGATCAGTTACTGTGCCATTTTCATATTGGGCTACCAAACCCACTGGAGAAGCCAAATGGTCTAGTAGACTGAGCACAGAGTTAGGTGTCAGGACTTCCTAAATTCCAGCCCCAGCTTTGCTACTGATTTAACAATGTCTGAGGTTGGCAATGCTGGAAAATATTTGGGGAACAATATTTCCCTTCCATTTCCCTCTGCACCCAGAAACGTCTTCCTTGTAGTTCAGTGTTATCAGCAATGTCAGGGGTGAGACACCGGCCTAGATGGAGCACTGCTCTTTTCCTGTTCTGCTGTTCTTACAAAGAGCCCTAGTATAGTACTTCCGACTAGCATGAAACCAGGAATGACAGGAACACTTAGGAACGAGCCTCTTCTAGCACATTCCCTAATCAAATGGGCACAGTTGGGCACCCAAATTTTGCCTCTTGAAGGCATGTGTAATTAGTGTTGCCAGGTGTCGGGTTTTTAGACAGGCATGCCCAGTCAAAAAGGGACCCTGGCAATTCCGGCCAGCACTGCTCAGAGGGCCACTAAAAGTCCAATTGGTTGCAGAGGGACTAAGGCAGGCTCTGTGCCTGGCTCTGCGTGGCTCCCAAGAAATGGCAGCATCCCCAGCTTCTAGGCAGAGCAGCAGCCAGGGGAGCACCATGCGCTGCCCCCACCCCAAGCACTAGCTCCACAGCTCCCATTGGCAGGGAGTCTGCGGCATGTGCAAATGTGGGGCCCCGTGGCCAATGGGAGTTGCAGAGCTGGCACTCAAGGCGGCACCCATGGGCGGGGGCAGTGCATAAAGCCCCGCTGGCCACTCCTCCATCTAGGATCCAGACATGTTACCGCTTCCTGGGAGCTGCGCAGACTTCCTCTGTCCCCAGGAAAAGCCAAGGCAGTGCTAGTGCGGCTGCTATTTCAGAGGCTGCCTGAGGTAAGCACCTCCAAGAGCCCCCACTAACCACACCAGCCAGAGCTGCTCGAAGCCCAAATCCCCTCCTGTGCCCCCAAACCCCTGCCCCAGCTTGGAATCCCCTCCCCACCCCAAACTCCCTCCAGGAGCCCATGCCCCATACACCTCCTGCACCCCAACCCCCTGCCCCAGCCGTTAGTTCCCCCACCTGCACTCCAAACCCCTCAGCCACAGCCTGGAGCCCCCTCCTGAACCCCAAACCCCTCATTCCTGGCTCCAGACCAAAGGCCTCATACCCCAACCCCTTGCCCCTCCCCAGAGCCTCCTCCCATACCCTGGACCCCTCATTTCTGGCCCCATCCCAGAGCCCATACTCCCCTCCTGCACCTCAACCTCCTGTCCCACAGCCCGAACCCCACGCCAAGCCCCTGCCATACCCACAACCCCACACGCCCACCCCCGGTAGGTGGCCCTGCACCACACAAGCGGCTGGCAGCTGCTTGGGGAGGAAGGGGTCAGGAAGAGATGCTCCGAATTTGCGGCTCCCTTCCCTGGTAGTCCCTACCTGGGAGCCGCCACTTCAGCCCCCTCAGCTCTCTGGGGTATGTCTACACTTCAATTTGTGTGCTCTGCCTGCCGGTGAAACACTCCAAACCACACAGTTAATTAATGGTACCCTAATAGAGGTCAGGATAAGTCAGTGGTTCTCAAACTTGTGTACTGGTGATCCCTTTCATACAGCAGGCTGTTGAGTGCAACTCCCCCTTTCATAAATTAAAAACACTTTTTATGTATTTAACACCGTTATACATGCCAGAGGCAAAGCAGGGTTTAGGGTGGAGGCTGACAGCTCACAACCCTCCATGTAATAACCTCATGCTCCCCTAAGGGGCAGGGTCGGCTTTAGGAAGTATGGGGCCCAATTCGAACAGTTTCAGCGGGGCCCCGGCAGGGATGTCTTTAAAAAAAAAAAAACACAAAAAAACACGTGGGGCTTGTGCTCACTGGACGGTGCTTCAAGTTTTTGGCGGCACTTCCACGGTGGGTCCTTCACTCACTCCAGGTCTTCGGCGGCACTGAAGGACCTGTCACCGAAGTGCTGCTGAAGACCCAGAGCGCCGCCAGGTGAGTAGAAATTAAAAAGGTGCCTCTAGCCAGGGAAGGGATTCTCACTGTGTGTGGGTACCTCTTAGGCGCGGGGCCCAATTCGGGGGAATTGGTGGAATAGGCCTAAAGCCGGCCCTGCTAAGGGGTCCCGACCCCCAGTTTGAGGACATCTGGGATAAGTATTTCAGTTCCTGGAGGCTTTTAAAAGGATGAAGTCCACCTCTCACACAAAAAAACAAGAGCAAACAGAAACCCACAGGCAGGCTACAGTTTCTCTGGGATTCTTAACCACAAATAGGCAGCCATAGGCAGGGCCAGCTCCAGGCTCCAGTGCGCCAAGCGCGTGCTTGGGGCAGCATGCCACGGGGGGAGGGGGCGCTCTGCAGGGATGCCTGTGGGAGGGCTACGGGACCAGCAAGCAGCAGAGCGCCCCCCCCACAGGGTGCTGCCGTGCTTGGGGACGGCAAAATGGCTAGAGCCGGCCCTTGCCATAGGTCCTAATTCAGTAGCCCCCTAGTGCAGCACTTCAAAGGGTTCCTGGACAAGGGCCTAGCATATAGCCTCTCTCTTCAATGCACAGGAATTGTGGGTAATCCCCTGCAAGGCATCTCCACCTGCGTCCCCCCTACCCTAAACCCAACCTGCAAAGGGGCAATGCAAGACTTAAAAGCAGCATATGAAAGTGTGTGTTTTGGCCTTTAGTGGCTGGGCCCCCCCCTCCCAGAAGGAATAAAGGTGCTAGCAGCATTCAGGGCCGGCTCTAGCAATTTCGCCGCCCCCCAAGCCGGTCCCGCGGCTCCAGTGGAGCTGCCGCAGGCGTTTCTGCGGAGGGTCCAATGGTCCCGTGCTCCGGTGGAGCTGCCGCAGGCGTGTCTGCGGGAGGTCCACTGGAGCCACCTGCCACCCTCCCAGCAACCGGCAGAGCACCCCCATGGCGTACCACCCCAAGCACGCGCTCGGCGCGCTGTGGCCTGGAGCCAGCCCTGGCAGCATTTAGCAACAGCCCCTTTTACTCAAGTGATTTGAGGCTAAAGGATCAGGGTTCTAGTCTTAGTTTCCCACTGTGTGTGTCTGGTTTATACAGTAAGTGGCTCTGCCATGTGCACCACATGGAGGTGTTTCACAGGCCACTGTGCATGTGCAGAATTTATGTTGTGCTCTCCCCCCTGGCACATTTCTTTGCTTCCCTGCAGGAAAATGACCTTCTGACAGGGAAGCAAAGGGAAGCCACAAGAGCACTCATGCAGCCCTCCCCAGCAGTGTGTTTTGGATGCCCATGGCAGCCAGCAGAGAGGTAGATCACTGTGGGATAGGGGGCAGGACTGGGGAAGATCTGGCTGGTGGCTCCTAGCCTGTGCAGGCTCAGCTGTGGAGGATGGGACTTTCTCTTCCCCTGCATGGCATCCAGCACCATGTACCCCCCCCCCAAGATTTCTCCCGCAGCTTAGAAAGCTCTACAATCTTCCCCCCCCCCCCCGCATGCTTCCTGTATCCTCCCACCGTATGTTGCTGCTCAACTGCAGAGGGAAGGATACCTGGACAGGGAGCTGCTCCCCCATCCACCCAACCCCCCATGCATCCAGACCCTCCCACCGAGCCTCACCCTGACTTTGCACCCAGAACCCACCCTCATAAGCCCCGTTCATCCTGCACCTAGACCACCCCAATTAGCCACCTGCACCTGGCTCCCCACCCTACCAAGTCCCAACCAGCTGCACATGGATCCCCACCTCACTGAGCCCCACAACCCCAGCATCTGGACCCCCCTACACTGATCCCCCACACCCAGACTCCCCCTGCTGAGCTCTATCCCTCCAACACCTAGACCCCGCCCCCACTGAGCCCCAACCACCTTCACCTGCCCTGCCTGCAGAATCCCATTACTGTTGCACCAGAACACACTCCCCCTCGCCCCACAGCAAGCCCCTGTGCATCCAGATCCCGCCCGCACCTGGATCCCCCACTGAGCCACCCAAACCCAGATTGTCCCCCACAGAACCATCTCAACCCACCCGTGGATCCCCTCACACTAAGCCCTTTCACACTTTGATCCTGCCTGCCCACACCTGGTGCACCTGGCATGGAGGGGCAGGGCCCTGGGGTGTTTCTGGGGCAGGCCCGGTCCTTGCGCTGTATCAGGGTTGGGTGTAGCCTCACTGCAGAGTCCGTTTCTCGGGGGAGCTGATCTCCACCTCTGTGCAGCCAGTGGCCTGTGCTCCCCAGTGCCGTGCTGGAGCCTCCACATTTATTTGACAAATACAAATTTGCAGAATTTTACAGAATTGTAAAATATTGTGCACAGAATTTTTTTTTTTTTTGGTGCAGAATTTTTAAGGTCTTGGCACAGCATTCCCTCAGGAGTAAAGTGTGGTAAGGCTAAATGGCAGCACTCAAAGGTAGACTTGTAATCATTTCAAAAAAGCGAACATCTCTGTATATCCCATTAACGAGTTCCTGAGCCAGGGACCCTTACATGCTACAAATCAGGGTGTGCTGGTTAGAAACCACACTGATGAAAAGGACAATTTAGACCCATTTCATTTTCTTTTAAAAAATTCCTTGTAAATTGTTTGGTGGCTAGGAAAGGAGAAAGGCTCATTTATAGCTACTTACTAACAGATTATGATTCAGAGGGAACAGTCATTGAGGAATCAAAAGAAGAATCCATATGGGAGGCACAGCAAGTCTAAGTATTACTAACAAGAAATAAAAGACAGTCCTTGAATTATTGCAGTCCATAAGCAGCCAACGCCTCCAGGCACCCAACAGCAACTCCCTGGAAGTGGGGACAAACTGGCCAGAAGAAAAAGAATTGGTTTTGCAGTTTTGCCAAATTGCGTGACTCTTGCAAGAAGTCCGTGTTTTCTTAAAGCTCCTGCTTCTGGAGGCATTTGATTATATGAGAATCTCGGATGTTTTTTAGAATGTTTTTTTTTTCTTCATTGGAGATAAAAACTTGAAAACATGAACCCTAAAATGTTCATAAATTAAAATGCATGAGCTTAACTTTAAAAAGCATGAGATTAAAAATAAAACAGTAATTGGTGAGGGTTTTTAAAAAAAAATTTGCCTTTCAAACACTTTGTATTTCACCATTTCTCAGTGGAGAGGCAAATGGCAATGGAAGGGACCCATAGTGCTGGGAAATGTTTGGTGAACTCAGATATCAATCATTGTCAGAGGCAGGAGGGACAGCTCATTGAGCTTTACCTGTGTGACAATTCTTACAAAGGCTCTGCTGGTGGTATGTCTGACTCCCATGAAAAGCCAGACGATCCTGGCCAGGAGCCTGTTCCCATGAGCATCCCTGATCAAACAGGCACAGAGGGGCCATCAAACTGTGCCTCTTCAAAGCATGTGTAATGTCCCATATCCCATCTTGCCAGTAGCATTTCATTCCAGAAGAAGTGATGATTTTTCAGCTGGCTGGACATACAAACAATCAAATATCAGCAATAAAGCTACCACACGCTCTGTGACATTCGCTAGGACGTTTCCAGGAAGATGCAACAGCTGGGTTGTTGTGTTGCCCCTTGTGGAATGCAAAGCAGCCCAGAACCCGCACAGGCACCAGCCACAGGAAGGGATGCGGAATGTGCCTGCCCACCACTGAGGGAGGATGACTCCATTTAGGGCGCAAATAGACATTTTACCCAGGGAAATGCAGGGTGTATCACCCTGCCTCGCTAGGCATTGGTTTGACCCAGTGGGCGTAAGTGCCACATCAAGGGAGCAGCAAAGGAGCGGGCATAACAGGAAAAGCCACTAAGTGAAAGATGAAAAGTTGGTGCTAGAGGCAGGGCAGCTACAGCATTTCATTCCAGCCCCTGGCATTTCGCTTACATCGCCTCTGAAATTGGCCCCCGATTTGCAGCTTGGCCCCAGGATAGTTTAACTGCAGCTCTGCTATGGTGCTGATGGGCCCCAGTAATGCGAATCAACACCGTTCCCCACCCACCTTAATGGAAAGCTACCGTGGACAAGAAACTGGAGCATGGCTAAAGGGCCCAGGGACGCCAAGATTTACTATAGGCGTCAAGAGGCCTGATAACGCCACATGAGACATGAGGGCAGCAAGATTGGAAATAGATTAGCTCGAGCACGGCCCAATGACATCGGGATAATAAATAGAGCCTTTCAAAATGGGGTCCCATTATTTTTCCCTTTCTACAAAAGTAAATAAATGTCCATAACCAATGCCAGCCTTGAGCTGCCATAGTGGGAGGCTGAGGGCAATGATTGGGGGCTGGGATCTAATGTGAGGCTGACACAGTAATTTTAGCACGGTCTAGTTTTTTAAAATGACATTCCAAAGGAACACACAGAGAATTCTGCCCCGCTTGTATTCACCCCTTCCCCCGCCCCCAATTTGAATGGAGTGCTGGTAAAAGGTTAGGGACTGGGAGCTGTGGGAAGACCGTTCGAAAGCATCCAGAAACAGAGCTTGGTTTTATTTTTTGGATGCTTAATCCAACACCCCCCAGGCTGGGCTCCCAAAATTAGTGGCCGCTTGAAAAACCAGCTGACGCAAACAGGACACAGCAGAGTTAGGAGCAGAGCAAGCGTCTCACTCTACCCTCCATCAATATGCTTCCCCCCAGCCTCTCGGGCTTGAGTTCTCTGCTGAGGCTACCAGGCAGTGTGCCAATGGTCATGGTGCTTCTTGTGATGGAGTCACCTGGCCTCTAGGACTGGCCTGAAACTCTCTCAGCTCATTGATGATCCCTTCTGCTTGCCACTTGTAACTAGCTGTCCTATCAGGAAACAATGCAAAGTCATACATTATCCTATAGCCCAGCTATCAGTGGAGGATGCAGTGCACATGAGGGCTACCCTATGAATGGCGGCATCGGAGAATGACATGGCCGTGGAATCAATGTGGTTGTCTCTCTGAGTCTGACATGCAAAGCCTGCAAAATGACTCTCTCTCTCTCTCACATACATACACACACACACAGCCAGCCTTACACTGCCTTCATAGACACGTTAGAAGCACTTTGGTTGCCAGTCCCTTTATAATTGTGTATCCAGGCAGATAATTCTCCCACGGAGGAAGTCATCAAGCCAGCTTTCCAAAGTGATGAGTGTACGATGCGGGGGAGAGGGGCACTTTCCAGGGTTTGCATTTATCTCGTGTAACCTTTCCACACCCAAGGATGCTTCCCCCAGCCCTGCCCATTTGGATCACAGGGGACACGTCGTACTTTTGCAGGAAGCACAGTTAAGCAATAGAACAATGGGTGTTGGCCTGGTTTGCAAAGCAATAACCTGATTCTGGCCTGGATAAAGCAGGGTGAAAGTCAAGCACAAGTTCTTTATTTTAGTCAGGAAGTTAAACTAACTCTTAGAACAATTAGCTAGGGCCAGGCAAGGAAATGCTTAGGGGATTTTGTGTCTCTCCATCTGCAGCCTCCATAGGGTTAATGACCTGAGACTCAGGATTGGCCTCTTTTGCCACAGGTAACGAACAGTGAATAAAAAGAAAATGTCACCCACACATTTTGCAATGATTGGAAATGAACAGGAAGGTTTGAGTGCAGCCAGGGACACCAGTCAGTCAGTCATCAGGGAAAGGCCCCTGTGGCTCGCAGCAGGGCCATTTTGCAGTGGTCAGCAGGAAGCTACATTTTACATTAGGCAGAAGAAGTTCAAATGGGCTGGTGAGATTTCACGGTCAGCTGGTGGCTGAGTGGAAATTCCTCCAAGCTAATGGCCAGAGGTTTTGCAATGTGGTGAAAGTAAAGATGGGCCACGAAGTGCCAGTGAGCTCTCTATCACCCAGCGGATGTTAGTGATCCGTTAGCTTACAGGCCCCTTTCCGGATCAGTTCCGATTGTGAAAGGTGCTGTGTAAACACAGAGGTGGGAGTGGTCCCTGGTGGCCTGATGTGGTTACACTTGAAGAAGTCAGGTGACATATGATGCATGGGAGAATGGAGCATTGCTTAGTGTTATTCATCCCAGGGGCTTAGAGCTCATGGGGGTGCATATGCTATAAAAATCTAGAGGGAGAGAAAGGAGATTAGCTGAGATAGAACATTCCCGAGGCACCAGGGCACAGGTGGGCACGAGGGAAAAGAATCTCACAGCTTCCCATTAGCCATTCTGGGAAATATTTCAACACTTTGATCAAGTATCTCAGCTACTAGATTATTAGCTTATTAATGGGGGAAAAAGAAAAAAATAGATAATTACATTCAATTAATTAACTAAGGATAAGCTCTAAATGAAATTGTGTCAGTTATCCCTATCTCCTTGGTAGGATAAACACAGAGATAACGGGTGCGCTGGCAGAACTGGATGAAGGCTTCCCTGGAACCTCTGATTAAAAGCAAAATCCTGCCCTCTGCTGCACAGATGAGCTAGGGTGTGTGTCATGATATAATAGGGGTGTGCTATGCAGCTGTCCCTTCCTGCTAACTTTCTGGGTGCAAACCTTTCTTAGTGACTGGGCCTCCTCTGTACTCAAGGGGGGGTCCCGTGACTCCAGGACTGGGTCCTTGGCATCAGCACCTCTGCTTCTCCTGGAGGCTCCTTTGGCAGGGCCAGATGAACTGGGTTCCCCATTGCAGAGTTATCCTCCTGGGAGCCATGCAGCCAGCAGATGTGTGCAGGGACACAGGGCAGCCTTGGCAAAACAAGACATTATTTACCAGTCAGCAGGAATTCAGTGCTCAGACACTGGGTTAAAATGGTGAAGAAAAGCCTCCCCTAACCTGTCAGCGTCCCCTTGCTTGGTAAGGTGGGTCCCTGTTTTCCCTTGCCTGGAAGGAAGGCAGACTGCTTGCCTGCCCCAAGTCTCTTCAGCCCTGCCATCAGGCCCAAGTGGATCACGCGTACCAAGTCTCTTGACTCAGCCTCTTAACTTCAGTGGCCTGTGTTTCAACTCCCAGTAACACTGTTTTCATGTGTGTTGGCCCACCCCCTCCGGGTTCGGGTAGGGAAGCGGTGTAGTCAGGTAATCATCCGTTCCAAAAAGGCCCTTTGGCTGGCAGTCATTAAAACTTAGTGGTCTAGTTGTTGGGCTCCAAGGTAGGTCTGTTCATGTGTTAACGATTCTGAGTTCATTCAGGCCAATTGAGTCACATCTACGGGACCTACAAGTCTTAGGGCACGTCTACACTACAGTCTTAAGTCAATCTATGTTAGGTCAACTTATAGTCACCACAGTAATCACTGTGGTGGCTGATGTCCATGCTACCCTCCTTCTAGTGGTGGTGCACATCCTCACCGGGAGTGCTTCCACTGACTGAAGAGGGGTAGTGTCGGGGGCTAAGAGCCTGGGCTCTCAGCTTTGCACAGTTCCCCGCTGGGAACCCAGCTCCCTCCCACCCCTACCCCTGGGCTTTTCACCTTCCTGCTCCCACCCAGGAGCGGGGGAAAAGCAGCCTGGGGCTTCTCACCTCTGGGAGGGAGATCTGTGCCTGGAGTCCAGCTGCCATGCTCCCAGCAGGGAGTGGGGAGCCAGCACCCTGGGGGGCAGCAGGGCCCCCAGTGGGAACCCAGGAGGCAGCCCAAGCAAGGAGTCTGGGTTGGCAGCAGGGCTTGGAGAGGAGACCAGGCAGCAGCTCAGCTGGGGAGCCAGCTATCTTGTCAATTTCACAGAGCAGAGCCGTGAAATTGACAATGACAACCAACAGCCCATGTACAGACACAGACACTGCGTCGCCCTAACTGCACCAACATAAGTCCTACATCACTCGTGGAGGTGGAGTTATTATGTCAGTGTAGTAAAGCACTTACATCAGTGGGAGCAAGGCTGTAGTGTAGACATTGACATAGTTAGGTTTACATAAGCTGCTTTGTGTTGACCTAACTCTGTAGTGCAGAGCAGTGGTTCGCAAACTAGGGCCGGCGCTTGTTCAGGGAAAGCCTCTGGCGGGCAGGACTGGTTTGTTTACCTGCCGTGTCCAAAGGTTCAGCCAATCACAGCTCCCACTGGCCATGGTTCGCTGCTCTAGGCCAATGGGGGCTGTGGGAAGTGGTGTGGGCCGAGGGACGTGCTGGCCGCCCTTCCTGCAGCCCCCATTAGCCTGCGGCGGCGAACTGCAGCCAGGGGGAGCCACGATCAGCTGAACCTGCAGACGCAGCAGGTAAACAAACCAGCCCGGCCCGCCAGGGGCTTTCCCTGAACAAGCAGAGGCCCTAGTTTGAGAACTACTAGTGTAGACCAAGCCCTAGCCTCCTCAATATTTATGTGAGGGTCTCTGGAAAGACATTAACCCCTTGAGACGAAGTAGGTAGCAAGACAACAGTGAATGAGGAAACGAAGCCATACATAATTTTCGTAAAAATAACACAGACCTTTCCCATGCACTCCACAATGGGGAGATGGGTTAAAGAGTCTCTTTACATACCCATGTGAGCATGCACACCCAGGGTGAAGGAGGGCAGAATCACTATGTAATGCTCTTAGAAAACACTAGGCTACCATGCCAAAAGGACCCATCTCCTGCAGAACCGCAGGTTGGAGCAGTCTGGAAACTAGGAGGTGTGGCTAAGCACCAATTTGGCTAGCATCATGAACAATGGGTTTGGTACCACATGCTGGCTGCAGAGAACAGGCTGCCCCAGATTTTGCCAGGATACCCATTTAAAGTAATAGTATTATTCCCTGAAAATAGAAAATCTTGACAGAGGAAGGGGCTGCTGGAAGAGACCTCTTTCATGTACATTACTCATTTAGAAGGTTGGCCAAAGCTCACTCAGTTCAATAGACAAGTTCCCATTAATTTCACTAGGCTTTGAATCAGGTACCTAGTGCACAGGATTTTGCAGAATTCAGAGGCCCGACACCACAATATAAAGTCTGTTTAGCCAATGAAGAGTCAACTGCAGAAGAGCCTTTGCACAGACAAACTAGGGGTCAGTTGTTGCTTTGCTCTTGCTAACTCAGTGTGCTACTGATCTCCTTAGCAGCACCGAGGAGCCCTATGGTCAGCGGCAGCGGTTCCTGGCCATGTTCCTGCCCAGAATGTACTGTGGTTCAAACTATTGTGTAGTCTTCCTCGCCCCCCGGACACACACAAACCAAATTTCCTATGTTCCAGTACAAAACACCTTTTGCATGTAAATAAAACACAGGAAGGGCTTCACAAATTGTTTTCTAGCAAAGCTGCATAGCAGCCATCAACCCAAGTGATTTAGGGCCTGATCCAAAGCCCTCTCTACTAGGGGAATTCTTCAGGCAGCTTTAATTCCCCTTTGCACCACCTGGTGGTATGGGGGTGAGGGGTGGGGCGCTTGAGCAAGGCTGTGGCCCCAAATGCTTATGGTCCTTTAAACGCAAAGGACCTGGTTCACCCTGTGTTCCTCGAGTTTTATGCTATTGGCACTCTGCTGGAATCAACAGTTTGTAACAAACGTGGGTGGGCTTGTGAGACTCTTCCCCAGTGTGCAACTGTCACAGGTGATTCTGATTCCCTGTGAAATCCCACATGTATTGGAATGGCTTGTTCATGACTAATGAAGCTACAGCACATTGTGGCTGCAGTCCAGTATACGTGTCTCATCTTTTATTAGCCTGTGTTCTCTTGCGGATCGTTAGGGGCAGAACTGGCTGACTGTCTGTGGCCCTAATTAGTAGCCTGAAACCCTGGGAGCAAGCCAGGGCCTTTTGTAACATTGCCCTCAGAGGTAGCAGCAGCTCCTTTCTGAGATTCAGAGCATGCAGTTTGCAAGAGCATTGAAACTAGCTCAGAAAGGCATTTATTCCCTGCTGCTTTCACCTGTTTTTAATTATTAATTGTAATGATTAAACCTGCAAAGGGACCAGCTAAGGGTTCTGAGGCGGATACTACAGAAATGCAATTCGTTATAGGTTTCTGTAGTTCCAAAATTCCCTCCTGAGCAATGGGAGGGGCTACCACAGTGCTTGATATTGTACAAGGTGCAACATGAGCTGGTCCATGCCCCAAAGATTAAAAGACAAAAACACCAGATCGTTTTTCACTCTGTAACTGACCTCTCCGTCCTTGTCCTCAGTGGAAACCTGCACAACACCTTCAACAGACGAGCCTGGGAGCTTCAATTCATAACTCTGCTATACACCAAAAATCACAGACTCAATAAAGACCCTGGATTTATGGCTCATTATAACAATCCCTCCTTTGTCCTACAACTGCCCACTTCTCTCTGAATGATTTCTTACAATATGTTTTAAAGCCTAAACCATCTGCTCCACCTTGAGTTGAGCTGTGACATGAGTACCTTTCCCACGCCCGAAGAAGAGCTCCGTGTAAGCTCAAAAGCTTGTCTCTTTCAACAAGAGAAGTTGGTCCAATAAAGGCTATTACCGCACCCATCTTAGCTCATTGTAACAGACACAGCTGGAGAAAAAGAGAATGCTGGGAAGCTCAGAGGAAGCAGTGTTTGATTTGGTTCATTTTCTGTGGGTCTGGCAGAAGAAGGGTGGGCCAGATCTTTCATTTGTGTAAACTGGACTAGCTCCATTGACATCTATGGCATTATATTGACTTACACCAGCTAAGGTGCTGATCCTGAGTGTTTAGGAGGATCTCATCAAATCAGTCTGCAGCTTGAGATCATTATAAACTGCACTAATCAGGTTTTTCATTGCCATTGAACATTTCAAAGAAAATAGAAACAAAGAATTTTCATAGAAACTTTTAGTGGACCTTGATTTCATCCACCCTCTTTCTCTGCCACCCCCACCCAAAAAAACTGAAACAACAAACAACACAATGTTATGCTTCTTAGCGAAACTTTTTCAGCTTTTGGATTTGGGGGTTTCTGTTGAAAAATCGAACATTTTTGAGAAACAGACACTTTTTGAATAAATGAATTGTTTTGAGAAAACCACAATTTTCCATCGAAAAAAGATTATGAAGGAAAATGTTAGATCAGCCCTCAAGATAAGCCTTTCATTACAGGCATATATAATGCATCCATCATCATGGTATCTTAGCATCTTGTAGTTACAGCCCAAAAGTGGGAGTCAATCTAGGATGGAATTCCAGCTCTGCAACACACTTCCTGTGTGACTTAATATTTCTGTGCATCCGTTTTCTAATTAGCAAAATAAGGACAGTAACACACATCTAATAGTTGCTTCCTCAGTGGGCCATTAAAGCTAAAGTGATTAAGCAATTTAAGACCGTCTCCCTCCAGATAGAAGGCCTTAGAGACAGAAATTCTAAATACATCAACTGGCCCAATAAGAATTTGTCAGTTTCTAGACAAGCCTATGAACTAGTTGTTCAGTACTCACTACAGCCCCCAGGGCTGTTGGGAGCTGATAACTGCTATGAACACAGAGAAACAAATACATTCGTACTGTGCCCTGTGTCTGCCTGGAGACATGCTGCAGTTTCCTAGAAAGCAGCAGGCACTAATGCAGTCACTAAACCAGCCAAACAGGAGGCTTTTCAGAAAACTTGTGTCACCCATCACATGGAAAGAGAAGATTGAGATGTTAGCTGGATAGCCTGCACTCCTTTTATTGAACATATTTCCAAGGCTCTATTGGTGCTGTAGAAAACCAGCCCTTGCTGCTTGTGCAAATAAGCTGACACATATGATAACTTTTTGAAACCTCTGCAGCCATGCACTATCCTCTCTTTCTGCTGTGCAGAGAATTCCATGCACTGAAAATATCTAAGCGTGACAGTAACAGAATTCCCACTTGTTGTTTAAAGTGAAATACAGAGTTCGACTCAAAAGTTAAACTCAGATCAGCTTCGCAGATTTCCCATGTTACCATGGAGACAGGAAACACAGTGAGATTGACCAATGGCTGCATTATAAGTGGCAACAACAACCTGACAAGGCAAAGCCCAGAAAGCAGTGGATAATACTAATCCAATCTGGGTAAGTGGTACCAATATCTTTCAGCATAATGTGCCAAAAGTATCTTTAAACTGCACTCACACCTGGATGTCACTGCACTTAACCTGAATACTGGTGGAGAGGAAGCCAAGAATAGGTCTGGTCCACGCTGGCTTTATTAATTTTGATACTAAAATGTTCCACTCTCACTTACATCATTATTGCAGTCAGTGACCTCATGGGCACCCCAAAGGCACAAATCAATCATAAGTGAAACAATGCGCTCATGCATTCCATGCAGTGATGATTAGAGAACAGTCTGTAATGGGTTCTTGCTGAACTTGCAAAAGGAAAACAATGTGTTTAAAAGCCTTCCAGGATATACTAATACTGTTAGGAAAAGGTCATTCCAGCCCTATGGATCCCCTGCCACAGCAAGGCAAGAAAGTGATCCAGTTTCATAGCTGAACAGCACTAAGAATGGCAGAGAATTCTGTCATACTGAGTGTTGAAGTCCACCCAAAACTAGAAGGTCTAAGACTTCAAAACACAATTTTCTACATGTCCCAAGTAAGATTGAAAAAAGTATGAATTGCACATTCTGCTCGGGGGGGGGGTATAAGGCTATCTCTATATTTGTTCTTCATGATACTGGAGCTGTTGATAGTCTATAAAGACATTGCCCCTCTGGATTTGTTGGGCTCAATGGATAGTGATCAACGACTCTATGTCTAGTTGGCAGCCAGTATCAACTGGAGTGCCCCAGGTGCCAGTTTTGTTCAACATCTTCATTAATGATCTGGATGATGTGATGGATTGCACCCTCAGCAAGTTTGCAAATGACACTAAGCTGGGGAGAGAGGTAGATATGCTGGAGGGTAGGGATAGGGTCCAGAGTGACCTTGACAAATTAGAGGATTGGGCCAAAAGAAATCGGATGAGGTTCAACAAGGACAAGTGCAGAGTCCTGCACTTAGGATGGAAGAATCCCAGGCACTGCTACAGGCTGAGGACCAACTGGCTATGTGGCAGTTCTGCAGAAAAGGACCTGAGGATTACAGTGGACAAGAAGCTGGATGTTGCCAAGAAGGTTTATGGAATATTGGGATGCATTAGTAGAAGCATTGCCAGCAGATAGAGGGAAGTGATTATTCCCCTCATTCAGCACTGGTGAGGCCACATCTGGAGCATTGCATCCAGTTTTAGGCCCCCCACTAAAGAAAGGATGTGGACAAATTGGAGAGAGTCCAGTGGAGGGCAATGAAAATGATTAGGGGGCTGGGGCACATGACTTATGATGAGCGACTGAGGGAACTGGGATTATTTAGTCTGCAGAAGAGACGAGTGAGGGGCATTTGATAGCAGCCTTCAACTACCTGAAGGGGGGTTCAAAGAGGATGGAGCTCGGCTGTTCTCAGTGGTGGCAGATGACAGAACAAGGAGTAATGGTCTCAAGTTGCAATGGGTGAGGTCTAGGGTGGATATTAGGAAACACTATTTCACTAGGAGGGTGGTGAAGCACTGGAATAGGTTACCGGAGGTGGTGGAATCTCCATCCTTAGAGGTTTTTAAGGCCTGGCTTGACAAAGCCCTATCTGGGATGATTTGCTTGGGGTTAATCCTGCTTTGAGCTGGCGGTTGGACTAGATGGACCTCCTGCAGTCCCTTCCAACCCTGATATTCTATGATTCTATGATTCCATCAGAACAGCTCCTGGTATGGGTGTTTGTTTGTGGGTGTGGCCTGATGATCTCTGTTATCCTGGGGCAGACTGAAGATTTAGAGTATCTAGAGAGATGGTGTATACCAGAAACCTGGATCCTAACTCCCACTTGGAATAGGATAATGTTTCTCTAATAAGCCAAATCAATCTTCTGCCTTGATAGCAACCCCCCCAACTTTGAGAGACGTTTGGATCTGAGCTTTGGCTGGGATGAGCCTAAGCCTTAGCCTCAAAGATCATCCCAATTTCTGGCCAAGCCCCTGAGCCCCGATTTCAGATATTAGGGTGATGAGGACCCTACGAGCACATAGATAGATATATAGACCTTCTTCTCTTACTTTCAGGCTCTTGGGACCAGACACACAAATGTGTTCTCTGCAGTTCTGCCTTTACAATCATTTTTTAAAACAGCCTATAGACAAGACCTTATGTCCTATGCAGCAAATGAAGAGACCCCCTGGATTCTATAATAGGAACCCAAGACTCATGCAGCACTACTCCACCTCAGTGTCCCTCCTTCCCTGGTCCTGTCCAATCAATACAGTATCCCTTGTTATTTTACTTATTGTGACAGTAAACAAAAATTGGGTTAGTTTAGTCTAAAGAAGAGAAGACTGAAGGGAGACATGATAACAGTCTTCATGTATATAAAAGGTTGTTATAAAGAGGAGGGTGATAAATTGTTCTCTTTAACTTGAGGAGGATCTCTCATGGTTAAGGAGAACAATCATGCTAGCAGGACCGGCTCTAGGTTTTTTACCACCCCAAGCAAAAAAATTTTTGGCTGCCCTCACCCCAGCCCTGGGCTCCCCCCAGCAACCCCTGCTGCCCCAATCCTGGGCTCTCCCCCCACCTCACCCCATGCTGCCCCAGCCCTGAGCTCTCCCACCGACCTGCACTCCCCTGCCACCCCAGGCCTGGGCTTTCCCCCCACATACACTCTGTGCTGCCCCAACTCTGGGCTTCCCCCTCACCAGTGCCCCCACACACACATGCACCCTGCCACCCCAGCCCTGGGCTCTCCTCCTGGCCCTCGGTGACCTGCACCCTCCTTCCGTCCCAGCCTTGGCACTGGTAACTTGCTCCCAGGGTGGGTCATTCAGCAGGAATTTTGGATGTGCACAGAACACAGACAGGATTGGTTCCCATATGGTTACAGAACTGCAGTAAAGCGGAACAATTTTCAGCTTGTGTGATTGGAGGATATTTGGATGCATATTATAAGACTGTCCTCATAAATGAGGAAAAGTTGAGGTGCCGTTATTATTCTTTTTGTTCCACTCTTTGTTTCTATGTGGAATTTGCCAATACAATATCACTGTCTTCCTTTTAAACAAATACAACTAAAAAAAAAAAAGGCAATGGCTGTTGAAAATAGCAATTCCAGTCCTAAAAATCACTGGGAAGCATTTCTTGCTCAATTTTACCCTACTTTTTCTACAGCAAATTACAGTGGATCAGTATATTTGATTTGGGAGAAATGAAGTAACAGCTGCCCAAATTGAGCTTGTGCACTTCTGAATTTTGAGGTGTTCAAATCTGGAAGGCAAGTGCTAGATTCCCTTTCTGAATATTAGCTAAATCCGGAAAGGAAAAGTCAATTTCTGCTTCCATGGCTCAGAAGTGGAAATCCTCCTACATGCCTGGTACTGTATCTAAAGCTGCCGAAGTCCCTAGTAGAGCCTCCCCTCCCTTGCTAGGCTTCAGATAGAGAGGGGCACTGTCCATTTAGTCCACCCAATCCTTCTTTGGGGGCTGCAAGGTGAGGTCACACCAGTATCCCTAATCCAGTCTGGGGATGTCTTCTGAAGGGGATATCTGGGCCAAAGCCTTCTACTCCTTGGGCACGCTTGTTCCCCATTCACAGGGCCACACCGCTCTAGCAGTGAGCTCTCCATTTACAGCTAGCTGAAGCATGAGGTTTCAGCTACCATACTCCCTCCCCTCCCTTTCCTGTTGATAGAGGCCAAGGGAATGCTGGGAAATGTAGTTCTTTCCCTGCTCCAGGGCTGGCTCTATAGGCAGGGAGCTAGCCAAGGAACTACAGCTCCTAGGTCACCCTGTTGGTTCTCAGGTCCCAGGCTGGAACCGTGCCACTGCCACCCCTGCAAATGGGCTGCCCCAAGCACCTGCTTGCTTTGCTGGTGTCTAGAGCTGCCCCTGCATGCTGGAAGGGCATAATGAGTGTGGTATCGCAGGGTTCTGTTCTGGGTCTGGTTCTGTTCAATATCTTCATCAATTATTTAGATAATGGCATAGAGAGTACACTATGCGGACGATACCAAGCTGGGAGGGGTTGCAAGTGCTTTGGAGGATAGGATTAAAATTCAAAATGATCTGGACAAACTGGAGAAATGGTCTGAAGTAAATAGGATGAAATTCAATAAGGACAAATGCAAAATACTCCACTTAGGAAGGAACAATCAGTTGCACACATACAAAATGGGAAATGACTGTCTAGGAAGTACTGCGGAAAGGGATCTGGGGGTCATAGTGGACCACAAGCTAAATATGAGACAACAGTGTAAAGCTGTTGCAAAAAAAGCAAACATCATTCCAGGATGTATTAGCAGGAGTGTTGTAAGCAAGTCATGAGAAGTAATTCTTCTGCTCTATCCTGCGCTGATTAGGCCTCAACTGGAGTATTCAGGAAACGTGGACAAACTGAAGAGAGTCCAGAGAAGAGCAACAAAAATGATTAAAGGTTTAGAAAACATGACTTATGAGGGAAGATTGAAAAAATTGGATTTGTTTAGTCTGGAGAAAAGAAGACAGAGGGGACATGATAATAGTTTTCAAGTATATAAAAGGTTGTTACAAGGAGGAGGGAGAAAAATTATTCTTCTTAACCTCTGAGGATAGGACAAGAAGCAATGGGCTTAAATTGCAGAAAGGGGGGTTTAGGTTGGACATTAGGAAAAACTTCCTAACTGTCAGAGTGGTTAAGCACTGGAATAAATTGCCGAGGGAGGTTGTGGAATCTCCATCATTGGGGATTTTTAAGAGCAGGTTGGACAAACACCTGTTAGGGATGGTCTAGATAATACTTAGTCTTACCATGAGTGCAGGTGACTGGACTAACCGACCTCTTGAGGTCCTTTCCAGTTCTATGATTCTCAAGATGTAATGGGCTTAAATTGCAGCAAGAGAGGTTTGGGTTGGACATTAGAAAATCTTTCTAACATCAGGATGGTTAAGCACTGGAACAAATTGCCTAGGGAGGGTGTGGAATCTCAGTCATTGGAGGTTTTCAAGAGCATTTCAGACAAACACCTGTCAGGGATGGTCTAGATAATACTTAGTCCTACCATGAGTGCAGGGGACTGCACTACAAGACCTATAACCATCCCTTTCAGTCCTATATGTCTATGCTTTCTATGATTTCAAGCACTTTGAGGCAGAGACTCTCTCTTATTATCTGTCTGAACATTGCCTAGCACGGTGGAGCCCCACCTTGACTAGTGCCTCTAGGTGCTACTGTACTGATAAATAATAATAGATTCTGGAGCACCATGATGTGGAAATGCACATGGACAGATGACCACACTGGGCATGGAGCCCTGACTATCCTAAAAGGCCAGGCAGTGTGTAGCCATCCCAACCTGTGGCTTTATGCTTCTTGCTTGAAATTAGCTGCACAAAAATAAGTTTGCTTTTGTTTTACTGGAAGTTTGGGCAACGGTGACTGTGACGGGTTGGATCACAGAAACCCCCTTGGGGCTGCCAACTGATGTGCCAAGTCTACTTCTGCCCCTTCTTTCCTGCTCTGGCAGCTTGGGTCTTCAGTGCCCTGCCTGGCTTGAGCCAGACCCGCTAGCCTGCTGCATACCCAGACCCAGGTCTGAACCATGTCCCCTAACAGCTGTAGGCTTAATTGAAAGCAGCTTAAAAAGTGTTCCTGTCTTTAACACTCAGATGCCCAACTCCCAATGGGGTCCAGACCCCAAATAAATCTGTTTTACCCCGTATAAAGTTTATACAGGGTAAACTCATACATTGTCTTCCCTCTATAACACTGATAAAGAGATATGCACAGCTGTTCCCCCCCACACACACCCCAGAGTATGTATTAATTAATACATACTCTGGGTTAATTAATAAGTAAAAAGTGATTTTATTAAATACAAAAAGTAGGATTTAAGTGGTTCCAAGTATTAATAGATAGAATCAAGTGAATTACCAAGTAAAATAAAACAAAACACGCAAGTCTAAGCCTAATACAGTAATAAAACTGAATACAGATAAAACCTCACCTTCAGAGGTGTTCTAGTAAGCTTCCTTTTACAGACTAGTCTCCTTCTAGTCTGGGTCCAGCAATCACTCACATCCCCTGTAGTTACTGTCCTTTGTTCCAGTTTCTCTCAGGTATCCTTGGGGGTGGAGAGGCTCTCTCTTGAACCAGCTGAAGACAAAATGGAGGCATCTCTCAGGGGTTTAAATAGACTCTCTCTCTTGTGTGTGGAGACCCCCTCCTCTCTCCTATGCGAACTCCAGCTCCAAGATGGAGTTTTGGAGTCACGTGGGCAAGTCACATGTCCATGCACAACTCAGAACTTACAAGTAGTAGCCATGGTTCACATGCTGCCTTGAACACCTTCAAGGAGACTTGTCATGTGGATTGGAGCCTTCCAAGATCCATTGTCCATTAAGTGCTTCTTGATTGGGCACTTAACTTGCACATTTCTTTCTCAAGAAGCTGACCAAATGCTTTACTGAGGCTCCTTAGAAATCAAGCAAGTACACAGCCAATATTCATAACACAAAAATGATACATGCACACAAATAGGAGGAATAAATTCAGCAGATCATAACCTTCACGGAGATATGTTTCCTGTCATATGTAGCATAAAACATATTCCAGTTATGTCATATATACATTTATAAGCATATTTCCATAAAGCCGTTTGGGGTGCAACGTCACAGTGACCTTTTGCTTCCTTTGAGCAGCTCACACTACATGCCCATCAACATCAGCAAAAAAGCTCTTCTTGACACCAGCATCCTGCTTCCTTTGTGCTTCCCAAAGCCTGACTATTCTAACCCTTGACATCCTTCCTTTAGACACTGTTCTGAAAACTGCCCAGTGCCTCAGGGCGTGCTAAGCATCCTTACTGGGGAGGGGAGGAAATTCAGCCTCCTGCAGGATCAGGCCATCTAGCTATACCTGGAAGCTAGAGAGTTTCCCCTTCTGTATTTTCCATGTCTCGCAAGCATGGGCATTGTTTGAGTGCTATCCCAATGCAATACCCCAGAGTAGGGTCTAACATTCTGCCTCCCTCTGCTGATACGTATTTATCTCTGCTTTCTCCATTATTAAGAACTCAGCATTAAAATTCTCTCCAGGCACACGTGAGATCATGCACTGCACATTACACTTCACACATGTAGATTCGGGGCATTGGAATGCCTTCTGTAGTCCTGAAATGCAAGTTTTTATTCCAAAATGAAATTTCTATAAGGAAAGGTCATTCATATTTGAAAAGGTCCTAGTGCATTTTTTTAATGTAAGTATCCCATATTAATATTGCAAAAGCAATCCTCATTCCTACTGTAGGCCCAACAGAGCGAATTTAGGATGGATCACTGGTTTCTTGGCTGCCACAGGACTATGTATCTGCCGTTGTAGCTCTTTCAAGAGTCCTCTGGCTCAAATCAGTAAAGAGGCCCCCGGGATGCACCATTTTAGAACTATTTCAAGGAATCACTGCGTGCCTCAGATTTAAATAATATTTATTAGAGGTGGGGAATATGTGGCACTCAGATACCCTGGCCATGGGCCCAATATAAGAACCAAGCTAGCTACAGCCTGTCCATGATGTACCTTCCTTTTATTCCCAAGCTCCCTTTAGTCAGCAAATGCAGGGCTTTCCCTATGGTGTATTGTAAACTCTTGTATCTTACTTAATTTTCTAAAGGTGAAGCTTCCACTTCTCCAAGAACATCCCACATTCTGGTTTGTGTCCCTGTATGGAAGTTGTCCTGAAATTCATTCTAAACTTTCATTTAAAGGCATACAGGAGTTTAAGTCAGATTTGGATGAAACATAGAGCTTAAAACATAGCCTTAAAACAGTGAGGTCTCCCCATGGAAACAGGGTGAAGACAAACACTTCCTTGCAGGGTTTACAACCCCAAGTATTGCAGGATTGGCTAGGGCAGGAAAACCTGAGAGTGAATTAGACTAGGCTGTGGGTCCAACTTCTAGGCCATTTTCATAGACCATGTTGAGTGAAAAGCCAAAAGCAAACTAGCAGCACAGAAAGAAAAAGCCACGTAACAGCACAGACAGTGCAAAAGTAAGTAAGTAATAATTGAGATATACCTGTCTCCCAGAACTGGAAGGGACCCTCAAGAGTCATTGAGTCCAGCTTCCTGCCTTCACTAGCGGGACCAAGTACTGATTTTCCCCCCAAATCCCTAAGTGGCCCCCTCAGGGATTGAACTCACAACCTTGGCCAATGCTCAAACCACTGAGCTATCCCTCCCCCCAAGAGAATGGTCACAATAGTTCTCTTAATTGTTTCATTTGTAAAATATGCGATTTTTAAACCTACCAGTATCAGTCTCTGATACACCACTGCTCCCAGCTATCCTACTGAATGTTTCAACACACAGTGCTGCATGGGAAGCACTAGCATGGTAAAACAAAGCCTGTATGTAACATATCTGCTTTCTAAGCTCCTTCCTGGGCTGCCTGGGAGAGGTATCTGCCATGAGTCCTAAAGTCAGACTGGAGTTTTAAAATAGAAAAATAAAAATATTTCAGCCCCAGCTGGCTCCGCGCTGCTCTAAACCCCCAGTACGTACAAAACTTCCCACACAGAACTGTACTGAGCTTCTCTCAACAGTAGAGACACAGGTTTCCAAAGCTCTTCAGGAAATGTAAGAAAATGACCAATTAAAGAGCTACTGAGGCCCAAATATTTTCCTATTTCAAAATAGTCTGGGTACCCAATCCTTCCCTTTCTGCATTTCCAGCTCCTTCTTCCTTTTTACTAAAGGCATCTGCATGAAACCTAGATCACTGTTTCCTCGTGGTTTGTCTGTTTTTCCCATACCTCTACAAAAAGTCTCCACGCACTCTAAGGGTACGTCTATTCTAGAAACTTTTGCTGTATCGTAAGGTTGGGGTGTGGTATTTTTAACCATGTTTTTACACCAGCAAATGCACTCGTGTAGACACACATATACCAGCATGAAAGTCCTTTCGTCAATAGAGTTTATTTCATTCAGGGAATTTGCATAAGCTATGCCAGCAAAAAACACTCTTTTGCTGTCATAAGCTGCGTCTACACTAAGCTAAAGCTCTATCAGGAAAAAACTTTCCTAGTGGAAGGACATGGTTTTCTGCACAGACATGGTTTACTTGTGTGTCCTACTACTGTACATTCAGATCAGCACGTGCGAAGAGCACTCAGGAGCTGGGTTTGCCAAGAGAAAAAGTGCAGCTAACTGCACGAGTACCCAACTCACATGGAGCTTCCTAGTGGGTAGAAACAAGCACTTCACACTGGGGATGCTTGGGCAGGGAGCGCTCAAAACAGGTATTAACACAATCACTCCCATATTGAAATTACACAATTTCAATTTCATTTGCACAGCCCCTCCCATACTCAGCATTGCTAACACTCATGATTTTATCACAACTCTAGCAATTTTGGTGGCTGTTGCTGGGGTTTTTTATCTGCCTCCTGAAAATGCACTGAAAGGCTGCCAGCCGGCGAATTTTCCCTTTTTCAAAATGGCCATCATCCCCCATTCATGTCAGTGAGACGGAAGCAGGGCTGCACTGCACCCTCTCCATTTTTTTTCAGTGACACTGAAGCCATGCCCAACAGGCAAAATGGTGGCCACTCTATGGTTTTTTGGGGGGTGCTAGATAAGACACTACTGGGACACAGGGACTGCGAGGAGCAGTGGAGATGCTGTTAAAAAACATGGAGAGCCTGAGAAGGAAGCCAATTTAGGGGAATGGAGAGCAGGAGACAGAAAGGGGATTGCAGGGGGATGTGAGGAGCTGGAGGGAAGTGCATGGGATAGTTATGCAGCTGGGAGATGGAGATGGATTGAATGGCAGCTTTCCCACCTTGAGCATGGTGGAAAGTCAGGGCAGCCCCCTCCTAGCAGCCAGTGTGAAGGGCCCAGGTTTGCATGTGTGTATCAGGCTGGATTTTGACCCTTAGAAGCTCACACACACACTGGGGACAGGTAGCTACCCTCTTGAGCTTCAAAAGCCAGAAGGCCAATAAAACCCCCCACAAATATATGATTTTAGAAAAATCTCATGATTTTTAAGCCAAACTCATGACCTTTTCAAGTTTGGGGTTGCTAATACTGTAATAATAAACAGCTAAATATATTTGACAAATCAGAGCCCTAATGTGAACCACAAACCTACCGGGGTCAGTGAAACAACAAATATCAATAACTACTGTCTTGGTGCTATAGTCTATACTTCTAACAAATATTGTTCTACTTGTCAGTCACTGGAACAGTCTTCCCTCTGAAGTAGGGTTGCCAACCCTCCAGAATTGACCTGGAGTCTCCAGGAATTAAAGATTAATCTTTAATTAAAGATTATGTCATGTGATGAAACCTCCAAGGATACACCCAACCAAAATTGGCAACCCTACTCTGAAGGGGGAAAAAACAGAACAGAACAAAGCGGAAGTAAAACTCTCCAAACACATGCCATAAGAAAGATGTTAAGTCCAATTTCCCTTTCATCCCTTCAGAGACAGAACCCAGAGGACGGGTAACTATTTAATACAGATCCTGATCAAGGAGTTCTGAGTGTTCCCCTATCCTTGAGCCTGTTGTTCTCTATTCCCGTCTATGTTAAATTAGCTACCGTTTATCTTATTGCACTACATATGCTTGATAACAAGGGGTCTTTTTATATCTTAGCATCTCCCATTATGGCACTCTTTTGTACTCCGGACCGCTTGAGTGTTCAGCAGACTCCCTGTTTTGCTAGCAAACTCTGTATTATATACTCTGGCTGGTAAACAGGGCTGGTTTTTTTCCCCCTTTTCTGAGGTTGATTGATGTATTGCTGCCCTCTGCTGGCTGGTGTCAGAACTGCTCAATTGTGTATCGTAGGCCTCAGATTTTTCATAGCTACAAGAGTCTTTTCTTTAACTGGGTGGTAGAGGTCTGTGATTCTGCAGCAGGAAAACATTGTGTTCTATCCCTGTTGTTACCATAGAGCTTTGCACTGAGCTAACCATGTCAGGACTAGCTACGCTGAGGTCAGGGGAGTTACCTTGGATTCACATTGGAATCTGGTGCATGAATGTCTTTAGATGGTTTCAGTACATTATATAGCATTTCCTCAGGAATACCTAGATGGTCTGAGATGCGACTGTAAATGCTAATAGAGTTTTTTCACATTGTAAGGTTACCTGCGTCAATTTATTCACAGTCAGTTATCTATCCATTGTACCTTCAGATATATTTTCTCATATTGGCTTCAGTTTCTTCTTGGAATATGACTCTGCTGGGAACAACTAACTGTTAATATGGATGATTCAGGGTCATGCTAGGTTAGTTTTCTGATGGGTCATTTTATTTTCCCCCTTTTCCCTCGCTCAACATACTTTCTGGTAATGGAGTTGTACTGAAAGCTGTATTAAAAGACAGCCTATCTCCTTCTGAAGGGATTGCAGATGGCCATTCAGTGTGTAATGAATGAAGATGCTTTCACCAATACACCTCTACCTCGATATAACGCTATCCTCAGGAGCCAAAAAATCTTACTGCATTATAGGTGAAACCGTGTTATATCGAACTTGCTTTGATCCACCGGAGTGCACAGCCTGCCCACCCCCCAGACCACTGCTTTACTGCATTATATCCGAATTTGTGTTATATCAGGTCATGTTATATCAGGGTAGAGGTGTACCAGCTAACCTCTTTTCATAGCAGGAGGCATTATGGTTACAGCAGCAAAGAGTCCTGTGGCACCTTATAGACTAACAGACATATTGGAGCATGAGCTTTTGTGGGTGAATACCCACTTCGTTGGATGTTATGGTTACAGTGTATAGTGATGGTTGTTTCAGATCATGATTATTACTCACAGCTCCCCATCCTCTGAAACATCTCATCTAACTCATTTAGACACCCCCTTAATTAGTGTTGCCTTAATTTAAAGGCACAGAAGAATGGGCTGCTCTCTATTTCTTGGCCTCTGCTATGAAGGCTGTGTCAAAGCAACTTTATATGACATGGTCCGAATTCTAATTCCTCCCCCTTTGAATATTCTTGTCAATCACATCAGTTGTTCTTACTCCAAAGTGGGCCCAAGCTCTGTAGTTTGCAACCAAGTCTGAACTTGTCCAAAATCCTGAAGGGCTTTGGCTCCAGGGGTTTGGTTCACCCCCACTATAGCAGCTGATCCCCAGCTGTGAAGTGGATAGCTGGCTGCTAACTTTCCCAGCTTCAGGACTTAGTTCAGAGGTCAATTCTGGGTACCAAACCTCTTGGTTCCGCTCCTCGTGGCTCAGGCTCATCGCCACTTAAAGCAGAATATACCCCAAGAGCAGCCCTGACTGGGGACTCACCATGGCAACAACGCTCCCTACCATTTCCATTCAGAGTCCTGGGGGCATTTTAACCTGTTGTCACATCAGCTTTACTGTGGAACAAAATTGCAAGGAATTCTCAAGAGTGGGCCCTCCTGCCACTTCCAATATCCCACCAGGATATCTGGACACAATCTGTCCCATTTACACCTCCCCCCCACCCCTTCCCCAGGAGATCTGGTGGTGCGCTCTGAAGTCTGCACCCATCACACATTTCAATTGGGAAGTCAGTGAATTCTCTTGAAACTGACAACTGGCTTGAATCTAATGCAAATCACAGCAGCCACTTAATTAAGGCAAAGAGTAATGTTTAGGCTGAACTGATACAGTGGCCCCTGCCATACAGCTACTGAACAGCGGGGCCCTTTTTAACAAGCTTTCGTGTAAAATAGATGACTTGGCAAACGAAAGGAAACTCCATAAAGGGAGAAAATACTAAAAAGCAATGCATTTTGTGCCAGTGAGGGTGATAAAAATGAGCTGTTACTGGTAAGCAGATGAAATAGCCACAGTCTCTTCAGTGAATTTAGAAACCATCTCCATTCTTGCAGTATCCATCTCCATTTGGATTTTGATTGGATACTGTAGGAAGACAGCTGACGGATTACAAGGCTGCGATAACTGTATGTTTATTCAGTTTGATTTTTACTCTTCCATAGACTAGCTATTTGCTTTGGTCTGAGAGAGAGAGAGAGAACAATTAATTATAAGTCAGAAAGCTGGGGGGGGTGGTGTCTATTCCTGGCTCTGCCACTGATGTGCTCTGTGACCTTAGGCTAATCACTTAACCTCTTTGCATCTCTGTTTTATAATACACAGCTTCCTCACCAGACTGTCATAAAGCTTAAGCAATTAATGTCTGTAAGTAAGTGTTTTGAAATCTTCAGATGGAAGGCCCTAAGTTAGTGGAAAATATTCTAATATAACCAAGAACCAGCTAGAATTTGGAAGAAACTCAAGGTGTGAATTCTCACGAAGATAGAACTGCTTCAGAATTTAAAAAAAAATTTTTTTTGATGGAAAATGGCTTTTTGACAGAATGGATATTTTTGCAAAAATTTCCATTTTTATTTTAAAAAATTACAGCTTTTTCACTGGAAAACTGAAAATAAAAGGTTTCAGGTTTTTAATTGGGGGGGTATTAAAAATGTTTTAGAGGTGTGTCTGGGAGGGGTGGGGGGAAATTCCTGACCAGCTTGACATCAGGGGAATGGCTTGAATGTCCTGTTGAAGTCAGTAGTGTAAACCTGGAATAAAGCCACTAAGTCAATGGTGTTATGTTGGCATAAAACCAGCATGAGAAGAGAATCATGCCTACTGTTAAGAGCCATAAGTAATGAATGCCATAGTCAACATAAAATATACTGCTATTGTCAAGCCTTGAAAAGGAAATGCTTAGGGGAACCTTTGGGGGAAGACTTTTGGGGTTAAAATGTGGGTGCCTTCTGTGAGTCATGTGGAAAATACTGTCTTAGGTGCTCATATGACCCCTATTACCTTAGTATCTGAGCACCTTTTACTGCCTAATGATTTATCCTCACAGCACCCCCGTATTGTAGAGAAGTACAATTTTCTCCATTTTACAGATGGAGAAGTGAGGCACAGGGAGACTAATTTGCCTAATGTCATAAGAAGTCTGTGACAGAACGGATCATTGAACCTGTCTCTCAAGCTAGCACCACCAGGCCATGCTTCCCATGCTGTACCCATTATACATGACAGGGAAGAGGCAATAAAGAAGTTCTGACCATAATAATTCAATCTGAGAATGATGCTCATTGCACAAAGCTTAACAACACAGCAGAGGATTACTATGGCTACATTCTCCAGTCAGCCTAGGCACAGAAATAGAGTAACACAGCTGGTTGACCCCACTGGACTGCTGAGGCTATTACTAATATATAATATTATATTTTAATACTGTCTAGATTACTGTTCATCAGGGACTCATGCTGTGGAATAAACTAATTGTCTAGCACAATTTATAATAGCACTTGGCATTTATACAGCATTTTGCATGTTCAAAGCTCTGTACAGACATTACCAAATCAGTGCTCGCTGCCCCCCGTGACTGGTGGGCAAATATTGGTATTATCCTCCTCTCACAGATAGGCAAACTGAGAAAATAAAGCAAAGGTTGGGATTTTCAGGGCCAGCTAGGGGATTGAACTGTATAATTCATACGAATTTAAATAGGAGGTGTGTGGGAAGGCCCTAGTTGTCTTTGAAAATCTCAGCCAATGTAACATGCCCAAGCCTACACAGCAGCTCAATGACAGACAGAATTAGTACTCAGGACCACCCAACTCCCAACCAAGGGCTCATTTCTTCAGATCATGCTGGCTCTTGCAGCTCAGTGGTGGAATCTGAACATGAGTCACAGGTTACCATGGTGAATGTTCTTACAGCTCAGCCCTTGTGTTGGGCGTAAATGGATCAGTGGTTTGTCTCTGTAGCCATCTCCTTCCTGGGGGATGTGGAGAATTGGATGTAAAATTGTAAAATATTTTGTTTTTCAGGGAATGAAGAAGAATGATTTAAAAAAAAAAAAGAATGACTCTTCTCCATACTCCTTATTTGTTGAACTTTGACATAGGGACCCAGGATTTAGCTATTCAGGCCCAGGCCCTCAAAGTTAACTCCCACTGAGATCAGTGGGAGCTAGACACCTAAATATCTTTGAGGATCTGGACCTCAGTGTCCAAGCTGGGTAAGCAGCAGAGTGGATTGAAGGTACTCACTGTGGTGAAGTATATCAACTGCATACAGCACATGACACCTCTATGCGTAGCTCTCTGATGTAAATGGATTTGCTAATTTTAGCTAGAACAGTCAATAATATCAGAAAACCTCCCAAGCAGTAACATCTCAATCAGCAAAGATACATCATTCATTTCTTAATAGCTTGTAGCAGAAAATAGATTTCAATGGGGTGCCACAAAAGCACCGCCTTGCCTTGATGTCTCTTGTCATGCATGCGCAGATTGGGAATGCTACACTCTCAGCAATGGGAGGAAAATAACATGGGAAAGAAGAATAAAACAAAACTCTGTAGCATAAATTTTGTTTTGGAAAATAGCCCCTCTCACACTACAAATCTTTTTCTACAAATAGTCTGTCCATTAGAAAGTATATTTTTCCTGGAAATGAGGATGCCATGTGTTAAGTTCATAAAGGATTTTTTAGTTTGTTTTTTCCCCATATATTTTTAAATGTAAATAACTAAATAAAACAAAGCCTGCTGTAAGTTCTTTTTTTCCTTCAGCTTCTAAGAATCTATTTGCCTTTGAGTGCAGACTAAAATGGCCTTGGTCTAAAAACAATATTCTTGGAACTCACATCAGCTCTGTGCTCATTTAGTTTGAGTTACACTGTGATAGTTCCACTGAATTAAAGGAAATACCTTGACTTGTTCTTAAGAAATGACATCCACAAAATGCCTTCGCCTTTCATTTAGCTGCAGTAAAAGACTACCCCTTTTTCTAGCATTTCTCCCAGAGAGAACATTTTTTTTATAATCTTGAGCAAATAGCACTACTGCACTGCCTACTAAAATTCTTCATAGCAGCAGTAACAGGCATGATTCAATGCCAGATAGAGCAGGAGCTCGCTAGGTCACACTAATGTCTGAGGCATCATTGCAAAGCACTGAACTTTGTTGGGTTACTATGGGCTGGTCTACATTACGGGGGAAAATCGATCTTAGATACACAACTTCAGCTACGTGAATAACGAGTATCCAAGTATCTAAGATCGAATTACTCACCATCCTCATGGCACGGGATCGATGTCCGTGGCTCCCCCTGTCGATTCCACAACTCTGTTCGGGTTGGTGGAGTTCCGGAATCGATATAAGCGCGTTTGGGGATCGATATATCACGTCTAGATGAGACGCGATATATCGATCCCCGAGCCAACGATTGCTACCCGCTGATACGGCGGGTAGTGAAGACGTAGCCTTACTTACTGACCAATTTGCAAACACTATGAATTAAAGCAATGGTGCTGCATCACACAGTTCTTATGACAAAAGTAGTTTTGTTTAATTATTGATGATGAATCATAATGTACTCATAAATGCACTGCAGTAGATTTTAGGAAAAAACCACATCTATGCACTGAACGAGCCACTTACGTGATAGCCCCCAAATGCAATTTATATGTACATATAACAACTGTATTTGCACATGCAAATTTAGACACGCAAAAATGGAAGGGAGAGTGAGACTGTGCCTTTTAAAATTTAAATGTCTATATTGCCTAAAATGTCCTAAGTATACTCCCTTCTTACACAGAACCTGGTCCAGATTTTGCACATTAGATTACAATGATTAGTAGCCACCTTAAGTTCAGTTTTCTATTACCATAAGGGCATCAGCCTTGTGCACACCAGTCCTAGCCATGTTAAATATAAAGGAGAGATTGTATAAAACATTTGTTGGGAAATTGTAGCTCCAAATGCAGATTTGAACCTCACAACTTGGGTCCATAGCTAGTTATATGTAAGAGGTTACTATTAGGGCTGGTCAAAAAAATTCTGTCAAAACTGTTTTTGTTTTGGGGGCAGGGGTTGATGGGTAATTGAGTTTTCAACTAAAAATTTGTTCATGAAAATTGTGTGCTTTCTATGGCAAATTTCAATTTTTCCATCAAAAACCAAACACTTAAAAACTGAAAAGTTATGATTTGGAAATGCCATTTTACTGCCTTGTGATAATTATAGCTTGGCTGCCTCATGCCTCCATTTTCCTCTAGAATCCAAGTTCCCCAGGCCAGCTACATCTCCCTGGGTACCTCACAGACAGGTACTTCCATGATGCATGGCAGCAGCTCAGCAAAAAGGGAGATGGTGGTGAATCATGGCTGATGTAGATTGGCCAAGCACCCTCGCCCATACTGAAAAATAAAGGAATGAGGCACCCAATTACAGCTCCTACAAGGTGCCACAGCACATTTCAGAATCCAAATTTTCAGTTTACAGTCAAAAGTTTTTGATTTTTGGCCAAACAAATTCAGTTTCAGATTTTTTTTTTTTACCAAAAAAAAAAAAATCAAACTATTCCAGGTAAAATATTTTTGATTTCAGAACCACACCCATTTATAATGGAAACATGAGTCTACCAGTTACAAATTGGAGTCTACAAATCCAATCAGGAATAGAGACAGTACCATGAGACTTAGGTCTCCAATCAAGATTTACTCACACAGCACAAAATTCAAATATGGAATAGGGGTAAGGAACCACTAAAAATTATTTATAGACATTATCTGATGAATAATTGCAAAAAAACTAGTAATTCTGAGGAAACTGTAAGTGGCTCACAGACAATCCGTAAAAGAGACAAAAGAGGCTAATGTTGCTGAATGAATTGTTTACTCAATTCTGACTGCCTTAAATCAAAGCAACACTGAGTCCAAGTTTTAAGAAAATGTTAATTGTATCCTATTCCCTAGTTTGGGTTTTGCTTTGAAATTAGATGTCAGAATATCCCTGAACATATTCTCTGAGAAATGAAGTGCTGCAGAGGCCTCTTTAATGACTAATCTTATTGCCTTTAAATGCTGTTCCCTCCATTCAAGGAATCATTTAATGGAATATTGTTGGGTGATGCATCATTTAATAGAATATCTGAGGGTAGTGCATCAAAAATGTGTCTATCTTGCCATGTGTCTATATTCTTTTATCACATTGATTTTCATTCCACTTTATTTTCCTGGGGCACTGAAAATACATGCTTCTAACGCCCCTCTGAGGAGTCAGTTTTGAAGAGTTTCTCTGTGGTTTTTTTTTGTTTTTTTTTTAAAATCAGGCTGTAGTGTCTGAAACATTTCGCTCCAAAAAAATGTCACTATATAGACCGGGTGCCCAATGTAGGTTTATTGGCAGTTCCCAAAGCTTCATTTAATCTTCAGGATGAATATTTCTAAAATGTCAGAGTGCATTTTTTTATAATTTTGCTGCCTAACTATGCACCTAGAGCTGGTCTCAACCAAAACCTAATCAGGTATCCGCTTGGGGCGTCCTGTGCCCCAAAGAAGCTTGGCAACTCATAGGTTCCTTCCTCCATCTAATTTTCCAGCAAAGCTACTCATCTCATAGCTCTGTAGCCCAGCTCCTGCTTCAGGTATGGTTGCCAACCCTCCAGGATTGTCCTGGGGTCTCCAGGAATGCCCTGACACATATATATTTAAAAGTTGCTATATTACTCTTCTAATCAACTTTGCATGTCTATGGCACCTTTTATCCCCTAGATCCCCAAGTGCTTTGCAAACATCCAATAACCCTCACAACATCATAGGTGAAGTATATACTGGTACCATGGAAATGCAACCCCAGCATTAGGGTGGAAGCAACAGAACATTAGCAGGGCCCAGTGACATCAAATAACTGATTACAATATCAGGTGGAGGAATATCCGGTGGAAACTGCAGGTAAAACTTACGTAGGCACAATGACTCTCAATTCAGCAAAACATTTAAGTCCTGGAGCAGGTTGATATTTTTTTCCCCGCTTTTAGCATGTTCAGAAACACAGCAAACATCCTCCAAAAGGTCTCCTGAGCTAACATACTCCAGACCTTCTGCCATTCAGCACCACACAATAAGTATCAATAGATTCAACTGTTACAGGCTTGAAATTGGGTGTGTGCAGATAAATGGTATTCATTAAGGGCTTAAAGCTGTGAGAACTCCATGGGATGTCATGCACACTCTAATATGCCTTTTTGGCAAGTTAACCAGGGAGTACTGTAAGAAATAAAGCAATGGGACATGTATTTCACTGCTAATTAGGACAGAAAAGACAAATGGGCTTTATGAATTTCTTCATTAAGCTACTTCTCCAGTCAACCATGTGTCATCCCAGCTGGGAAAGTGACTCAGTTTTCCAGGCACACCATCACATAAGCAGTGTAACGTTTCTGTAGGGAGATAGTATCTGCTTAGTAAACAAGTACTGCCATGATGTTCATGTTATTACATCCACTCCCCATATTATCAAAGAATGATAAAGAATGATAATGCAGTAACACCAGGGAGTGCTTAATTACTTCAAGGTAATCCAGGGATGTGATCTTGCTGGCTCTCAAAAACTAAGCAACATCCATCTGCTTATTACTTGGATGGTAGACTCCAATTAAATCCCATAAATGTGCTGATATTTCAGTACCTCTATTAAAAAAAAAGTTCTGCAGTAATGCCGTCCCACAAAGTATGTGTAGTACAATCATGTAAAAGCATTTAGGAGTCCTGTGGCACCTTATAGACCAACAGTCGTATTGGAGAATGAGCTTTGCATCCAAATAAGTGGGTATTCACCCACGAAAGCTCATGCTCCAATATGTCTGTTAGTCTATAAGGTGCCACAGGACTCTGCTGTTTTTACAGATCCAGATTAACACGGCTACCCTTCTGATACTTAGTACAATCAAGATACTTCAGGGTCATGGTCAAATACTGCAGTACTTTTTAACAAGGCTAGATGACACTCTTCTCTCTGAGTTGGTCAGTATTCAACTCCTTCAATCCAGCGCTGTGATACTGTTGATGCTTCGTTTAGATGTGGCATAAAACCCGAGGTCATGACCACATGTGGTTAATTGAACCCAGAGCATTTTTTGCAAGAGAGAGGGTGCTACCCATGGCATTCTTGCCAATTCCTAATTGGAAAATTGCATTGGGAAAAAATACACTGGGAAACACCAACACCACTTGACAAAAAAGGATGTTGCTTTGGTTTGTGATCTCATAACAATGCTTTGTAGTCTGTGACGTCTTTCTGCCTTTATATAGATTGGATTGCTACTGCACTTTTTGTTTTCTCTTTGCATAGCATGAGTAAATCCCTGACTTCAGTGGAATTTGCAGGTGCTCAGCATCCCTCACTATTTGACGTGACGCTAATAAAGTACTTCAGCAACCTATTGCTTAAGCCCTTTGTGGTATTGGCCATGCTTTCTGCTCAGGATGCTAAGCTTTTCTTATTCTAAACTTGGTTGACTTTATATATGCACATTTTCAAGTAAAATCCCTTCATAAAATACCTATCCAACATATCTGGGAACATTTGTTCCTGGGCAATGCCTAAAATAACCCAGGTCCATTAAGCAAACTTGACATTATGAATTTAGAAGGTTTTTAAAATACAAAATAAAAATCACTTGAGGTTTTGTCTTACAGAATTTAATCTGTTTATTTCAATTTGAAAATTTACCAGAGAAGAGATGCTTAGCAACCAATCTCCAAAGACACAGCCTCCCACTACAATATCTCTTCTCCCTCTCCACTCCTCAAGATAAATCTGTTGGTGATAAGTGTCAGGGAACAGGCCAGCACTCCCACTCCAGCCACTCCAAGTGAGCAACTATTTCCAGCTCAATTTGCATCTGAAGAGCCCCTATTCCTACTCATAATCAAATTGTGCCTTGGTTTATATTAAGAGCCAGCTAGTTCTCAGAACTACTGGATAGGAGAAGGTGCTTAGGGCTTCTCAGTAGGTTACAAAACAGCCACAGTTTGGTAGAGAAAAAGTATTTGATCTTTTCTGCATGATACAATGAAACATTGGACTCGTGGACTTCCTGGGTGTCAACTGTGTATGCGTCATGGCTGCATGGACATCATCTATTCCATACACCATGGCTGCATAGGCTTTATGGCTAGTGGCTGTTCCATACACCATGAACACCCCCTAAACCAGGGGACTTGACAGCTGCTCTGTTAGGGCAGCTTTCCATTGGCTATTGTGCTGTCAGAGAAGCAAAAGGAGGAAAGCGCTAGGGAACAGATTCTGGCCCCTAATGTTCTGGCCAAATTTCAGTTTGGGAAATTAGGTAAATTCCCCTCTCTTTTCAGGTGGATGCTATATTTTGTGTATTGCCTTCACTTCCTGTCCCTAAATTGTTGTGCAGTGCTGTTGTGGATTATTAAACAGCTGCTGTGCTCCACCCCAGACATTGTTGCATCTCAGTAGTGGATGAAGTGGAGTGACAGCTAGGTATATATTTGGTAATTCAGCACTACTTCACTCTCACAGAGCATTTTTCATCACTAGATCTTAAAGTGCTTCATGGAGGTGGAATATTATTTATGCCAAGGAGGAAACTGAGGCACACATGGCTTAAGAGACTTGCCTAAGGTCTCACAGCAAATCAGTGGCAGAGCCAGGAACAAAATTCAGTTCTTTTGATTATCAAACCCAGTGTTCTACGCACTGGCTCAAACTGCCTCTCTCTTGAAGACTTTGACACTATGCCAGGCATTATTACATCAATTCATTTATTAAAATGACATCATCAGTAGGATACAGCAGCACAGATGCTGGGCAGTGAAGGACCAGCCACAAGCAATCATAAAGATTTGCACCCTCTGTGGCATGGAAAGTCTGTGCAGTGCCAATATGTGAGTACAGTAATGCAATCAATTCTGATAACAGCTGGCAATGCTAACATCCCAGTTCTGTATTGCAATGAATTAATAGGGTGAATTTCAGCCATAGTATGCAAAGTGCTTTTCAGTCATTTGGAATGAAAGGGACTATATATAAATTTCCCAGTGTGATTATCTCGCTCTAGTTTATTAATTATCTTACTGAAAATTTGCCTTGTGTGTTTTAGTCAAAAAGATACAATAGTTTTAAACTGCATGAAACCCAATGTGCCAGAGTCTCCTCTGCATGCCACTCCACCGAGTTGACACAGCTCCTGCAGGATCTCCAGGGACCTAAGAAATCCCTAGGTGCAATAGAGCAGCTCCTATCCCACTTCCACCCCCTGCAGCCAGGGTAGGAGGCATAGACAAGGGAAGAGGGTGTACCCTAGTGATCCTTGGGTGTAGAAATGTTTTTTGGGGGGCTGCAGGCAATGCGAGAAAGTTAGAGCAACACACCTGGTGGGGAACCAGAGCAGCAGAGGATGGCCCCAGGATTGGAGAAACACAAAGATGTCTTTATTGTGAATTATAAATATTATTACTTAATCTTTATACTGCAGTAGCACCTAAAGATCACACGCAGGTTGGCACTCGTGCTAGGTGCTGTACACACCTACAATAAATGATAGCCCCTGCCCTGGGTCATCTTTACGCTGTCGCTTACCCCCCTCTTCAGCTGTGCCAAGGGCGGCACATCGTCTTTAGCTAAAGATCTGGCCCACTGTCTACAGTGGATAAAAACAGCTTTCACCAAGTGTGAATAATCTGTAAAATATTTCATGTGACTCCATCTGTAGAGTCACGCATACTGTCCCCTCTCCCTCGTGTTCCCTTCAGTTCAGCCAGTCTCTCTCTTGGCTCTGAAAAGGAAATACTTATCAGCCTGTGTATGCAAATGACTTCTTAAGAACAAGTTAGCCAGTTTCCAAACAATGTGGTGTGGCCTGAGACTACATTGTGCCACACCTCATGTTCAAGTCAGCTCTGTAGGAGGTTTTCAAACAACTGCCACTGAAACAAAACCAATGGTATCTGATAGCTGTTGAACAGCTTTGAGCAGACTGTGGTGATCTAGATAAGCTGAACCTACCCTCAACTCCCCCTCTGACTGTATGCTTCATAAATTCTGTTTATAGCATGGAAGGTGGACACAGTTTGGGATCCCCTACTACAGGGCACCTTTGTGAACAGTGCTAGAAAAGTGCTTTGCATGGTAGGGGTAGATGAAACAAGTAAATGAGCAGTCATGACTGTTGCAGAAAATCACTAAGTCTGCAGACAGAGCTATGCTGAGAGGGGATACTGTGAGCCTCCAGCCATCAAATGGGAGAGTGGTTTAGTCCCAGCTTTGAGCTTTTGTATTTTTTAAAAGGAAGTTTAATCTGAACAGAAATATTTTCATTCACTTTTTTGGTTTTTGTTTTTTTTTAAGCAGCCAGGGCAGATAATATCTTTCAGATTTAAACATCCCACTGCAGCCCTGAGAACCCAAAGGCAGGACCACTCTGTTGGTGCATGAGAAATGAGAAGTGAAACTGATAGCAAACAGAGTGGAAGAGATCAGTTTAGGTTCACTGTCCACATTAGAGTTTAGGTATCCTCCATACAATGGGTCTGAGCATAGGCCTGGATCTCAGCAATTCCCATTTTAATCTCAGCTCTGCTGCTGACTGCTTCTGTGTCTATGAGCAAATCACCCAGTCACTGCTGCTGCCTTCGTTTCTTCTACTGTGAAATAGGGATCATACTATGTAGCTTTCCACCTTACCTTATTCTTTCCACCTACGCATTAATGCCATGCTCATCACTGTACTACTCAGATGTTCCTTCACGAGCATGTGGTGCAGATTAGTTTGTTAATGTTTGCAAAGTGCTTTGAACATGAAACATGCCAGATAAGTGGGAAGTATTACCATTATTTTAATATTCTAAGGCTTGGTCTATACTACAAAGTTTTTCTGGCATAGATGTCAGACAGGAGCATGAAAAAAAAAAATCACATACCCTGGCCAACATAGGTATGCTGGTAAATCCCCAGGTGCAGTCACAACTATGCTGAGATAAGAATGCTCTTGTTGACATATTTAATATCATTCGGGGAAATGGTGTAGTTATGCAGGCAGAACTAGTTTATTGGCATATGCTGCATCTCCACTAGGGTGCTTTGCCAGTATAGCTATACCAGCAAAGGCTTGGTAGTCTGAGCCCTAAGATACACTTAGTAATGCAGATTTTTTTTAAGGTGTGATTTTTATTTGCTTTTTCTGGCCAGCACAAAATAAAAGATCAGGATTCTTGCCTACCTTTTATCTGCCTAGAAATTATGAATTTTCACCACTAGCTTAGTTACATTATTTATGACTAATACAAACAATACCAATTTGTATTGAAGCACAGCCCGGATGTCCCAGTCAAGGATCAGAGCCTCTTTTTGCAAGGCACTGTGCCCATAGGTAATAAAAAGAACTTGCAGTCCAAGTAAAAGACAAGAGGCAACAAGAATACACAACAAAGAGGATAGAGGGAGCACACGGTAAAGGTGAGATTGCTCTGATTAGTTTGGAAAGTGTAGAAATTACAGAAACTCAGGACACCATGGCTGGGGTGAATGCAAGATTGTCATTATTTCCTGTTTACCCAGATGTTCACCTCCTTATTATGCCCCCTGCACAGTGGTGCTAAACAGTCACCATGAATACTACAGTAAACAGCAGTCACAGTACACCAGCTCTCCAACCGTTGTCAGTAGCATCTCTTCCCAAAATGCTAGCTCAAGGCTGGCACCCACATTGTCTGTTAGAAGGCTGAAGTAATTACTTTATCATCCATGCCTCCTGCCTCATGGGAAAGGCACCAGACTCACAGGTTGGCCAAGAAAAAAGGGCAATGCCTAAAAGACACACAGGCTGAGAGCCCAGCTGGCACAGAACATGGACATAGCACAAATGTCAACAACATTACTCCTGTTGAGGAGAAAGGACTTAGATCTGGTCACTTAATATTTAAATTGAATTAGCTGTGTCACTCAGAGGGGTTACAAAAAAATCACGCTCCTGAGCTCAGGAGCTAATTTGGCCTGACCCCCAGTGAAGACACAGCCAGGCAATGGAGGAGTTTGTCTGTTGACCTAGCTGCCACAGCTCAGAGAGCAACAGAAATACCCCTTCCATCGCTGTAGGAACCATCTATACTAGGATGCTACAGGCAGCAGCCCAGCTGTAATGCCATAGCTTTGCCACTGCAGTGCCAGTAGATATGGCCTTACACAGGGAACGAGTCTCTGTCTGTCATTCCATCACCTGTCTGCTTAAGGTAGTCTCAGGCAAGGGCCTCTTAGTTGTGTTTTGTTTGTATTTGCTGTTGTTCAGCTCAGTTGATTTCTGTGGTTCACTGACTTCTTGAGAACTAAGCAATAATGGTGTCAATTTTTAGATTCTGTGCTCAGAGGTTTATGTGCTTGTTAAGTTGCTTCTGTGGCCGGTGCTGCTGGCATCCTCCCCAGATATTCTCCCTTCATAGTCGATGCTCTCTGAACTCTCGGATTCTCCCTCTGTACCTCTCTTCACAACTTCACCTTTTGAATCTTACAGAGGCTTTGGTTGGTTGGTTATGAAAATGGGGCAAAGGCACGAAATCCATTCAAAGCTCTCATTTGAAATAGGTTCATGTTCAACTAATGTGCAGCTCAATATGCTTCACTCAGCTGCTGAGGCACTACTGAATTTATAAAAGAAAAATGAAAATCCTCATCCCTCAGAATTGGTGTGGACATGCTACTTCTCCTTGGGATTCACATCTTCTCCCTATAGACATCTGTCCCCATCAGCATCGTGACCTGGCATATCTCATCATGTCATGTTTGATGGTGCCTGCCTGTTTCTAGCCATTCCCCCATTCCATCCGCTCATCATTCTAATAATTCTTAGCATATCTTTCCTTGGTCTTTTAATATTGACCAACTGAAGGATCTTCTGGACAAGCATGCCAACAGGGAAATGTATAAGAAAGGCCGTACTGGGTCAGACCAATGGTCCATTGAGCCCAGTATCCTGTCTTCCGACAGTGACCAGGTACTCCAGAGGGAATTAACAGAACAGGTAATCATCAAGTGATCCATTCCCTGTCATCCATTCCCAATATCACTTGTGGCTATTCCATAATTCTCTAGTGTTTCATCTCCACACTGGAGCAGGATTATTTTGCATTTGGTCTTCCATCTGAAAGGATCACAAAATCATTTGACAAGTCCCACCCACCTCCTGACATACAACCACCTTTGACGTGAAAGTTGGCAGCCATTTAACAAAGCACATCAATGCTATTTTAGTGCAGGGAGCAAAAGAGAATTCTCCTCTGCCCTGCCCCAGTGCAAAGTGGGCATAAAGAGCTACCATTTTGACTTGACGAGAGGCAAACTGGTGGAAAATCTGACCTGTCTGTATCCAGCTGAAACAGCTTGGGGCAGGTAGGAATAATGAAATGATTGCCCAGATTGGAATTTGGCCAGGGCAGTGGGGCTAGCATCTAATTTTGTAAAAAACATGCCACGAAAAGTTAACCAATAGTGCTTGATATCTCACAATAAGGCACCAGAGTACCCTCTGCTATCATGTTGGGGCATGTATTGGTTCCATACAGGATAAGAAGAAAGAACAGTCCTCTTCCCTTCTATAAGACAGTGAGTCCATCACTTAACTATTGACCCAGCCCCACTCTCTTTAGCTGGTAAGACCTATGTTCACAGGTCAAGGGGGTAGAGAACTTTCAGGTCACTCAGCCTTCAAAAGAATAACCAAGCATAGAAAACTTATTCCTCAATAGATCCAAGATCATTTTGTATATTTGCAGAGGCAAACATACCATTTGACTTTGCTTCTGCAGTACCCATTCCATTATATTGTGCCGGTGATCTTAATTCGTTAATGTTCGGTGCTTAATTAGTGGTAGTTAACCATTGGAAAAATTTACCTGGGGTCATGGTAGATTGTCCATCACTGACACTTTTTCAATCAACATTGAATGTTTTTTCTAAAAGATCTGCTCTAGGAATTATTTTGGGAAAGTTGCATGGTCTGTGCTCTACAGGAGGTCAGACTAGTTCAGGGGTAGGCAACCTATGGCACATGTGCCGCAGGAGGCATGTGAGCTGATTTTCAGTGGCACTCACATTGCTTGGGTCCTGGCCACCAGTCCAGGGGGTTCTGCATTTTAATTTAATTTTAATTGAAGCTTCTTAAACATTTTTAAAACCTTATTTACATTACATACAAGTAGTTTAGTTATATATTATAGACATATAAAAAGACCTTCTAAAAACATTAAAATGTATTACTGACATGCGAAACCTTAAATTAGAGTGAATAAATGAAGACGGCACAGCACTTCTGAAAGGTTGCTGACCTCTGGACTAGATTATCACAATGGTCCCTTCTGGCCTCAGAATGTATTAATCTTGCTTAGTTCCATTTACGGCTATGCAAATTGTTCCTTCAGGTTTTGTTTAGCTCCTGCCACCTTTCAGGTGTATGAGAAAATAATTTTACTTGGCTGGGAGTAACAATACTTTCCAATGTTCATAGTATCTTTTCTATACACAATGTGCCAAAAGGTCCTTGTAAAAGTAGGTCAGTTGGGCTCCAGGAATTTCCACACCCTTTTTTATTACTGAGAGAACAGAAGAAGGGCCTGGTTTGGAGATAGAGTTGCCAGACTGTCCAGGACTACATGGTTTCTAATGTGGTTACTGTTGACATGAAAAAATAAAAATAAAATTTATAAATAACGCAAAAGTGTTTAAAATATTTCTTTCATAAGTTGTGGTGAATCAACATTTCCCATCTGTCCTCTCCCAGTAAGTGTCTTATCTCAGGACAGGCGTTCCTTCCTGTTGGAAATCCTGCTTTGCCTTCAGAGACTGTCTCCTTCTCTCTTCCTGTCTAAGGACCCACTGGTGTGTTAGCGAAAACTCTGATTTTTATAAATTATATTTTCCAATCCAGGAAGTGTTAAAACTAGCCTCCAACTTGGAGCTTCCCTGGGCCATACTAGACCACAAGGATAAAAATAGAGCATTTTATAGTAGCATCATCTCTGCTAACACCCAGGCACCTTGAGACAGAAGGGGCTAATGTGAATTCCAACATGGATTCCCCCAGCACAGCTGGAGAAAACCTTGATAAGAAGGGGAACTGTTCCTGAGACCTGTTGTCTCCATGGGTCCGATCACACTTTTGGATCGGAATGAAGCATTGCCTGCTGGGACATATGGACTGCATCTCCATCTTAAACATGATGGAAGCTGTAGACTGCTTCATTATATGCAAATTAGGCATGACCCTCAGTCTTGTGGCATCTTGCCACTGTGGCCACCACTTGGCAAATTTCAGGTTTCCTGTGAATATGATGTTGACATAAAAATAATGGCTGCTGCTCCAGCATCACGCATTTTATAGTCTGTATTGGGATTCTGCTGCTCTTATTGCTTTGTGTGACTCATGTGAAGGGATCTGGTTGACAATGTATTTTGGCAGAATTTTCTCACATTCCTTAGGAATGGAAAGCACGGAAGGAAAAATCAGCTTATTTAGAATAAATGTTTCTTGACTAGGTTCAGTCAAAGAATTTGTGTGAATACCTTAGCTGCCATTGAGAGAAACAGCTCTCTGAAGGTGACACTTTCCTTTGAGGCCTTGTTGGCACATTTTATATTGCAGTCCAAAAACACTTCACAATGATTGTAGTACCATTGAGAAGTTCCCTGAGGAACTGCAAAATAGACTCAGTAACTTGGTTTAGTAAGCAAAAAACTGATTACAAAAAACAAATGTGATGCAGGCAAAAATTGAAAGTAAAGACAGCTGCATTTCAGGCATTAGGTAGAGGGCACTGCTGTGATGCAGTAACCTAGAAGTGGTTTTAGAACATGCTTCTCATACAGAGCTGTGAGGGAAACAGTTTTCTTCACCAAGTACTGAGCTTTGGAAAAATTTTCTGGTCTGTCTCTAGATAAATCCAAGACCTTTTGCCTCATACCAGAAGAGCAAGGTGGTTAGAGCACTGAGGTGGGGTGAAGGACACAGGCTCAAGTTCCTGCTCTGAAGCAGTTAAGAGCAGGGATTTGAACTCAGGCCTCTGACACCTCAGCTACAAAGTGCTAACCACATGGCTAGTCCAGCTCTCTAGAGCTGATCAGAAATTCTGCCATGGACCTGGGAAACCATCCCAACCCCCTTCCCACAAAAAGTTTTGTTTTTTATTATATTGGTATTTTCTGATAAAAGAAAATAAAAAAAAATCTTTAAAAAAATCCCTGACTAGGTCCACTTTCATACTCAGGAAATCTCAAAGTACTTTGTAATAATTACTCATGTACAAGTGTAGATCTATAATATGCATGCACGATTACAATGTATGTGTCTCTGTAATATGTATCCACTATTACAATTATGCATATGAATGGTATGTATACTGTGTATGCTATGTATGCGGAAGGTAGTATATAAATGCAGAGTATTACTTTTATAATTCTGAGATTACATATATGCTGCAACACCACATTTCCACAAGATCCTCTCATGGATTTGGTTCTTTCACTTTAGGCTTCCTGAAGCACTTTGCTAGTAAGACCCTAGAGTGTATTGGATTCGGTGTCTGGTGGAACGACATATAAATGCTATTCATTTTCAGTTGACCTCATGTCATTTTATTGTCACATAAATCAGGAACAAGTATGACACACTTAAAAGGCATCAGAGCTATTTCTATTTTCTTTGCCTGCAAGCGCTTTGCAATATGATCGAACATTGGACTGAACTCCAGTTCAGTTCTGCAGTCATTTGGTTGGCTCTCTTGCACTGCCTCCAGCCCTTGTATAATGGGGATAGACATCTATAGTGATCTTGATTACAGAGACCACAATCTCTTACATCCTTGGTACTAGATTTCTTACTTCTAGGTCCTTCTACTCCCTCAGGCACTTTGGAATATTAATTCTACACTGTATCTCCCCACAGGGCTCCCTTCTAGGACAATAGAGCCAACATTTTCAGAGGGGCTCTGGATCCACAGCTGGGGACAGATTTTCAAGGTAGCTCAACCAGTTTTCAACAGTGTTTAAGCACTAGCTGCTCTCATTGTTCTCAGTGGATGCTGCTGGGTACTGAGCCCCTTTTGAAATCTGGCCCTCCAGAAAAGAGGTTGAGCTATTGGTGGTATAGGTTATCTGAGGAGCAGTGTGAAGCAAAGACCTGTCTACTCTTGAGCTGAGGAAATGGGACCGGATTTTCCTGTGGATCCTCACACTAACTAGGATTCAAAGGTCATAGGAGCTCTGTGGGAGATACATTGGTGGTTCACCACTCTGTGTCAGCAGCTCTTGTTGGGCCTGACATGCTCATTACACTTAACACGGTCAACAAAATCTGTATCTAAAAGGTGTCATGTAAGAGATCATCGGAAAACTAATAACTCACTGATCATTAATATTCTTCGGTGATGTATATGTGGGATATGTATAAAGAGCTATGAATATGTGCTAGAATTGTGTTCTTAACATATGCATTGCTTGCCAAAACACAAGCACAGGCTGCCTTAGACAAAGGAATGTGAATTCCTGGTCCTCATGCAGAGACAACAAAGATACATTTACATAATTACAAATTAGCTGTTGCCACTCAAGAAAGATCTTGGAGTCATTGTGGATAGTTCTCTGAAAAAACATTCACTCAATGTACAGTAGCAGTCAAAAAAGTGAACAGAATGTTGGGAATCATTAAGAAAGGGATAGATATTAAGACAGAAAATATCATATTGCCTCTACGGAAGTCCATAGTACACCCACATCTTGAATACTGTGTGCAGATCTGGTTGCCTCATCTCAAAAAAGATATATTGAAATTAGAAAAGGTTCAGAAAAGGGCAACAAAAATTATTAGGGGTATAGAACAACTTCTATATGAGGAGAGATTTAAATGACTGAGATTTTTCAGCTTGGAAAAGAGACAACTAAGGGTGGACATTATAGAGGTCTATAGAATCATGACTGGTGTGGAGAAAGTAAATAAGGAAGTGTTATTTACTACTCATAACACAAGAACTAGAATTAATAGGCAGAAGGTTTAAAACAAACAAAAAGAAGTATTTCTTCACAGAGTGCACAGTCAATCTGTGGGACTCCTTGCCAGAGGATGTTGTGAAGGCCAAGACTATAACAAATAATAAACTACATAAATTCATAGTAATTAGGTCATCAATGGCTATTAGCCAGGATTGGCGCCCCTAGCCTCTGTTTGCCAGAAGCTGGGAATGCGCGACAGGGAATGGATCACTTGATGATTACCTGTTCTGTTCATTTCCTCTGAAGCACCTGGCATTGGCCACTGTCGAAAGACAATACTGGGCTAGATGGACCTTTGGTCTGACCCAGTCTGGCCATTCTTGTATTTGCATGTTCTAAAAAGTGAACGAAGTCATCGGCCTAATGAGTGAGGAGATATGAGATTCAGAGCCCCACAGGAGGCTAAACAGTTGAATCAACTGATTGTATACAAATATTACTGTATTATAAAAATGTATCCAGTGAGGTCTTTTATGAAAGCTAATGACACATTGGTGATTAATATCATCATGAAATGTGTGTATTAATACTATATGAGGAATTACAGATGCATAATGATATTATGTTTTAAAGTCTGTGACCAAAGACAGAAAGAAACAGGTTCTGTCCCAGAGGGGAGGGGAGGGGAGGGAGCTATCCACCTGACTCCGATAAAATTAAGCAAGGTGTGACTAAACAGTGGAAGCCCTATTTACATATGCATCAGCAAGGGGATGGGAAGTCTACAGGAAGGGAAGAACACCAAGAGGTCATCCTGAATCCTGGGACAAAACAGTGAGTTTAGGAAGATGAGAGGAGAGAGAAGAAGCCATCTTGGGATCCATCAGTGGATAGACACAAGGGGCCAGAATTCTACCAAGCTGAGAAAAATAGGTTCTTCAGCCAAGGTGGTTGAAGTCTCTGGGATCTGAATATAAGTGAAAATACAACTAGGCAAAGACATTTCACCCAGGAAAACAAGGGAAACAAGCACCTTGTAATTCTGTGTAAGGTCCTGACTGAGGGAAAATCAGCCATGGCTGGGAAGAAGACTGGGAAGAAATGTACCTTGACTCAAGGCTGTCGATTGCTGAGTTAACTCTTAGCCACTAGCAAGTGTATTTTACTTTTATTTCCTTGTAACCATTTTGTCTTTAGCCCTTGTATGTAAACTCACTTAAAGCCCTCTCTTTTTGTTCATAAACTTGGTTTACTTTTAATCTAAACCGACCCAGTGCTGTGTTTGAATTGATGTGATTGTTCACTCTAATAAGATGTGCTTTTGTCTCTTCAAAGGAGCAATGAACTTTATTAATTCTCTGAGCATTCCAGGAGAGGACTGGACACTTCTGGGCAGATAGTCTTGGGAAAATTCAGGACTGGGGCTGTGTTGGAGTCACCTAGCAAGTAATAACCAATGCTGGTGGAGACCAGGGTGGGGCTGTTGTGTAGTAGCCAGGCTATGCTAAACCAGGGCTGCACAGCACACAAATACTCAGGAAGCTGCATGCTTATCTGCTAGCTGCTGGTATCTGGGCTGTGAGCCACAGCAGCAGAGCATTTAAGACACCCAGGTTTACAGGACAGTGACAAGGGGCAGCAGGGGTCCACAGGGCCACCCTTTCTCTCAAGGAAGCAATGCCTAGTGACCAGTATTCACAGGGCCACCCTTTCTCTCTGGGCAGCAATGCCTAGTGGACAGTGTCCAGAGCAGTAACACCAAATATCAACAGTCCCAGCTGTCACCCTATCCCTGGCAGCAGCAGCACCCAATGGCAAATGCAGAGAGACTAGGGGAACCTGGGACCACTCTACTCCACCAGGTTCTGATCCTGGGCCCTATGAAACCAGTCACCCTCAAAGGAAGATTCTGGTTTCCATGTCGCCCAATGCATCCCCTAGGTCACTTCCTACCCTTAGGCCTGCCTCAGGCATCTCCTCTGCTGGCAGCAGCTTGGCATCCCCTTCAGTCCCCAGGGACAACTGGTTTTCCACAGCATAGTCAGGGTCCTCAGCCTCAGGAATCTTGACAGGTCTTCTGCAGAAGCCTGCAACACACATCCACTCTCCTCCTCAGCCAGCCCAGACTGAGCTGCTTTTTATATGCTCCCTCCACTGGGAGCATGCCCAGTGAAGGCGTGGCCTCTTGGGCCCAAAGTAGTTGGTTAACCCCTGCCTGACAAGTGTGGGGTTGGTACACCCATCACAACAAGCAGTGACACAAGCTTTCACTCATCTGACTTGCAACCCAGTGCATAACGGGGATATTTTCAAAGGCAGAAATGGCAATTAGGCACCTAATGCCCATTGAAAGTCAATGAAATCAGGTGCCTGACTCCCAAGTGAGCCTTTGAAAATCTCTCTTTCTCTTTTGGAAAAAATGCTGCAAACAATGGATTCTGTATAAAATCTTAAAGGATTAGAAAAAACTCATCAAGATTTAGAGGGACCTGAGCACTCCCAGAATTGTAACTCCCAAGCATTCAAAAGTGATGAGTCAGGCCCCAAACCACCACAAGACTGGCTACAAATCATACATTCTTTTTATGCACCTTCTGGATTATGGGTCTTTAGACTCTCCTTGGGTCATGTTTTCAAGCTTTTTCTCTGCAACTATGATGGCTAAAAATGTACTTTTCATTTTAAATGAAAGCTGCGATTCGCATGCAATCTCCTACTTCCATCAGCTGCGGCTTTCAGAAAAGCATCAAATATTGTGAGACTCAGTATCAAATTGCGAGAGTTGGAAACCCTGCACTCTCCCTTGGCCTCCACGTCCAAGATTTCATTAGCAATGACTAACAAAGGAGACAGTGAGAATGAGGTCTTCTTATGTATGCTGTGCGGCCTATCTTACATACTGAGCCTTTACAGTTTGACAGCTCAGAGCAATATCTAAGAGTTGGGATTCTGCTTGCATGGCTGAGCCCCATCCACTGGTATCACGCCGAAAAAGGTCCATCCTGAAACCTGACTCTGTTTCTTCAGTACCACTCATCATTCTGCATTCAGCACTTTGCAGGACGGGGCTTTTGTCAGCAGACGGAGGGTAACATTTTGGACCTGCTGATTGTCATCAGCTAAAAATACATTAAAGAAATCTCAATTTAAAAGGAAGTTCAGTGTGGGACTGTTATTAATCTTGATAGTGTCTCCCAAATACTTGGATCATTTCTGAATGGCTGCCCAACAATCAACCAGCTTAAAAAAAAGGAATTTCTCCTACAGAGTGGAAGTGAGAAGTGATAGGTTCCATTCCCAACTTGGCCACTGATTCACTGTTTTCTTGGCTAAGTCATTTAACCTCTGAGCCTCAGTTTCCAAATCTATAAAAATGGGGCGAGCAACAGTGACCGGCTTTACAAGACTTGCAAGGCTTAATTCAAGAATGGATGCAAAGCATTTTGGCATATGAAAGATGCTGTACAAGGGCAAAGTACTGCTGGTACAGTATTTCTATTCAAGCAGCTAGTGAGACAGCAGACAAGAGCTCAAGTCTCTCCTGAATTTTATAATGGCAAAAGTCCTTTTCTAAAAACTTTAAGATTCAGCTGCAAGAAGTGCTGAGATGATCTTGCTACTTTTAAGATTAAAAAAGAATCTGATTAATATGGAAGTCTGAAGGTGGGTGTTTCCAGTTAAACACAGTTGCTTATCTCTCTAACTTAGCAGTATTTAGACCTTGATAATGTCTTTTGCCTTAGTCACCAGGAATATATGTTTGGTTTGCTTCATTAAAAATATATCAGGTGAGGTGAGTATGCAGCTCAGCTTAGGGTTCTGCTCCCACCTCCTACTGTTTCAACTGAAAACTATTAGAAGTCTGAGAGAAAAGTTTGGTAAATTTGGTACTCTCTATAACCAATGGATTTAGTTCTTCCTGGTAAGGCTAAGTACAGTTTCTTACGTCTTCTCAGTAACGTTTTATTAGAAAAGATAAATAGAAATGACTTTATAAATTGTTGTAAGGTGCATCCTAAAGCATGATAGAGAGGTAAAAAACCCACTTCCATTTTAAAGTAGCTTTAGAATTAGTGCTTTATTATTTAGTGCATATTTTATAATCATGTGTACACTTGAATCATGTCTCCCTCTCAGCAACATATATAATCTTCATTTAAGAAAAAAACAAGAGTGACCTGCTTCCAGAAAATATACTCTTCTGGGGTACAAATGTCTGCAGTGAATGTGAAGAAAGAGTTAACACTGAAAACAAGGGACTGGACCTAGGCTGTGAGGTGGATTTGCACTGAGGGCTTCCCTCTGAGTTAGAGAGCTGCGGTGACACATACTGGTTACTTGTACATCTTTATTTTGCTTGCACCAAAAATTCTGTACACTACTCATTTCCATTTTCATTTGTTTCACTGTTTTATTTGGCTCATTCTAGATGTGTGGTTTGGATGCATGTGTGAATTGGATGCACTCAAACCCTAGTCATCAGCATTTCTATAGTGCCCTGGTTCTGTAAATATCAGCATACTACTGAATTAGGTTTCAGAAACCCTCTTGTGACATAGGCAAATATTGTCTGCAATTTATGGATTAAGAAATTGAGGGTGAAGGAGGTTAAATAACTTGCCCAAGTCCACACAGCAAATCAGCGGCAGAGTTTGGAACAGCACCCTGGCCCTCTGAGTTTGTAGCCATGCTCCTTATTGAGCTTAAACTAGTTATTGCCAGAGTTAGCATAGCTTTAGGTGTCAGTTCTGTTCTGTTGCATTAGTTCTGGTTGAGCTGGATAAACTCACCTACAATAAAGACAAAATAAAGCCCTTTACTTCCCATTCCTCCTCCTTAAGAGCTGGATTCTGCCATCCTTACTCATGGTTTGCCACACAGATTTCAACTGGCCATTTCCAACAGCTGTCTTTGTCTTAAACTGAGGAGTTGCCATTACTGCTAATCATTTTCAGATTAAGCTATTAGTGTTGTGTGACAAAGTTCCTCCTCTACCTTGCAGTGCCACTGATCTCCACCAAGCATTCTCAAAACTACAATACCCGCATGAGGAAATAAGGAAACAGATCAACAGAGCCAGACGTGTACCCAGAAGCATCCTACTGCAAGACAAACCCAAGAGAGAAACCAACAGGACTCCACTGGCCATCACATACAGCCCCCAGCTAAAACCCCTCCAACGCATCATCAAGGATCTACAACCCATCCTGGACAATGATCCCACACTTTCACAGGCCTTGGGTGGCAGGCCAATCCTTGCCCACAGACAACCTGCCAACCTGAAACATATTCTCACCAGTAACTGCACACCACACCATAATAACTCTAGCTCAGGAACCAATCCATGCAACAAACCTCGATGCCAACTCTGCCCACATATCTACACCAGCGACACCATCACAGGACCTAACCAGATCAGCCACACCATCACTGGTTCATTCACCTGCACATCCACCAATGTAATATATGCCATCATATGCCAGCAATGCCCCTCTGCTATGTATATCGGCCAAACTGGACAGTCTCTACGGAAAAGGATAAATGGACACAAATCAGACATTAGGAATGGCAATATACAAAAACCTGTAGGAGAGCACTTCAACCTCCCTGGCCACACTATAGCAGACCTTAAGGTGGCCATCCTGCAGCAAAAAAACTTCAGGACCAGACTTCAAAGAGAAACTGCTGAGCTTCAGTTCATCTGCAAATTTGACACTATCAGCTCAGGATTGAACAAAGACTGTGAATGGCTTGCCAATTACAGAACCAGTTTCTCCTCTCTTGGTTTTCACACCTCAACTGCTAGAACAGGGCCTCATCCTCCCTGATTGAACTGACCTCATTATCTCTAGCTTGCTTGCTAGCACACATATATATACCTGCCCCTGGATATTTCCATTACATGCATCTGAGGAAGTGGGTATTCACCCACGAAAGCTCATGCTCCAAAACATCTGTTAGTCTATAAGGTGCCACAGGATTCTTTGCTGGTTTTACAGATCCAGACTAACACGGCTACCCTCTGATACTTGATCCTCTACCTTGGTGGGTCCTGTGCTTATTGGCAGATTTGTTCGCCTCAGAGAACAGCCCAGAGACCTTCCCCTCTGGTAGAACCCACAATCCAGGTCAATTCCTCCTGTGTCTGATCAGGAGTTGGGATGTTTAGGGGGAATCCAGATCCACCCTCTACTCTGGGTTCCAGCCCAGGGCCCTGTGGATTGCAGCTGTCTAGAATGCCTCCTGGTACAGCTGCACAACAGGTATAACTCCCTGGGCTACTTCCCCATGGCCTCCTCCCAACACCTTCCTTATCCTCACCACAGGACCTTTCTCCTGGTGTCTGATAATGCTTGTACAATCCTCCAGCAATAGGCCTTCCCGCTCTCAGCTCCTAGTGCCTCTGGCTCCCACCTCCTCACATGCACGCTACAAACTGAAGTGAGGTCCTTTATAAACTCAGGTGCCCTGATTAGCCAGCCTGTCCTAATTGATTCTAGCAGTTTCCTCTCAATTGGCTCCAGGTGTCCTAATTAGCCAGCCTGCCTGCCTTAATTGGTTCCAGCAAGTGCCTGCTTGTTCTGGAACTGCTCCCCTTACCTTACCCAGGGAAAAGGGATCGACTTAATCTGGGACTAATATATCTGCCTTCAAACACTCTCCTGCAGCCATCTGGCCTGATGCAGTCACAATTGATAGTGGCAGAGTTCTGGGCTTGAAGCCCTGATCATTCCCATGCCCCTGCATTCCCTTTGACTAACACACATGCATGCACAGAAGTGCTGTTGGGGGGACTTTGCAACTTGATGATGCTATGGCAAATAACCTTAATAGCTGTCTTTTCATCTGGAAACATAATAAAATCTTGGCTGGAAACATAATAAAATCTTATCATCTGGTGTGGATCAGAAATTAAATGCGTTTTCCAGCAGACCCCCAGGGAAGAATGGCAGTGAGTGTGAGCAGCAGATGCAAGAAGGGGAGGAGTGGAACATGATTACAAAAGGTGGGGCCCTTAGCCCAGTCCAGGCAGCACTAGGGTGAGAGACAAACACAGACTGCTGGCTGGTCCCTGTAGACCAGGGGTTCTCAAACTGGGGGCTGGGACCCCTTAGGGTGTCACAAGGTTATTACACAGGGGGTTGCAAGCTATCAGCCTCCACTCCAAACCCCGCTTTGCCTCTTGCATTTATAATGGTGTCAAATATATTTTAAAGTGTTTTTAATTTATAAGTGGAGTCGCACTCAGAGGCTTGCTGTGTGAAAGGGGTCACCAGTACAAAAGTTTGAGAACCACTGCTGTACACTGCTGCCGAACCGGGAGATGCCATGGACCAGGGAAAACCTGACCCAAAGGAAGGACTCACGCTGCCAGGACTGCCGGCGGCGAGTACCCCGAGGAACTGGAGAAGCCAGGCAGTGACCTGAGCTTGAATGAGGCTGACACTGAGGGTGAGCTGGGGCTACCGGCAGTTGTATACCCCAACAAGTTGGAAGAACCAGAGGGACCCACTGGAGAGACCGAGTAGGAAGTAGCCCAGGGGAAGAACTGGACAGTATGGTCAGTTAGTGTTTGGTCAGTGTGTTGCAGATGGATCCTTGCTGATCCAGTGGTGGGACCCTCTCCTCCCGCCACTTACAGGGCTCTGGGATGGAACACAGTGGAGTCAGGTGGTCCTGCATTCCCCTATCCCTCCCACTCTGCCTCAGGATGGCAGAACCCCAATAAAGTGCTAAGGACCCTTGCCAGCGTGCCCCTGCCTGAGGGACGCATCACAGACTCTTGCTGACGCTCCCCCGACTGAGTGGTGTGTCACAGACACTTGCTAGCACTCCCCTGCCTTAGGGCATGGCACTGACTCTTACCAGTGCTCCCCTGCCTGAGGGATGATTCCTACCAGAACTCCTCGGCCTGAGGGGCATGCCCCAGACTCTGGCCGATACTCCTGTGTCGCTCCAACTGCAATGGCATACCTCCCTCCGCTAGTTCCCCATCAATAGAGAGGTGTGACCGAGGCCTTTTGGCGAGGCAGTGGTCCCCACTGTCCCCCAGCGGCTCCGTGGACCAACTGAGACCTTGCTACATGTGGTGGAGAATGTGGGCATCTGACCCTATCCCTGCGGTAAGGGATTAGAACGAGGAGGCCTCTGAAGCTCCCCTAATCGAAGTATGGAGATGGAGAATCTTCTCAAGTTCCTGGCTGAGAACCAGCAACAGCAGCAGCAACAACTAGCAACAGCCGGACACCCAACAGCAGCAGTTGCTTCAGACCATGGGGGCCCAGCGCCACGAACACTACTACCAATGCTTCCAACAACTTGCAGCCCTGTGGCCAGGCCCAGCAGGGGCTCAACCTGAGGGGGCAGCCAATCCCCCCACCACCACCACCAGACTGATCTGTCTGGCCAAGATGGGGCCTGAGAACGACCCAGAGACCTATCTGGTGACTTTCAAGTGGGTTGTCTCAGTGGCTGATTGGGCACCTGGCCAATGTGTGACCCTCCTCACGCCCTATCTGACGGGGCCTGCTCAGAGGGCTTACTGCGGATTTCCGGATAATGAGGCCTGCATCTATGCCCAGGTGAAAACGGTGATCCTGGACACATTGGACATCACCCCGGAAACATTTTGGTGATGGTTTCAGGGAAGGTCTACCCGTCGGGCACCCGACCCCAGGCTGTGGCCCAGGAATTAAAGGATGCCTGTTGCAAATGGCTACAGCCCGAGTGTTGGATAGTGGCTGAGGTCATCTTCAAACAATTTGTACACATCCTCCTGACACAGGGAAGGGCATGGGTTTTGCGGCACCAGCCCAGAACCATGACAATGGCCATCACACTTATGGAGGACTTTCTAGAAGTGGAGGCCCAATAAAGCCAGCATCCCATCCCACACCCTCCTGGGCCGGCACACAGAAACCTGAAAGGGGGCCCACATCCAAACCTGATGAGCCACCCCGTACCCAACGACCGGACAGCAGTGGGACCGACCATCCCCAATGCCCACAGCCCACACCTGGCACCACGTCTGGGCTCTTCACCTGGCTACTGGGCCCTAGCCAATCCTGCAGTACAACCAATGCACCTGCGCAACCAGGGCCCGGAGGCAGGACCTTGCTTTTGGGGTGGCGAGTACGGACATCTGCAGCGAGACTGCACTCTGATGGATAGCGACTTTGGCCAGGTGTACACCGAGGAGTTGTGGGCCCGTCCCCTGTCCACTGAAAAACTGACGGCCCCATGGAAGTCGTGGGGACCCACATTATTGGTCTAGTTCAGGGGTCGGCAACCTTTCAGAAGTGGTGTGCCGAGTCTTCATTTATTCACTCTAATTTAAGGTTTCGTGTGCCAGTAATACAGTTTAATGTTTTTTAGATGGTCTCTCTCTATAAGTCTATATATTATATAACTAAACTAGTGTTGTATTGTAAAATAAACAAGGTTTTCCAAATGTTTAAGAAGCTTCATTTAAAATGAAATTAAAATGTTGATCTTACGCTGCCGGCCCGCTCAGCCCGCTGCTGGTCTGGGGTTCTGTTCACCTAGGCTGGCAGTGGGCTGAGCGAGGCCTGCGGCTGGGACTCTGGCTGGCAAGGGTCTGTCAGCAGGAACCCCAGACCACCAGCGGGCTGAGCAGGGCCAGCGGCCAGGACCCAGAGGGCTGGGGGCAGAGGGCTGGAGGTGTCAGGGCAGAGGGGGGGGCTAAGTATGGGTGGGGGTGCCAGAGTCAAGGCTAGGGTTGTGAGAGGGGGGGATGAAGGAGTCAAGCAGAGGGCTGGGTGTGTATGAAGGAGGTACAGGGCTCAGGGCAGGGGTCTGGGGGTGTGCGGGGCTCAGGGCAGAGGGCATGGTCTGTATGGGGGGGGCAGGGGTCTGGGCTCAGGGGAGAGGGTTAGGTGACTGCCCCCCTAAGAACTCCCAACCCTGCTGCTCCTTGTCCCCTGACTACCCCCTCCTGGGACCCCTGTCCCCCAGGACCCCACCCTCTATCTAAGCCTCCCTGTTCCTTGTCCCCGGACTGGACCCTACCCCCTACCTGTCCTCTGACTGCCCTGACCCTTATCCACACTCCCGTCCCCAGACAGACCACCAGGACTCCCATGCCCCAGCCAACCACCCCCTGCCCCCTCACAAACCCCGGGACTCCCATGCCCCATCCAACCCCCTGCTCCCTGACTGCCCCCTCCAGAGACCCCCGCCCCTAGCCACCCCCCCATCCAACCCACCCTGCTCCCTGTCCCGTGACTGCCCCCAGCCCTTATCCAACCCCCCCAGCCCGGGGCCCCTTACCATGAGGCTCCACGCAGAGCCAGACATGCTGCCCCGCCGGAGTGCGCAGCCCCAACCCCCAGAGCGCTGCGCGCGGCGGCAGGGCTCCAAGGGAGGGGAGAAGGTGGGAGAGGGGCCGGCAGCTTGCTGCGTTTGGCCCCGCGTTCCGGTCCGGGAGAGCAGCGCCCGCAGCTTGCAGTGCCGGGAGAGTGGATCCATTTGCCCACCCCGTGCGCATGGCTATGCTGCTCCCTGCCCTCGCGGGGGAAGTGGAGGGCAGAGGAGAGCGGGTCGGGCTGGACAGGGTTTTTATTGGCATGCTGAAGTGAGTCCCGGCAGGCTCCAGCGTGCCATTAAAAATTGGCTCGCGTGCCATAGGTTGCCGAGCCCTGCCCTACACTGTGGTTTGCCTATGAGCCACTGGCCTAGGCAGATGGCAAGGTCGTGAAGGCCCAGGGTATGACCCAATGGTCTAGGTAGGTCCCGCTGCTGAACTAGGGGACCCCATGGACCAGGGAAAATCTGACCCAGAGGAAAGACTCAGGCTACCAGGACTGCTGGCCACGAGTACCCCAAGGAATTGGAGGAGCTGGGCAGAGACTCGAGCCTAATGCTAAGAGTGAGCTGTAGCTACCAGGGCTACCGGCCGCTTAGTATCCCAATGAGTTGGAAGAACAGAGGGACTCACTGGAGAGACCAGGTAGGAAGTAGCCCAGAGGCAGAATTGGGCAGTGCAGTGAGTTAGTGTTTGCTCAGCGTGTTGCAGACGTATCCCCGTTGACCCAGTGGTGGGACCCTCTCCTCCCGCCACTGCCAGGGCCCTGGGCTGGAACGCAGTGGAGTCAGGTGGGCCTATGTTCCCCTACCCCTGCCACCCCGCCTCAGCGTGGCAGAACCCCAATAAAGTGCTAAGTATCAGAGGGGTAGCCGTGTTAGTCTGGCCATATACAAAATCCTGGCCATATTCAACCTCTCTGGCCACACTATAGCAGACCTTAAGGTGGCCATCCTGCAGCAAAAAAACTTCAGGACTAAACTTCAAAGAGAAACTGCTGAGCTTCAGTTCATCTGCAAATTTGACACCATTAGCTCAGGATTGAACAAAGACTGTGAATGGCTTGCCAACTACAGAACCAGCTTCTCCTCTCTTGGTTTTCACACCTCAACTGCTAGAACAGGGCCTCATCCTCCCTGATTGAACTGACCTCGTTATCTCTATCTTGCTTGCTAGCATATATATACCTGCCCCTGGAAATTTCCACTACATGCATCTGAGGAAGTGGGCATTCACCCACAAAAGCTCATGCTCCAAAAACGTCTGTTAGTCTATAAGGTGCCACAGGATTCTTTGATAAAGTGCTCAGGACTCTTGCCAGTGCTCCCCAGCCAGAGGGGCACAGAACTGCCTCTCGCCGGTGCTCCCCTGCCTGAGGGACGTGTCACAGACTCTTGCTGGCACTCCCCTGCCTGAAGGGGCATGTCACATACTCTTGACGGTGCTCCCCTGCCTGAGGGGCATAGCACTGACTCTTACCGGCACTCCCCTGCCTGAGGGGCACAGCACTGCCTCTTGCTGGCGCTCCCCTGCCTGCGGGGCGCGGCACTGCCTCTTGCCGGCACTCCCCTGCCTGAGGGACGAGTCACTGATTCTTACCGGCGCTCCCTGGCCTGAGGAGCATGCCCTGGACTCTGGACAGTAGTCCTGTGGTCACACGGACTGCGAAGGCATATACCTCCCTCCACTAGTTCCCCATCGACAGAGAGGTCTGACCAAAGCCTTTCAGTGAGGCAGTAGCCACTCACCTCCTCCCAGCGGCTCAGCAGACCAACTGAGACCTTGCTACAAGGTGGCTTTAATTACTCTGGATTTTGAGTTTCATGCTGTTCATCACAAAGTTGGTAGGGGTGTGAGTCCTAGGAGTCACAAAAGGTTCAATGTTCCCCACAAAAGCTATTGCCCAGAAACAAGGAAAGACACTGTAAAATGTTGTGCTGATGCTGCTCCACTACAACTTCTCAGTAGAAATCAGGTCTACTTCTTCTATGACCATATTGTGCGTGTTTATTTTTCATCAAGACGATAGACTAGGATTCCATTCCCTGAGAGAGATTTCTCCACCCCACCCCACCCCCACCACCACCACACTAATCCCATTTATCATGCAGTGTCTTTACAGTAAAATTATCATTTCATGGGTTCTTTTTTTAATCTTTCTTAGGAGGAAGGAAGACAAAAGAATCCTGACTGTCTATCCAAGAGCAAAAGACCTTCCTGTGCGTTTCTGTGTTTATTTAGCTGGCTTTTCCAGTCTGTTCTGATCTTGTGGACTGTGGATCACCCTGTCTGGGTACTCGGGAAAGTTACACTGGAGCTGCTTGTCTCAGAACTGGGGAGTTGCTTCATCTTTTGCAGAAAGGATATGGCACATATTTATACTTGCTCACTGGGATAGCCATTCTGACTCTGTTCCCACCAATAGCCATGGGACCAATGCAGATTTACTACTGAGGACCTTGGTGTATGTGCCAAAAAATAGCACCAATGCGTAACTTCCAAATGTGCCTTTGTTTGAGCCACACACTGGAACTGACATAAATTACAATCCTGGCTGATGGCTGGGCTTGTTTTGTCCTGGCCATTGAGTCAGTGGTAGAGGAGGAAATAGAATCCAGGTCTCTTGACTCTTAGAACCAATGTCTGACCCCCAACTACAGACCTTTTCTGCTGTTCCAGGGGTGTCCTAGGGGTGGAATGGAGCTGTGGGAATTCCACCAGCTCAGGAGCAGCACAGTGTTGGCGTCCTTGGCCCATTCCCTCCCCCTCCTTGAGGGCCCTGGTATTGGACTGTTAGGGACAGGGCAGGGGTCATGTTGGGGGCAGGTTGGGGAGCCCTCTGCACTCTGTTGGTTGTAGGCTCTGGAGCAGCTTCTAGGTTGCTGTGTCAGGCTGCAGTAAGATAGAGCAGCCGCCAGGGTCACTTCTCATGTCAACAGTTTGGGGCCCTCTGGGGCCAAATGATGATTGTAGTTCTGAGGCAGCCCCAGCTGAAGCGGGAGCTCAGATTGGATTAATGGGAACTGGACAGTCCATAGTCAGTTTTCAGAATCCCAGCTGGAGCTGTCCGGCTTCTGCAAGTTAATGTCTAAACCTAATGTTTGTTTAAAGCTGGATTTTTTTTTATTTTATTTGAAATATTTCACCACCACCACCACCCCCATTTTGGGGAAGATGCCAGCTCGGCTTAGCCAAACATGCCTCCCACATTATTGATTTGTCATACACAGCCTGCTTCAGAGGAACCTAATCAGGAACACATCAGCCAGTTTATATACCAGATACTGGGAGAGGCTGAGAGGCTGCATTGCTGGAGCAGGGCTAAGGATGAAGACCAAGTCAGGGCTGAGCCTCACCAATGAAAGAGTGGGGAATTATCCCTCTTGCCACGCAGGGGAGCTGAAGCTTGGGGCTTGACAGTGCACAAGCAATGCCCCCGCTAGTGTGATTTCAGAAGACACATGAGTGGGCCCCTTCTGAGGAGTGTTGGGAGATCTGACACTACTAAGGTAGGGATGACACCTGCCTGCTTTTGTCTTGATGCACAAGGGAGGAGGGAGGGCACTGTGGTTCCAGAGCATGTGGTGAGTGTTACAGCAGTGCTCTCTATGAATGTGCATAGTTAGTTATTAGATAAGGTGCCAGTTGATGGCACTAAATACACTCCTGGGGGTTTTGTAGGACCAGTAAAAATTGCTGAGCACCGCAAATGGCTTCTTCTGGCTGCTCCTTGTATCAGCTCTTATTAATGGGGAGAAGACCACAGAAATGCCAAGTTTTGCAGCTGTCTCTGCTGAAACATGCAGGGAGATGCTGGGAATGGGCTGAGAGAGGATCATGGACAGTAGGTCAACAAACTACATCAAAATCTCCATGAAGGGAGCACCAAGTGGGCTCTGGCTGCTACCCTGGCCCAAAGCTTGCTTAGGGTACTTCTACACTGCAGTTAGAAACCTGGAGCTGCCCTGTGCCAGCTGATTTGGGCTAAGGGGCTGTTTCATTGTGGTGTAGAGGTTTGGGCCCAGGCTGCAGCACAAGCTCTGGGACCCTCCCACCTCAAGGGGTCCTAGAGCTTGACCTGCAGAGAGAATGAGAGCTGTGTCTGTACACTTCAAATGGATCCACCCTTTTCACTTTCTTCAGCTGTAGAGAGAAGTCTTGTGGCTACTTCTGTAGCATGCAGTAATATGTTTTCTCCCAACTTGTTATAATACTGCAGATCAGGAACTATAATGAGGAGGCTTTACCTATAGCTACCGCTCATCACCAATGCAAATAAAGGAATATTTTATGTCCAATTAACCTCGGAACTCATTGCCACAAGGTATCACTGAAATCAAGAGTTTAGTGTTGATGTTTATGGTCCTTAAATGTTTTTATTCTGTCTCATATAATTGTGCTGTCTTTGTACATATAAAGTATCATACTCCAGGGCATAAACTAATCACTAACTTCTAGGTATCGGAAAGGCAGTTTCCCCACATGCAAACAAGTGACAGAATTTTTCCTTATTGGGACTGTTGCACCTTCCTCTAAAGCAGTGGTGGGCAACCTGCGGGCTGCATGCAACCCGTCAGGGTAATCCGCTGGCAGGCCACAAGACTGTTTACATTGATTGTCCGCAAGCATGGCTGCCCACAGCTCCCAGTGGCTGTGGTTCACGTTCCCAGCCAATGGGAGCTGCAGGAAGCAGTGTGGGCCACAGGGACGTGCTGGCCTGACTGCGAGGTACTGCAAACACACTTGTGTAATTTGACTTAACTGGCCTACAGGTGGTGTCCCACAATGTTAATCTATGGCTGTTCTGGAGATCAGTCTCCACTCTGCTGCACTGCAGCCAGGTACACAGGAAACAGCCCCTCCCTTGCTAAAGCCCTGGGAATTTTTGATTTCCCATTTCCTGTTTGATCAGCACTGGGAGCATGCCAGCTTGAGCACAGCTGATCATGGAGACTATATGCCCAAAAGGCGCTCCAGCCTGGTTTGCACAAGAGGTGGAGGATCTCATCAATGTGTGGGAAGAAGAATCTGTGCAGGCAGAGTTCCGATCCAGCGGAAGAAACGCTAACATCTATGCAAAGATTGCTCGTGGAGTGGGGGAGAAGGTCTACACAAGGGACACACAGCAGTGCTGTGTGAAAATAAAAGAACTTTGCGAAGCCCATAGGTGCCAACCTCCCCTCTGCCCTGTGGGTGCTCAACCCCACCCTATCCCTGGCCCTGCCCCTGCCCCACCCTCACCCTGCCCCAATTCCAACCCCTTTCCCCCTGTCCCTGCCCCTGCCCCGCCTCTTTACTACCTCCTCCCTGGAGTGCACCGCGTCCCCACTCCTCCCCCTCCCTCCTGGAAAGTCCTAAGTGCCACCAAACAGCTGTTAGGCGGAGGGCGGGAAGCGCTGGGAGGAGGAGGAGTGGGGATGGGGCACACTTGGGGGAGAAGGAGGCGAGGAGGGAGTGGAGGTGGGGTGAGCTTGGCTGCCGGTAGGTGTGGAGCACCCACTAATTTTTCCCCAAGGGTGCTCCAGCCCCAAAGCACCCATGGAGTCAGCGCCTATGGCCAAGCGTACCAGAAGACAAGGGAGGTGAACAGTCATTCTGCTGCTGAACCCCACATATGCTGGGTCTACAACAAGCTGCATGAGATTCTCTGGGGTGACCCTACCAGCACCTCCACAAGCAACGTGGACATCTCACAGGTGTGAGAGTCTAGGAACAACAAGGAAGATGATATAGTGGATGAGGAAGAGGTGGAGGAGGAGAATAGGAGACAGGCAAATGGTGGATCCATTCTCCCCAAAAACTAGGAACTATTTTTAACCCTGGAGCTCTGTGGGTCACAGGACATCATGGTGGCCAACTGTGATGCTGGAGAAGGCACCTCTGGTGAGTACGTAATTACAATGAAAGTCCAGTTAAACTTTAGCAGGCACACACATTCAGTGGTATTGCATGTTTACTGTGAAGAAAAAGTGAGGTGCTGTGGTTCTCTGCTTATAAGAGGCCGCTCCAGCTACGCAGACGGTGACCCCTGGAAAAGACTGTTTATGTGGACTGGGAGAGCCCGGGAATCCTCCATGGATATCTCTAGGAAACTTTCATGGAGGTACTCCGCAATCCTTTGCAGAAGGTTTCTGGGCAGGGCAGTCTTATTTCTTCCACCATGGTAGGACACTTTCCCACACAACTCCTCAATTAATTCTGCTGGCATCATTGCGGTACGAAGCACAGTAGCATAAGGACCGGCTCTATTCCCAGACGCTTGCAGCATCTCCTTCCTTTCCGCCTCTGACCCTCAGGAGACTGATATCACATAGGATCGCCTAGGGAAAATGGGGGAAGTTCTCATTAAAAGTGCTCTTACAAGAAAAAAAAAGGCATATACATCCATCCCACCCCGCCCACATTCCAGATCGACGAACCACGTGGCCACTAATGTGACTTTACTGTGCTCGGCATGGGTCGGCAAGTAGGTTAACGTGGCTGATAGGGGACTGGGGCCCCACATGAGAGATTCCACAATTTGAGAGTGAAAACATTCCCCCCCACCCCATTTGTAAACAGCTACCTGTGGTGCTATGCAGAAGGCCCATTGTTTAACTAGCTACGTCTGCTCCTGACATGAGCCTGCCATAAACTTCATTAAAAGTGTGGTCACCCATGACCCAGAGGGGGCCCTACTCACCATAGCTGGAGCAGCAAAACAGCACAGTGAACGGTTATGGATTCTGATTATGTCATGGTTTGCACCTAGTGGGGTTTTTTTTATGAAAATGACCTTGCTGTGGAAGCACTTTATTCATGTACAATGGTTCCTTTATTTTTTCCCCTGACTGACAGCTGGAAATGTGTTGTTCAACATGTCATCAACACCTGAAAGCAGACTTTCGGTGATTAGATGGAAAAGAAAGAGAACGCGGGAGGACATGGTCACCGGGATAATGAACGCCTCCAGGAAAGCTGACACAGAGCTGAGAGCATGGAGGATTTCATGGTCCAAGAAGTTAGACATGAACATGGAGAGCAGGAAAGCTTCCAGTGAACGAGAGCTTGTGACATAGGATGAGATGTTTTGGATTATGAGGAACCAAGCAAAAATGTTGAGGTGTCTGGTTGAACTGCAGGAACAGAAATAGGAGGTTAGAGTCCCTCTGCAGACCCTGGTGGACAGCTAGCCATCATCACCTGATGCAGAATCACCCTCCCCCAAGCATTACATGAGGCATGGGCAGAAAGTCTATTATCCCTTTCACTTAACTTGGGAGCGGGGAGGCAAGGAACAGAAGGTGCCAATTTACAGACCTTTGATGGTCTGGAATGACATGTTATGTTACACAGCTGAAAATGTTTCTCCCATTCCAACTTTACAACCCCTTTTCCCTAAGGTTACCTTTTTTTCTGTTCTCCCTCTTTATTTATGTTTGTTAAATGAATTCAATAAATTAATGTTCTTTATTGAGTAGAAGCAGTGGGCTTGGGCAGGGGGTTGGCTTTACAACGACAGTGATACAAGGCAGGTGAAGGTTTGGGGAATCACAATGCAGACAAGCAGCTCACATTACTGTGACTCATTATTGAAATGGCTTTTCAAAGCCTCATGAATACGCAGCACCACTTACTGTGCTCTTCTTATTGCCCTGGTGTCTGGCACCTCAAAATGGCTGCCATGAGATCTGTCTCAACTGCCCACCCCTGCGGAAAATTTTCTCCCTTTTTTTCACAGATATTATGGACCACACAGGCAGCTATAATCACGGGGATGTTCTCCTCACTAGGGTCCAACTTCTTAGTAAACTTCTCCAGTGCCCTTTCAAATGACCAAAGGCACATTCAACCACCATTCTGCACTTGCTGAGGCTATAGTTGAACTGTTTCTTACTGCTGTCCAAACGGCCGGTGTATGGCTTTATGAGCCATAGGAGAAAGGGATAGGCTGGGTCCGCCAGGATAACTATAGGCATCTCAACATTGTCAATGTTAATTTTGTGGTCTGGAAAGAAAGTCCCGGATTGCATCTTTTTGAACAGATCTGAATTCCTGAAGATGTGCACGTCATGAACCTGTCCCAACCATTCTACACTGATGTCGGTGAAACGCTCCCTGTGATCCACCAGTGCTTGCAACACCATTGAAAAGTATCCCTTTTGGTCTATGTACTCTGTGGCAAGATGGTCTGGTGCCAAGATTAGGATATGTGTGGCATCTATCACCCCACCACAATTAGGGAATCCCATTGTGGCAAAACCATCCACTATGTCCTGCACATTTCCCAGACTCGCTACCCTTCATAGCAGAAGTCGATTAATGGCCCTGCACACTTGGAGCACAGCAGCTCCCACAGTTGATTTACCTACTCCAAATTGTTTCCCCACTGACCAGTAATTGTCTGGTGTTGTAAGCTTCCAAATAGCGATTGCCACTCGCTTCTCCACTGTCAGAGCTGCTCTCTTTTTTGTGTTGCTGAACTGCAGGGCAGGGGAAAGCTCTGCCCAAAATTCCTGGAAGGTGGCCTTCTGCATTCAAAAGTTCTGCACCCACTGCTCATCATCCCATACCTGCAAAATGATGCAGTCCCACCAATCAGTGCTTGTTCCATGGGACCAGAAATGACGCTCAACAGAGTTCAGCTGCTTTGTGACTGCCAGCAGCAACTGTGAATTATTTTTTTCAATGGCTTGCAGCAGGGCTGCTTGCAGAACCTTGCTATGTTCTGTGTGGCAGATCCTACTTCAGCTCTGGAAATACTACAGGAGATGTTTGAGGTGCTCACAGCAAGAGGGCACAACTGAGAAGGCTACATGCTTCTGGGGTTTTGGCATACGGATGGCAGTTTTAAGGTGCGAAAACCACTGGGTTTTAAGGTGCAAAAACCACTAGGTTATATGCCGTTGATATGGGATGCTGAAGCAATGTTCCCATTCTCCCCTGCGATAACGTTTTGGTCCCATGAGGCATTGCACAAACTTCCCAAAACACACTGCATCAAGTTGCACTTTGAGATAGCTACCCACGATGCACTGCTTTGTGCATCAATGCAGGCACTGCTAGTGAGGACTCACTCCGTCAAAAAAATGATTATGGTGTGGCCACACACAATCAACTTCATTAATTTTGGGGCTCGAGGTCGAATTAGATAAGGTCAACTTAATTTTGTAGCGTAGAGAAGCCCTGAGTCTTTACAGTCTGCTCAGACTCTGTTCTTTCATTTACTCCCCAGCTGTGACCTGTGGTCTGTTTGCAGGAGGCACACTGAGAGCTGGCTACTCACATGCCGCTGGCTCCTCTACTTTCCAGTGGCTAAATCACATTAAAAGAAGCCAAAAAGACATTAAATACTTTTTTGATGTGACTTGGGCACAGTAGCAATTGCTGCATTTGCCACAAGCACACAACCCATAGGACAGAGAGGTAGGCCAGGCACACACCAATGGAAAGAGAGGGGGGCCACTGGATGCACTTTTTGTTAAAATGTGGTCCACACTGTGAAACAAATGTGAGAACCCATAATCTCTGGTTCTTTTTCCCCATCAGGCTTTTGTGTGAATCTCAAGTGTGACAGGCACATATTAATAAAGCAGTAAATAATTCCCCCCTCACCAAGTATTTCTTTACTCATATAAAACACCCATTGCTGTCCAAATAAAGAACTTTTCAGTGGGTAAAGAGCCAACAGGATGGCAAAAACTGATATAACTACCTGCAGAGTGGCTGTTTTCCTAGTCAATTAGATACAATGTTTTCTGTAATCAAGGAAGAAAGCAAACAGGTCAGAGCTGAGATATTGATCAGATCACATAGCCTAGAGTTTATCTTAGTGGTACATGAATAGCATTACATCTCTCCACACCCCCTGTCAGAGGGTTATGAGAGAGACATGTCTGAAATGCAGGCTCGAGTTGAATTCAGGGGGTTGGAGAATATCACAATTTAACTACCATGTGGTGAAAGTGATGGTATTTTCTGATTATTTTATTAAAGGAAAACTCTTCTGGAGAAATCCAACAGAATTTAACCCAGAATCATAGAATATCAGGGATGGAAGGGACCTCAGGAGGTCATCTAATCCAACCCCCTGCTCAAAGCAGGACCAATCCCCAACTAAATCATCCCAGCCAGGGCTTTGTCAAGCCTGACTTTAAAAACCTCTAAGGAAGGAGATTCCACCACCTCCCTAGGTAACCCATTCCAGTGCTTCACCACCCTCCTAGTGAAAAAGTTTTTACTAATATCCAACCTAAACCTCCTCCACTGCAACTTGAGAGCATTACTCCTTGTTCTGTCATCTGTTACCACTGAGAACAGTCTAGAGCCATCCTCTTTGGAACCCCCTTTCAGGTAGTTGAAAGCAACTATCAAATCCCCCCTCATTCTTCTCTTCTGCAGAATAAATAATCCCAGTTCCTTCAGCCTTTCCTCATAAGTCATGTGCTCCAGCCTCCTAATCGTTTTTGTTGCCCTCCACTGGACTCGTTCCAATTTTTCCACATCCTTGTAGTGTGGGTCCCAAAACTGAACACAGTACTCCAAATGAAGCCTCACCAATGCTGAACAGAGGGGAATGATCACATCTCTCGATATGATGGCAATGCTCCTACTTATACAGCCCAGAATGCTGTTAGCCTTCTTGGCAACAAGGGCACACTGTTGACTCATATCCAACTTCTTGTCCACTGTAACCCCTAGGTCCTTTTCTGCAAAACTGCTGCCTAGCCACTCGGTCCCTAGTCTGTAGCAATGCATGGGATTCCTCCATCCTAAGTGCAGGACTCTGCACTTGTCCTTGCTGAAACTCCTCAGATTTCTTTTGGCCCAATCCTCTAATTTGTCTAGGTCCCTCTACATCCTATTCCTACCCTCCAGTGTATCTATGACTCCTCCCAGTTTAGTGTCATCTTCAAACTTGCTGAGGGTGCAATCCACGCCATTCTCCAGATCCTTAATGAAGATATGGAACAAAACCAGCCTCAGAACCAACCCTTGGGGCACTTTGCTTGATACTAGCTGCCAACTAGACATGGAGCCATTGATCATTACCCTTTGAGCTCAACGATCTAGCCAGCTTTCTATCCACCTTATAGTCCATTCATCCAGCCCATACTTCTTTAACTTGCTGGTAAGAATGCTGTGGGATACAGTATCAAAAGCTTTGCTAAAGTCAAGGAACAACAGGTCCACTGCTTTCCCCTCATCCACAGAGCCAGTTATCTCGTCACAGAAGGCCATTAGGTTAGTCAGGCATGACTTGCCCTTGATGAATCCATGCTGACTGTTCCTGATCACTTTCCTTTCCTCTAAGTGCCTCAGAATTTATTCCTTGAGGACCTGGTCCATTGTTTTTCCAGGGACTGAGATGAGGCTGACTGGCCTATAGTTCCCCAGATCCTTCTCCTTCCCTTTTTTAAAGCTGGGCACTACATTAGCCTTTTTCCAGTCACCTGGGCCCTCCCTCAATAACCAGTAGTTTTCAAAGATAATGGCTAATGGCTCTGCAATCACATCCACCAACTCCTTTAGCACCCTCGGATGCAGTGCATCTGGCCCCATGGACTTGTGCTCGTCCAGCTTTTCTAAATAGTCCTGAACCACTTTTTTCGCCATAGAGGGCTGGTCACCTCCTCCCCGTACTGTGCTGCCGAGTGCAGCAGTCTGGGAGCTGACCTTGTTTGTGAAGACAGAGACAAAAAAATCATTGAGTACATTAGCTTTTTCCACATCCTCTGTCACTAGGTTGCTTCCCTCATTCAGTAAGAGGCCCACACTTTCCTTGACTTTCTTCTTGTCGCTGACATACCTGAAGAAACCCTTCTTGTTACTCTTAACATCCCTTGCTAGCTGCAACTCCAAGTGTGATGTCTGGGCAATGTTTTTATACTCCTCCCTGGTCATTTGCCCAGTCTTCCACTTCTTGTAAGCTTCTTTTTTGTGTTTAAGATCAGCAAGGATTTCACTGTTTAGCCAAGCTGGTCGCCTGCTATATTTACTATTCTTTCTACTCATCGGGGTGGTTTGTTCCTGCAGCCTCAATAAGGATTCTTTAAAATACAGCCAGTTCTCCTGGACTGCTTTCCCCTTCATGTTATTCTCCCAGGGGATCCTGCCCATCAGAATGCTGACTTTGGTGTAGAATTTTTGGACCAGTCTATTGAAATCTAGAGCAGAGAGCTCTCATTCTTTACTAATGTCAATGGGCCAGATCCTCAGCTAGTGTAAGTGGGTACAGCACTTCTGACTGCCAGTTTACACCTGATGAAGATGTAGCATATATGATTTTACATAATTGCTATGAAACACAATTAGATTTCATAGAACTCTATTGGTTTTGTTCCTTTAATATTCAAAAAGTACTTAGAAAATTGTCAGAAAATTATCTTTGTTACTCCCTGTATCTGCTCCCATAGCCAGATTCTGACACTTTTACCTTGAGCAGTCCCAGTAAAATCAATTTCCATTGATGTGTTTTCTACAGATCTATGCCGGTAGCAGTGATAAAATCACAGGGGTGTAACCAAATCAATCTAACTGTAGAGAGGAAGAGACTGCACCCGAGCCTGAAGTCCAGATTCTGGCTTCTCACCACATGATCTATGAGAACTGCTGAGATGAGCAAAGTAAACATGAGGTTATTATAGAAAGCAAGTTCTTCAAACAACTGCATGTTCCTTCTGTTTTGTCCCCAGGTGGAATGTGCTTGCAGAGGATGTGTCAGACATCTACCGTTACATCACTTTGTAGTACCACAACATAACTGATACAATTGGACGTGATGAATCATAACAGGGCTCTGGGAGGGTAATGGACTAGCATAGCCCTGTGGGATGCCAGCAGCATACTCGATGGCATGGGACAGAACAGTAGCCAGAAGGGAATGTAATGGGATAACATGGCACTCTGTATGGTGAGGAAGGTAACAGGATGGTGTAGCATGCTGCAATATCAGAATGGCAATAGCATGGTAGAGTGAGATGGGGAGGCTTAGTGCCACGCAAAATTGTAAAAGCAATGGACTAGCCTGGTGCAGTGTAATGCCAAGAATCCAACAGAATGGCATGGCAGTTTGGTGATGGGACTACCTGGTGCAATGGAACGATAGGACAGCAGTGGAATAGCATGGTGCAATATGACCCAAAATGGCACTGCTGGAGTTCAGTTAAACAGTATGGCACCGTGTGATCAAGGTGTATGATGGGATGGAATGGAGAAATGTTCACAACAAATGGAAAAAATGTAGAATGTGGGGAAAATTAAGATTAAAAAAAATGTTTGTTCACTCGTGAAAGTACCAAAATGATTAGCAAATAGCCTCTCCTGTTAACAGCTGGTAGGAACTGGAAGCCTCATCTACTGGGTTTACTCATGAGTTCTGCATTAAAATCCTCAGGGACAAACCAATCCCTTTGTGTATTGGCATAATCCTCAGAGGAGAGGGGGCAGCTTTGAGATGGACATCACACCAGCCCAACAGATATTCTATGCCTGAAACTTCCACATGCATCATTCCCCAAAGCTGGTTCTTGAGAATGATTTTTTTAAAGAAGCCAATAGTCAAGTCCCTTATGTGCTAAAGGTACATTTACTAAAATCCCTGCCCTGCCTCCGTAGTGCTAGTATGGGAATTACAAACAGATCTGTAAAGTTTGCTCCTTTAAAAGAGTGATATTTTGGTCCCATAGGAAAGGTGTCCAACTGTGCAGTGGAGTGTAGTAAGGGTGAAACACTGTGGATAGAGAGAAGTACAATTTTTTTCACCCTGTTTCCCAACTCCCTTTGAGATGTTTAGTCCTTTTTTGAAATTGTTGATTGAGTCATGTCCTTTTGTGTTGTCTGACAAGCTAAGGACAAAGCATTTTCAGTGGAGTTTGCTTACAGGTCCCTCCTTTGAAGTGGCTGAATCATTGTGCGTAGACTTTTACCTACAGCATTTCTAGTGTGTCAGGGGCACAGCCTGCTTTCACACCAAATGTTTTCATGTGATTTATCTTGCAATGTCTTCATGCCAATTTAAAACACTTCCTTCCAGGAACAGCTACAAGTCACCATTATCATCTGATCAGTAGAAAGAATAATTCTGAAAAGATCACACTCGCTCTGGAGATGAAAGACCTTGTTTGACCTGCCAAATGGAGTCATGAATTCCTTAGCAACATGCTGCAGTGTTACAGTGAATATACAGAACTCTGGTTGGCAAGGCAGGGGTCTCCAAAGTAACAGTAAAGGCCTATCAAACAGAATGGCTGGATAATATTGTCACCTATACTAACTTTGGTCATTTTAGAGAAGAGAGCATTGATCACATCTTAAGCTGTACAGTATATTCTATAAACTTTACTGGAATTCGTCCATCTTTCCCCCATAGAACATTGCAACACTGGCCAGCTGCATTATGGAGGAGACACTAGTTTTAGGTGTAGCCTAAGTTATTGGTCACTGAGAGAGGGAGGACACAGGACTTGGTGGACCAGTGGTCAGATCCACTGTTGTTTAGCCTATGCAAGAAATGTTCAAAGTCATTGAAAAGAGTCCTTGTGTGATCAAAAAATTCTGGGATGGTTTAGCCCCAAAATGACCAGCAAGGGCAGGTGATAATATCAGTTGGAGATAATTGACGTTGACAATAGAAGATACTTGCTCATTTCCCAGATTTGCCATCTACAGTATCATTTCAAACCCTGCAGATTTAATTACTTTGTACTTTTCTGAAACCAGTTACCTGGAGATTATGATGTATATAGCATTCTTAGTGGGCTAGTGCTCAAGAGAAATAGATGAAGAGATGTTCCCTGCCCCAGAGAGCTTCCAAATAAACCAACAATTTATCAACTGGGGAAGGGAAATGGGATGCAACAAAAGTGAGTGACAGAAGATCATGCTCAGTATATATCTTATAGTGCCATGGTTTTGTCTGATTTTTTTTAACATCCGTTAGAGTAACCCTTGTCTGAAGGGAGGACGAGAGTTTGTGCACCTCATGGAAGAAAGCTGCTTTGAGCAGAGACTGGCATCCTAATTGCAACTAGCAAGAAACTAATAAAAGGAAAATTACAAAAAAGAAAAGCAGAGACATGAAATAAAAAAAAAAACAACTCCTGTCAAGGTTTTGAACAGAACACACCAAAGTGAGGAAATTCAGAAGCCAAGGCTTCCAGCACAACATCACTCAGCCCACGCAGCAGAGATTTTCCATTCCTGTGTTGCTAGTTCAATGTAGCCAAAAGTGTCCTTTGTTTCCCTCAGTTCTGTCCCTTTATGAAATTTTCCTCTGTGCTTTTAATAAACCCAGATGCAAAATAACCAGGTATGTCACTTTCCACTGTTGAGACTATTTAGGGGGTATTAATGATTGAATTATTATTGAAATGTTTATCAAATAGCCTATAACAAGACAGGCGTTTAGCCTCTACAAACACACAATGAAGAAAAAAATTGTTTCAGAGCTGGGTGATTTCTGTGACTCTGGTGATTTTGGTTTGCTTTTGTGCTGGAAACATTTATATTCTGCTTTTGCAATGCACTTACTCTTTTTGTTTATTATTATATATAATAATACCTAGCTCTTAGACAGTGCTTTTCATCAGTAGATCTCAAAGATAGAGGTTTCCTTGGTCCTAATTTTAAAGCCTGATCCAGACCTGAACCTGAGCTGAGCACAACCGACCTGAACCCAACATGAGAGTGTCGAGCCATTTTCAGAACCAATCTGATCCCAATGTAACACTTCCCCACTAATTTGTGTCAGTGCCACAGCCGCTGCATCCCTGGGGCTTGGCCTGGTGGGGGCTTCCTGTTCCTTATGCCCTGTGCCCATGATCAGTGTCTGGCCACTGCCTGCCTGTGGTGTCGGGGCAGTGATGAGCAGGTGCCCCACTCCTGCCATCCGCCACTGCCTGGCCTCAAGGCTCTGTGACTCGTCAGCGCACTCACTCCACAGCACACACAGATGAGCGAGGTGGTGATGGCTGGCACATGTGGGGCACATAGCTGCTGCTGTGCAGAACCTCTGGGCAGGAGGAGGTGATTAGAGATGACCCAACCTGAACCTGACTATTATAGTGAGGTCCTGTTGGGTTCCGGTTCAGTTGCAAGGTACTACTCAAAGGACTTTACAAAGTAGGTCAGTATCATTATCCCCATTTCACAGATAGGAAAATTGAGGCACAGTGAGGTCACCCAGCAGGCTAGGTGCAGAGCCATAAGTAGAACGCAGGTGTCCTGAGCCCCAGTCCAGTGCTCTAACTCAGACATGGTCCCTTCATTTCACTAAATGCTTCTGTTTATTTTCCAGGTCATATATTACTTTTCTGTAAAATGTAAGTATCAGTCCCCTCTCATTTGGTCCTGATATGTCTTATCAGTGCAAAATCTGTTTACTGCCATTTAAGTGAAATAAATAAAGAAGAAAAATTAATAATAATCAACTGGCACATACACAGAGCTTTTCATGTTCAAAGTGTAACACACTGGTTTTAGTGCATACGTCCATGCCGCCCTCTAGCAGCCAGCCAAGGTAGATATAACAACTGCTATTTATCCACAGCTAAGCTCTAGCATTCAGAGCACAGAATAGGCTGAAATATATTTATAGAGACATATAGTGACAAACAGTGATTCATGAGGAACAAGGGAGGGACTGTTGTCTGTGGTTTACAAAAGGGCCCTCCAAACCAGTGTTTGCGGGTGCTAGGCCTGGCTTCGTCACTGACTCACCATGTGACCTGACAATCTTTGATTGCCAGTCTGTCCATGTATAAAATTCCATTAAGATTTCCGAGTAATGCTGTATAATATAAATGCAAAGTACTATGCACTCCATATTCCAGCAACTTGCCCACATATGGCCTAGTGGAGACTGGCCAGATAAAATGAAGCTGTCCCACTGTTTTCCCACAGTCTCTGTTTATTCTGCCCTGCCTTCATTTCACAATTGCCTTTAATAATGTGTTATTATTTAAATAGTGCCACAGAATTTCACTGTGCATTACAGGCACTGAAAAGACACAGCCCATGCCTTGAGGAGATTACTGATTGCCTTGAAGAACCTTGCATTTGTAATCCACACCCACTCGGCGTAGTGCTCTGTCCTCCTCTAGTGGTGGTTAAGCCACACATAGAAGTGGATGAACTGCCAACAGAGGTGGGTCTTTTAGCTCATGCAGTAGAGGTTCATGCCAGTGATCTGAGTTTCAATCCCTGTTGTCAGTGACCCACACAGTGTGCGATGTTACATATATATTTTGTGCACCATGTGGAATACTGCCACTTTAAAATTCTCGTTCTAAATCAATTCCCTTGGCTGCTTTACTCAGAGCCCCTTGGATTATTAACAGTGAAAGGATTTTTAAAATCAATTTACTCATTACTGTTTATGATTCTTTACAGATTCAAAGCCCATTGAAGTCTGTGGGAAACTTTCCATTGGCTTCATCAGACTTTAGGTCATGTCTTTATTGAATATTCCCCAGTTTGGACAATAAAGATCAGTGAAGTCAGCTTCACTATGAAAGTCTTAGCATTGCAGTGGCTGGTGCAATACAGACCAAATTTTGTTCATGTCAAAGCAACTGTTTCCATTTGAATTGAAAGAAAAAGAGTGGGAACATTTCTTTTGGCCCTCAGTTTGACTGAGAGTTTGTTTTTACACAACCCTTATTTTGATTGACAGTGTCCCTTTAATTCTTTCCACCATCTCTATATGGTGCATTGCTATTTTCACCACAGAGGCTCAGTAAAATTGAGTCATGTGGCTTTGGTTTACTTTGGAGCCAGTGTAAATGACGATGATATCAATGTTCGCCCTGTGGAGACACGAAGCATTTACATGTGAAATTTAACAGAAAGATGGAAGTGTGATAAAGGAGAATTGAACATATTATTTGAGCCTGTGCACTAATCAGAAAAAAAATAACGCTAGGACACATGGCTCGCACATTACTGGAAGATTACTACGCACCATGGGCCAGCCAGTCACATGAAGGCGAATACAATCCCCAGGGGTTGCTTTGGTTTCACTAGACTGTCATGTGCAGTTCTCAGAATGCTTCATTGATGAGCTGGTTGAGTCTGACTTAGCCTTTCAGCTCCAGAGCTGGCAAGTGAGTACACTGATCCTGCCACTGCTCTGCCTGTTCTGTGGATAAACACAGCACTTTTGCCTCGGGGGCTGTCAATTTTGCACCTTTCAAAAATGCTATATTGGCATAAAAGAAGGAAACAATGTGTGCACAAATGGGCAGGTGCAGACTAGTTAGAAACACACACTAGGGCAAATTACACTTCAGTTCCTCAGGGACATGGCAGGGAGACAGCAAGAGATGAAGCAGTGAACATAGCAGACTTGGATTTTAAGAAAGCTTTGGGTGAAGTGCCATGTAAAGATTGATGAGGAAAGCTGGGGTACCTCGTTTGTAAACCAGTAGAGGGGAATTCTAATTTGGGATTAGGGAATGAGACAATCCTAACAGTTTCTTGATTCATGTGACCTTTTAAAGGCCCACTAGGCTCTTTCTATCTTGCCATTTCTGCAGCTTTAGGGGCTCAAGTTTTCCTCTCTCTCTTTTTTTTTTCCCTAGCCTAGGTCTCTGCCACTCATCTCAGCTATTTTGGATCAGGTATTTCTGTTTTTCATATGTGCTTGGGGAAATGTGAACAAGCACCTCTAACTCCAAGAGGAATATCTGAGGGATCCTGCTGATGAAGTGGATAGTATTTGCCATTTTCATTTGGCATGTCAAGGAAATCCCCACTTACCCCAGACTGAGAGAGAGAGAGGTGGGGGGCAGGGCTGGCGCTACCGTTTAGGCAGCCTAGCCAATCGCCTAGGACTCCAGGATTATTCGGGGGGCAGCATTTTGCCGGGGGGGCGGCAGGCGGCTAGGGTGGAGCTGCCGCAGGCATGCCTGAGGACGGTCGGCTGCTTGCGCGGCTCTGGTGGACCTCCCACAGACATGACTGCGGCAGCTCCACCAGATCCACGGACCAACGGACCCGCCGCAGGAATGACTGTGGCAGCTCCACTGGAGCCGCGGGATCAGCGCGGGGGGCGGCGAAATGGCTGTGCGCCTAGGGCGCGAGAAACCCTAGCGCCGGTCCTGGTGGGGGGTAAGAATCAGAATCCCAAGTTAAATAAACAGGCATTCTTGGTTGCTCAGTCTGAGGCCTATGGCTGGGGGAAGCCCGTGTCATTCACACTCTGAAGTTCAGAGTGTGTCCGAAGAAAACCCTTTCATTTGAAAACAGGCCTCTGGCCGAGGCAAGCCATTTCAGTTTGATGACTTGGACAAAGTGGCCTCAAGGGGACAGGATATTTTTTAGTTTTTTTTCAACGCCGCATATAGACAAACCAGGCGCTTGAACTTCCCTGCCCTTGCCATGTTGATGTCTTAGCCTTGTTGTCTTGCGACAGAACCAAAAACATGTACTTGAGATCAAACCCCAAGCCTGTGCTGCTTCTGCTGCTGATGATTTTCCTTAATGTTTCTCTTGTTTTACTCACTTGGCTCCAAAGTCTCTTTAGAGTTCTAAACCAGTCAATCCTTTCTCAGAGCCTTATGGGCCCTGGGGGGCCTTGGTTATATTTATCAGCTGCAAAGAGCATCCCTGGGCTCTCTGAGCTCTGAAGGATTACAGTCAAACAGCTACAATGAGGTGCTCAAAAATAACCTTGAAGAGGAAATACAAAGAGTGGTGATCTCAGACACCCCCCTCCCTGCCAAATACAGTAGTTTAAAAAGCAAACCAGTGCTCATAAGTGCAAGTCAAATAATGGGAGGAGATTGTCTTTGTGCTTTAATCTTCCTTGTTGCCAGCAGAAATAAAATGTGTTTCTTCCTTCCAGTGTTTGAGCACATCAGTGCAAGAGGCATTGTCTGTCAGGGCCCTTGGCCCATAACCACCAGGGAGTAGTAATGTAAGAACACGAGTAAGGATAGTTAGCTGAAGGACTGGAGATAGGTTGGGCTGGGACCATTGGGGTAGGTTGGGTTGGGGTATAGGATGGCATGGAAGATGTGAGAATGGTGAGTGCCTGGGAGGAATGCCAGGCAGGGCTGGGTGCCAGGTAGGAATGGGTGCCAGGTGACACTGGATGAGGATTTCTTCTAATGTCTAATATTTATTTTTTAAAACAAAATAGGTGTGAATATTATATTACTTTTCTTATATTTTATTTTTAAATCTCTGCTAAATAACCCGGTGCTGTTGTAAATGTGATAGCCAGTGTAATTTAATGACTGTAGGAGGGAAGTCAGGAGACCTGGGTCCTATTCCCAACTTTGCTTCTGACATTTCTATGTGACCTTGAGCAAATCACTGAAACTCTGTCTGTGCTTCATTTTTCCCATTTGTATAAAGGGTTAAAGTGCTTGGAGACTGTACTGACAGTCACTTCCCAACCAGACCTTTCACCAGCTTCTGCCCTATGGCAGGATTATTATGTATAATCAAGAACTTTTGCCATTAGATATTTATTTTCCTGTGTACTGTGCATATGAACCGACTGTAGCTGTTAATTTGTCTTCTCTTCCCAAAGAGACTACACAATGGCTTTGATGAATGGAGGCCTACCATGGCAGCTAGTGCCAGAAGGGTGGAGCCACACACTGGATGGTGCTGCAGCACTTGTCAGCCAATGGCAGCTCTCTCGTGCCAGGGGGGCTGCTATTGGTCAATTTCTGCCTCTTCTAGGACTGCATGTACGCGAAGGGGATGGGATGGGATCGATGATGGTGTCTCTAGACAGAGAAAGTACACAAGGAAGTGGAGAGTATCTTCACTCACGTGGCTTAGCGACATGCAATCCTGGTGTTGTTTTCATTCACTGTCCTACTTCATGAGTCAGATCAGAGGCAAAGTGCCAGATCTTTGCCAGTCAGGTGGGGTAGCACACGCCTTTGTTGGGCACTATTAGATCCCCTACCAGATATCAGCCCATCAAACAGCTCATCTCAAATAAATAGGATTTGACTTTGTGGGATATTGTTTTATGCCTGATGTAGCAGAGTAAAGTGCAACCAGCAAAGATTGTGAGCAGACAAAGGTGTCTTTCATTTAATGGCCATATTCTTCCAGTACGGAGCATCATTTGCTCATCAGCTTTCCTGTTTATCTGTGGTAAAGATCAGTTCTGAACACCTAATACAAGCCAAACATTCACTAGCCTGCAGCTATGCCACTTTGTTGTCTATCCAATCTCACAAGCTAAAAGCACAAGGGCTTTTTGTTTGGAGAACACCCGTGGGTTGGAGGAAGTGGGATTGGTGATTCGCTAGACAGTACCCTTCCATCTGAGTCAGCAGTGACCCAACAGCACTGCCTTAGGAGATGCCATCTGTTGGCTGACATGCTGACTAACTGTTGACATAAAGTGCTAGATCCTTTGGCTAAGACTAAACTACTCAGAGCACAAGGCAGGGTGCCATGCAAATCTGGCTTAAAACTCTGATTCTGCTGTGGCTGTCTGAATGGCCATCCCCCCTGTGCTGTGTTAGAGCAGCTTGAGAGGCACTTTCACTTGGACAGGGCTGCAATGGCCACAGGGGGCAGAAAATACAATTGAAGATTACTTGGGGCCAACCACACCTTCTTTTTTGCTGCCCTTTCCCCTGCTACGTCAACATCAGGAAGGCCCCTCTGTTGGCTCTGTATTACCAGAGGATCACCCTGACGCTGGGAAGATCTTTCATGAGTTTGTTAAGCCAGTTTTGCCGCCAGATTACGCATCCAGTTTGTCACACGAGGCTGCCCTGCCCTGTGGGACCTGGCTCTAAAGAACGCATGCACATTAGGTAAGAGTAGAGGCGGTAGCCCTGGAATTCTGACCAAATTCTAATTCTCCCCATTTAAATCCACCAGCAATTTAGTTAGACACAGCATTCTTCATTTCCTTCTTTTTATGTAATTGATTTGATTGGTACATTTGAATAATCTCCAGGTTCCACCCCAGAGATGGCTGCATATCATTAGCTGGTGAAACGATCTTTCTGTAGTCTTTATTTAAATCACGGGTGTGTTGTGAGACTGAATTAGTTAAAATTTGTAAAAGGCTCTCAAACTTCTTTACTAGCATGAATAATTGTTTTATTATTAAGTTATATTATACTTAATAAGTTGCTTTTTTATGTTTCTGGGAATGGATCTTACCATTTTGTTCTGTAAGTCTGTTATACTTTGTGAAGGCTTACCTTTGCCACATGTGTACTGATATGTTTAAGAACAAGATAGTCTTTTGGTACTAATTTATATCAATTTTGAGAAAAATAAAGAATTCAAAATAAAATCATCCCCAGCCTAATTTGAACAAATGTTGGCATTCAGCTTTTGGAAATATAGATAAAAATGAACATCTACTCACCCTTCAACCATTAAAAGATACATTTGAAGCATCTGAAGAAGAAGAATTTTAGTTTACTGCAGCTGGTTAATAATGTCATTCAATCTCCAAATTGTGTGCACACCCTCAAACCCTCTTATTGCTAATTGTTTGACTGAACATTTCAGGAATGGCACATTCACTATCCAGTTCTTATCTATTGCTATTTGGTTTGGTATAGTCATACAGAGCTTTCTGAAAATCAAAATCCATGTGGGAAACTGATTTTGAACTACAGTCTACTCCTAAACAATGGGAAAGAGGTTCTGGATTATGAATTTAAAATTAGCACCAGGGTAGCAAAAGTACAGTGACTGCATAACAAGATAGTTCATAAAATCTATTGGACTCTGTTGGAAAGATATAGCTTGTAAATATTGTTGGAGGTGCAACCAATCTAGAAGGAATTTGATAAAATTTAGCATATTATAGACATGCCCCAAAATTTGTGATTATGAAGCCAAAATATCAGATACTGCAAATTTTAACTGGAAATTTTATTTTCCCTTAAATGCACAATTAATCCTACATAACTGTTCTTTACTATTATCCACTATTACGAAATTTAAAAGTAACTCTCCACAGCTGCCTGAGCTGCAGAAGGAATTTCTATCCCAGACCATCAGTTCAGAATTGGTACAGTGATTTGGATGAGGATGTATACTCTGATGTATTAATTTATAAAATACAAAAGGGAGAGGTACATTTCTTGTATTGTATTAGAAGTGACTGGGGTATTAATATTCGTATCAACCTGATAACTTCTTGTGATATTGAGAACACTGTATCCTAATTGTACATCGTGCGTTATTGTAGGAAACGATTCATTGAACTCATACATTCAGAATTATAACACTTTATTGTGGAGTTCATGTTTATGGCGTTCCTGGATCATGTTTCTGATCAACTGATGTTTGGTCACCTCTGTTGCAAATTAAAATATGTAATTGTATGTTCAACTGTATTAATCTCCTGCTCTCATCTGACTGTATTTCAGTATTGTGTGTATATATTTGTCACATGCTTCAAAAGATAAAAACAAGATTTTTATATATCAAAAGTTCAGCTGACCAAAGTTCATCTTCACTAAAATCCAGGTTATCAGATTCCCTTGTAGATTCCAATGCACAGACTATTTTTCACTTCCTCTTCTGAAGACTAATTGAATGAGCATGAGACTGAATCCCAGCTTTGCCAGTGATCTGCTGTGTGGCCTATGACAAATCATTTAACCTGTGTCTTTTTTCTCCATAAGTAAAACATGAATAATAGTCTACTCTATCTGTCCCCCATCAACGTAGGATCTGAGCTCCATAATACTGATCTGCCTGACAAGGGAGCTGGCAGGATTGATGTTATCGTAGCGCTTTGGAGATGTAAAGTGGTGTATAACTTAGGTATATTGTTGTATGGGGTAGTGTTGATAGCACAGAATGGCTCCCCATTGAGATCTGAGCCAGGGGTGCATTTCCATGCTGAGTGAGTGATCCCCCTGCATACAGATTATAAAATCCTTTTAGGATCCAAGCTGCTAGATATAGGTAAGTTATTAACTTATACTGACAACAGCTGGGCAAACCACTGGCAGTTATTCATTCTTGTGAAAAGTCTGGACTTAGGCTGAACTGCCCACATCCTCTTCCTTGGAAGATCAGCAGCATCTGGAAGAGGAATGTCCAACTCTGGGCAGGAATGGAAGGGTTCAGTAACTGTATGCACTTCACAGGGCCCCCACAGCTTCTGATCTGGGAGTGCTGCTCTCCCACGCTAAGGGCTTGGCATAGTCAGAGCAAAGGCATGAGGCCACGCCAGGAAGCTCAGCTGCGTGGGTGGCATTGTCTACACCCAAATACCTGGAAATAGTGCTTAGATACCAGGCAGTTGTCGGTGCTATCTCAAAACCCAAGACAGGTCACAGCGAGATATCCACCTAATAGACTTTTTTTTTTAAAGTGAGTTTGCTTTATTGCATTTCGGATGAAAACATTTCTAAATGTCTCTACAACGTGAAGGGCAATCTGCTTTGCTTGCAGCAGCATCCCAAAGATTTCTGATGTGGTTGGAGTGCCAAAACTTATAAGTTAAAGCAAACCTTGCTCTTTTTCCAATGCTCTGTTTGCATCAACTCTTTATTCTTGCCACTCTTTGCTCAAGCCATCCCACAGGCTTGTGTGTGTGTGACACACACATCAGCAAATGACCTGCATCCCTCAATATCAAAAATACGAATTTTAAAGTGCTTTTAAAGCTGCACTATGGTAAAATACCAGTTACATTCCAAAGGGACTGGATCAGACTGACATCAGGTCAGGAAACCAACTTCTGTTAAATCTCTATATTCTGCTCATGTAACTGTTGGTTTATAGGAGGGAAAGAAGCACCAAGGCAAAGCAAAACTCCTGTATCTTGAGCAGCTGCCTTACTTCCCAGGTTATTCCAGCACCTTTACAGACAGAAAACTGGGGCAAGTTTTAGTTCCTTGCCCACTCTCCTGTGTGTTTCCTTTTGCTTGTCGGTGTCTCTGGTGCACATGAGAGAGCTCAGCACCAACGCACCTCTTGGGGCCCAGCGCCCCCAACCCCAGGCCCAGCACCATTCCGTGGAAAGGAGTCCAGGGGCACATTGCCACCTGAGGAGCTACCTCGACCAGCCTCTGCCTCTGCCTCCCACGCCGCTCGCGCTACTGCAGCCTGAGCTTGCTGCCACCTGCCTGCCCCGAGCAGCCCTGCCCACCTGTTAGCGAGATAGGCAAGAACCAGCGCGAGGCTGGCATGTGTGTGAGGATGTGAAATCCCTGCCGTAGCCCTGGCAGCCTTAGCACTGGAAAAGTGACAGCGAGCGAGCGAGAGAGCGAAGCTCCCCCCTGGCTGTGCTGCTGACGTCTCTCCTTCCTCTTGTTCTTTCCCTATAAAGAATCCCAGGCTCACACCAAACATCCCAGCAAAAGCAGATCAAACTGGGAGGGGTGGGGGAGAGAGAGAGAGATACCTAAACTGTGATCTGCCCAGGCACAAGCCCCATTCCTTGCAAGAAGCCGAAACGGTCGCCTGCTCCTGGGCTTGTGACTCCACCAGCAGCATGTAGCAGAGATCCCGTGGGCTCGTGTCAGCTGCAACAGCTACTGGGACGCAAGAGTTTTGTTTTGTTTTTTTCCCCACTCCAGTCTCGCAAGCCTGAGAAGAGTTTAAAGGCTTCTTCCTCCAGATCCCTGCAGCACCTGCACCTCCCTGGATAAACAGACCTCAGCAGAGGCTTTTAGTTACAGACACTTTAACTAGAGCCCAGCCCAAGGGAGGAGAGCGACTCGAAAAAACTTTGCACTAAAACTTTTTTTGTTGCGGCTACTTTGCTTTGTTAACCCCTTTGGTCAGTTGTGTGACAGCTGCTCTTCTCACTGCTCTCTCTACTTTAATCAGAATTAGCCAAAGAAAAAGAAAAGAAAGAAAAACCAACCCAAACAAACACCCCCCCCCCCAGATCATCCCATGAGTTAGGAAGGGGGAAACAAGGAATAAAGTTATTCTGAAAAAAAAAACACATTTGGCCGTCGAGAAGAGAGGGAGGCAAACAAAAACCTGTAGCAAAGCGGGGACGCAGTGAATGGAAAGCGCAGTTTCACTGGAATCAACAAGTGAGAACTTCTGGACGCCTCGGTCTTTCACCCCTCCCCGCGCTTACCCAGCCTGAAGGCTTTGAAACGTGTTGCTGGAAAGAAATTGCCCCTATTGACAGCTCTCCCTTCTTACACGTTTATCAAGGATATACTCATAAGTCACATCTGCACCAGCCATGATCCCAAAGCACTGCCCCGCCCTGGCTGTTGGGGTGCTTCATGGACTGCTTTGGCTACAAGGTAAGAGCAGTTTACACGTGGTTTTTTCAGTCTCTCTCACACACTCACTCTCCTTTGATTTCACAGTGTATTTTTGCTCCGACAACTTTCTCTTCTGTGTTGGCTCACTTCGGTGCGGTATCCAGGTTGGAAATGGTTCTCCTCCGCCCCCCCCCCACCCCCGCCATCGGCTTAAGGCCACTTCACAGCAAGCCACCTTGTCTGCCCAAGCGGTCGTATCAGAGGGACCAGTTCAAAGCAAGCCACTCCTGGATGCTGGCTGGCGGATTTCAATAAAGAAGAATGATAAATCCCAGGGTGGGATGGAGAGGAACGAGTTCCGCCGTGGGGGGAGGGTCTTGGTTGGTGCCCCTGTCCCATATGGCTCTAGCTCCTGGATTTCTAGCCTGGCCCAGCACCTTGCCCAGAGGGGGCCAAGAGCAACACTAGGGCTAGCTGAACTTTCCGTGTGTTTATTTTTTCTCCCGCTGAACGCAACAGTGCACCTGAGTACACTAACCTCCTAGCGCCATGGGACACTGCGCGTTGTAATAACGCTACACTAAGCCGCAAAGCAAGGACTTTGTTTAAGGGCTGAGGACTTGTTAGAGAAGGAATTTGCAGTCCGGCTCGGTCATTTTCCGGGGTGGGGGGGTGAGCCTGTATTGTCACAGAGTTAAAACTGGTTTCCTTTATGGATGCAACTATTTCAACTATGTTGTTGTTTTAATTGCATGGGATGTTCTCTCCTGGATATGGTTTCAATTACTTTCTCCAGGTTTGGGCATCGTAAAGAGTCAAGTGCCTTGAGGTAGCAGATCTAGGCAGCTGCCGCTAGATGGCGCTTGCAACTGCAAATAGGCATCCCCGGACCCGGTGGGGACTTCCCTTGCTGAAGTTGAGAGAAAAGGTGGCTTTGGGGTGGGTTTTCAGGAGAGCTGTGTGAGTGCTATGGGAGAGCTCACCTGGAGTGCAGACAAGCTCTTCCTTTGCATTTTAGAAAAGGAAAGCAAGCTTGGAAAGAGAGCACTGCTCTAAAGCCTACCTGTCCCTGTGCTCTCATCCACCCACCCCAGGGCTTTGACCCTCAGGTTCATGTGCTGAAGTGAAGGCTCCATTCTCAGTCCATGACTCACATTTTTCTCCAGTCTCACACTTACTTAGCACTAGGGTGACCAGCTGTCCCAATTTCATAGGGACAGTCCTGATTTGGGGGTCTTTTTCCTATAAAGGTTCCTATTACGCCCCACCCCCTGTCCCGATTTTTAACACTTGCAGTCCGGTCACCCTACTTAGCACTAAACTGCTCCCAGGCGCCCATCAGAAGAACCTTTGGGGTTCTTTTCTTTTCAGCCCTAGCTAAACTTTCTCAGAGAGGCCCCTGAATTCATAACACTTTACTTTGAGCAAGTAACAAGCTTTGTGGGTTGCTCCCACAAATCACTCCCCTGTCCTTGCCCTGGGCTTTCTTCTGGAAGATCCCCACCCCATTGCAGATGTGATACTGCCAGTGAAATGCCACACAGTAATGCCTAATTAAATAGGCGGCCAATGGACCAATGAGGAATTGGCTCTGGAATTTCCTGTCATAAGTTTACAAGGGCTCTCTCACTAGATATCCGTTCTCTTACCAACAGCAATGGGAGCTCAGGTTTGAATACTTCAAAGGGGTCAGTGCTTCATTAAAATATTTGGAAATAGAGAAAGATGTATCTTGACATGAGATGCATTTGAAGGATTCCCCCCCAACACACACACACTCCTCTAGCTAACACTTCTGATCCCCGGCCTTGAGGCTTCAACAATTAGTTAAAAATAGCAGTTTGTGGGACTTAGTATCTTTTTCCTATATGGGAACATTTCAAGTTGTGTTTGATCATCTGAAACACTGTGAAGAAGATGAGGCTTCAAAAGCCAAGGCTATAGCATATATTTGAACCCTCTGTTGTACATGGAGCAAGCTGAATCTATGAAATCACTTCCTTCATGGGGAATAGAATAATTCAGGGGCATACATCAGATTGTATATAGGAAATGGTCTGTTATTTATTGTGAAATTTCTCCTGCTAGTAGTGTTCCATAGTCTTCTTTGAGCCCTGGGTATATTTCAAAACACCAGACTATTGGTTCTTTATGGTCAGTATGAAGTGTGTCTCTAGGCTCTAGGGGTACGGTTAATTTCCACCAATAATAATCAATAACCAATTATATCAGGAAGACAGATCTGCTGAGGGACTCTGGTAGAACCGTAAACTGCCAGAACTTCATTACTAGAATCCACATATTTGGTTTGGTTTATTCAGAGACTTATAAAACGCTCCCTCACAGTGCCTCTTGGTGTACGTACCAACATTTTAAACACTTGCTAGCAAGGGTCAGCCCAGATAAACTCAGAAACAAGCTCCATATATTCCTCACAAACATGCCTGAAGTAAACATGAGCGTTACATCATGCCTTAAAGGGCCAGTTTGAGCTCTGCAGGATCAACAGAGGAAGTGGATTCCATAGGCAAGAGTCATGAATACCCTGCGACCCTTAGTAGAAGTGCCCTAGCTGACCTCAGTTATTGTTAGAGCATGTGGGGAAATAGGTGATTCCATAATTGATTGGCCTTTGTACATCAGTAGCAACATTTTGAATTGCACCTGGAAGCAAATAGGAAGTTTGTGCAGTCCTCAGAGAATTGTTATAATGCACTCTCTCTGGCTGACACTGCAAGTGCACGGCCAGCTGTATTCTCTACTAACAGTAACTTTTGAATGGTCTTCAGATCTTGTCCATATAGGGCATAAGACAGCAGTCCAGCCTGAAGGTTACAAAGGCATGTATTACCATGGCAATTTCTCTATCAGAGAGAATTAGTAACAAGTACCTAGCCAAGCACAGGCAGGAAAAGGCATTTCTGGCCACCAGTTCTTGCTGGGAACTCAGGAGCACACTCACATTGCAACTGTTACTGAAAAGGGTGGGTTTACTCCTACAGAAATGGGCCAGGTACAGATATCACCCACTGCACCGTCTAAATATACTCCTTACCTGGCAGTCTTCCCCCTACTGTATTTAGCAAGAGCTTCATCCAGCTCACTTTCATCCATTCCCCTTTGGAGCCAGGCACTGAGAAGGGAGAGAGAAAGAATGCCCTATCCATGTCTGACAATAAAGAGGGGTAGAACTTTGTGTCATAGAATCATAAAACCATAGGGTTAGAAGGAACCATAAGGGTCATCTAGTCTAATCCCTTGCCAAGATGCAGGATTTGTTGTGTCTAAACCATCCAGGACAAATGGCTATCCAGCCTCCTTTTGAAAACCTCCAGTGAAGGAGCTTCCATGACTTCCCACGGCAGTTTGTTCCATTGTCCTACTATTACAGTTAGGAAGTTCTCTTGTCCTGCCCTTTGTGGCAAGACAGAACAACTTCGTTCCATCTTTTTTATAGCAGCATTCAAGTATTTGAAGACTGCTATCATGTTCCCCCTTAATCTCTTTTCCAAACTAAACATACCCAGTTCCTTCAGCCTTTGCTCATATGGCTTGCACTCCATCCCTGTGACCATCTTTGTTGCTCGCCCCTTGATCCTTTCCAGTTTGTCTACATCCTTTCTATACAACGGTGACCAAAATTGGACACAGTACTCCAGCTGAGGCGTAACAATGGTACTAACACCTCTGATGATTTGCATGCTATGCCTCTGTTAATGCAACCCTGAATTGAATTTGCTTTTTTTGCAGCAGTACTGCATTGTTGAGGTTGTGATCCACCATAACTCCCAGATCCTTCTCAGCAGTGCTGCTGCCAAACCAGTTATCCTGTTTGGGACAGATACCAAGGGAAAGGATATTTTCTTAGCTAAAACCCCAGCCACAATAGAGGACTTCAAGTACTTGCTCTGTTGCAGCTAATTAGTATTGGTTTGAGATGACTACCACCATCACTCTGCCATCAGCCTCATGTTACAGGTCAGGATACTACCACCGTGACCTGTATAGATGGCACATAGGGAATCTAAGAACATTTAGGAGTCACTGTATTGATGGTTGAGGACAAAAGTTATATCTTACTAGACCGTTGATAGGTTTTATTTTCCCTGAAACCTAATCATGCCCATGGATCAGCAACGGGTCCTGCACCCTGACCATAGCAAAGCTGAGATTTGATTTCAGATCAGAAGAGGTAACAGGCAGACCATTGCTCATTCCAGCAATCTCCAGCCCCATTCCAAAAAGCTTAGCTCCAAAATATGTAGATGTACTGAAATCATCTAGAATAGTTCCATGCTTGTCATGGCATTTCTTCTTTGATGTTGTTGCATATTTTAGTTCTGATTTCTCTTAGCACAAGGTTGAAATGGTTCTGTTTGACTCTTATTGCATTTATAGTCTTTATTCTCTAAATACGAGGACTGGTGGAAATTTTTGGCAAAAAAAGTGTTGTTGTTTTTCCTGGTTGAAAAGTGATTTGTTTGGGTGTGTGGTGTTTGTTGTTGTTATTCCTGGTCAAAAGGGGGTTTTGGTTTGTTTGTTTTAAAAAAAAAATTTTTTTTTTCATAAATAGCTGACATGGATAAATTTGTCATTTTGCATGAAAAAGTTAATGCTTTTTTTTTGTTTTTTAATCCTGACATTTTTTTTATCAAAAATGGTTTTCAGTAAGTCAAAAATTCCAGTAACTTTTTTCAATAGCATCTTTCAGTGGTTTTGAGAACCATTTTAAAATAAAATCATAACAACTTTCAAAAAAATGAAAAGTGGATCTATTTTGAACTTTTTGACATAAAAACAACTTAGATATTTCAAAAAACATTTTGAAAATAGGTTTTCATTTTTCAACCGGACCTACATATATTACTACTATGAAAACCATCCCAATCATCGTGCTTCAGAGCATAAAATGATCACTGATTGCGGTCAGGAAGAAAGTTAGCTCCATGGGAAAATATATTGTGCATGTTTTTGCCTTTCTATGAAGAATCCATCACTGGTCTCTCTTGGGGCTGGGATACTGGACTAAATAGACCATTGCTCACTTTTTATAAAAGCAAGTCTTATGTCCCACTGCTAATGTGATTTTCTAAATATCTGCTGCACTGTGGAAAAATGTTATAAACAGTACAGAACTCTTTTTAAAAGCTAGTGTTATACTAAATTTCCTGTCTAAAACTGCCACATTCAAAACTAAGCGGAAATAATTTTACCATAATTAATGTATTAAAGGAAGATAAAAAGTATTTTTAAAGTCCTATAATTTCCAGAGAGTAAAATCATATAAAACAGTATACTGAGCAGGTCAAATTCACTTGTTCAAGGTTTCTGTAGGAATCTCCTTTTTATTTTTTTCAAATACTTTTTTCATTGAAAATATTACAAGAATATGCATATACATAATTTCCCTCTTCTTCCCCCCTACCCCATATTAACACATCTAAATATATTCATCCACCATTATAAAAGGTTTCCAACTACAATACAGAATTTCACCAGTGCAGTCAGGAATAGGAGACTGATAGTTGGTTTTCCAAGCAGCCAGTGCAGTGTTTGAATGGCAGATGGAGAATCTGTAATGTGCCATATGCACACATTAAATTGAGCTAGAATATCTTATGCTTCTGTTGCATTTTCATCCAAAATACTTCACAAATTGTACACAACAGGGATCACTTTCTCCACCACTGAAATGCAGATGGAATGGGGAAACTGTTGTCAGATCACCTTGTAACAGTTTTTAAAACTGCCGGACAAATTTCAAACAAGTAGATTCTAACTGTCCAGATGAGAGTTTGGGCAGGACATTGAGGCTAAGCCCCGTGTAGTTGCATAATTAACTTGATATTTTCTACATTTTCCTAGAGTGCTCTACCTTTTATTCCTCCTCTGCACTGGCTAGACTTCCCTGTTTTTGAGACTGAAATGGGAATTGCAAATGGCAGTAATTAAAAGACATTTTGGCTATCCCAACAGCCTGAGAGCAAAATAGATGGCAGCCCCTAACATTTTCCTTCACAGCTCGTCTCAGATGACTGGCAGGATATTAAGCTTTCCTAACATTGATACGGCATTCTTGCTCCTGGGTACCTCATAACACAGGAGAGAAATAGGGCAGAGAGCCTAGCTCTGTATTCAACCACTCTGGCCAGCAAGATAGGTTGTTTAAATAAGTGGAGATCCTGGTGTAAAAGTATCTACAGTTCACTGGAATAAATGGTCTCTCACCTCACTGGGCTAGACATTTATTTTTTATTTATTTTTTGTAAGGCACACAGAAAACAGAAGAACCTGCCAGAATCAACCAGTGCAGATTATTATCTGGAAATGCCATTTAATATAAATAGATGGTTGAAGTTTACCATGGGAGCAATGCTGCACCAGGAGAAAGCTTGGAATCACAAGCAAACCATATGGAGATGTTTTCTGTATGACAGATGGAATCTTAAAAATGCATCCAGGCCCATTGTTCCTCAAATGAGGAGAAGGAGGAAGGCTGGTGGGATGGAGGCTAGGAGGAGACCATCTGAGGTGAAATGTATGTTTAAGGTACAAAATGGTCATTGCCCAACTGTGGTGGAGTATATGCAAAAATAACATCCCATCTTTCAGTAGATTGATATGGCAGATAAGGAGCCAATGACCTTCAGAAAAAAGGTGCCATGGGAGTTTGGACTGAGCTGGAAGGACACTCAAGATGGATGGAGTCACAGATTCTGTCCCAAGGCAGCAAAGGGGGTTGAGTGGCCCATGATCACATTGGAGAGGAACTTCCCCTTCTACATCTGCCAAAGCACCCACAGCTGCAGAAACTGGCCATGTCATGGAGCTTCTGGGGGCTCCATGCCACAGACACAGCTAGGGCCAGGACTGAGCCCATTAATTGTACTGGGAATAATTAGTGTTGGGCTCACAGTAGAAGTGATCCAAAATGTGGCTAGGTATATAGGGCTAGACTTAACTTTCAGGCTCAGCCCTGAATAAGAGGCAGTGCATAGCTGCACCATGCCAGGAGCAATCTGGGAAGCCCCTTAGGGTGTCACAGTTCTGCCCCTGTTGCTGTCTTGCTCTGGCTTCTTCAAAGAGCACCATTTAATTTTCCTCTTGCAACTGGCCAGTGAAGTGTGAGGGGGACCAAAGTCAGTCTTCGTCCTCAACCGACCCCTCTCCAACTTCTCTGTGGTGGGGGGGGGTTTAATCTAGGGCTACCCTCTGCACCAGACCAGATCCAAGTTCCAGGTAGCTGGGGGGGAAGGAGGTTGTTACTACCCAGCTTGGCACATGCCAGCCCACAGGCTTTGCACATGGGTAGATAGCGGGTGGCATCTTCTTTTAATCTTATGGAGCTTTTTAATTATGTTTTCAGCTTGACCCCATGGTAGCGCGAAGAGCACACCTGATTCCCTCTCACTGGTGAGGCTGATCCAGCATCTCTGTTCTGTGACACAGCTCACTTAGAACCATCAAAGAAAATAAAAGCAGAACTGAATTGTGCACATGATTATCATTGGGCTCATCATATGACCTGATCCACTCTGCTTTATCAGCATTGAAACAAACTTCTATTTGATAGTGATGATGCTTTGCATTCATATGGACTCTTCATGGGTCTGCTTCTCCAAACAGACACCAAAGCCCTTGTTCTGGTTCTATACCATGAAAGCTTCCAGCACTGTGAAGGAATTAGTAAATTTAGTGGGCTGGTGATGTCAGTAGAGTTAAACTGATATGAAGCCACCATGAGTGAGATCTGAGTCAAGCCCTGTGTTTTCAAAGCACTGTGCAAAATTTTACTAACTAATCCACTGATCTAAGCAGGTTGACCTGTTGCTCCATGAGAAAGTTGCCATCTTTTTAACAGGATAACTCAAAGCTACACACTCTGATTGTTTAGGAGGGAGTGAATAGAAATGGTTTTGAGAGGCACTGCAGTGCCCGCACCTTCAAGTCCTTTGATTCGTCTGCCCTTTAAGTACCTACTTTGTTGCTCTCACTAATCCTGTTCTCCCTTCCCTCTGCCAAAGCATCAGCCAATCTACCCTCAGGTCTCAGGATTCCTAAAATTGTTACAGTTTGAAAGACCTAGAGGAATTTCTGAGCCCTGCTGCGAGTGGAGGTCTGCACAGTTTCTCTTCCTTGTACCCAAATTAAATTTGCTTCTTCCCTTTTAAGTTGGGACTAGTGCAGAGGTTTGGCAAGCCAATGTGGGATTGCCTGTGGTTTACAGTTTAATCTCTTTAGCTTTCTTCAGTCAGATGCAGTAAGTTTTCATACCGTGCTGAACTTTATGAGATATGACTTCTGCAAGCTTCCCTAATACATGTAATCACAAAGGGATTCACAACTGGCCGACGGTGTGCTCTGAGCCAATGCAGCAGGCCCATGTTGTGGTTCTAAAGCAGTAGTTTTTAGCACTATGAAAGAATTCTTGAAGTTACCAGGCAAGAAGAAAACCACATTGTCTAATCTGTGAAGTGATAAAGAACCAAACAAATCAGTTTCCCATTATGCCCTAGAGGGAATGGCAAAAGCATATGGTCCCAAAGATTTCAAAATTCAGCCAAAAACTGGACTCAGACCAGTATGTAAAGGAAATGTATGGACTTTCCTTCTATTTTCAGATCACATGCCTTCGTCTTTTGCATTTCCACATAGGTTTCCTTAGATCTTCCTGTGTTTTTCTTAACTGTGGGAAAGAGATTGCCAAGGAAGTGCAGAAGGGAGCTTGCAGGCTTTCTGGAATTGTTCTTCATTTGGGGGTCAAGGAAGCTTGATCCTGTTATTATCTGTTCATTTTTTTAAGCTTCATGAATCCAAAACACCTCAATCAAAACGTTTGCTTCCTTGGGGTTGCAGTTTAGGAAATTTCATGCCATGGTTCAAATTCTGCCTCATGATTACGCTAGTGTAAATTTTGCATAGGAACCCTGACTCCCATGGACTTACTTTGTATTTACACCAGTATAATTGTAAGCAGAATTTGGCAGCACGTATTTCTCACAGAGGTCTCCCAAAAGAAGACAGTTGCTGTTTAAGGGGCCAACCCTATATGGTGCTTTAACACCCTCAGTTACCATTGATGGCAAATTAATGCTGGGTACACAACTGGAAAATGTTAACAATAAACGGAAAACAGATTTTCTAACTTTTCCCACCTTGCAGGACCCTAGCCTAACTTATCAAAACTGGTGATGCAACAAACAGATTTCTCCTCCATCCACAGAAGGATGCAATCAGTAATTGGGGATACACAGCAGAAATAGGCTTGTCCTGACAAAGTTCTGATCCAGAGCCCAAATTCCCTCAGTCTTTAAAAGCTGAGATTTAGTTTTGGTCCTTTATAGACAGAGGGGTCATCGATGGTGATACATCTGAATCTGAACTTCCCAGACGTTTGGAAGTGGTGGGATCTGGGACTGGGATCCAGGCCCAACTCCAGTTTGCGTAAAAGTACTGTGTTTATTCTCCAGTGATTATAAAAAGATATTTTTTCCATGCTTCATCGCATGGTGCACTGCCTGCTTGAAACTGCCTCCTGGTGGGCTAGTAATACGTGCCCATGCTGTAGTATTTGGAATGCTTTCTAACTGCAGTCCTAATTACAGTGCTTCTTCATAGAAGAAATGCTTGTTGCAAGACAGTAGTGTGTGCCTGTGTTTGCAGAGAGGAAAATAAAGCCTTGTGGATGGTAACCAGCAAATCACAAGGTCTCTGTCTTTCCTTACAGAAAAATTAATCTCCCATGTGCACAATATTCTGCAGTCTCCAGCCCTATGTCACTAGCCCACCCTGCCTTGTGTGGCAGTAACCCACTCTCTCCACTGCCACAGCTCTCATTGCACTTCACTCATGAAGGCTCTTGCTCCATGAATCCACTTTACAAAGAAGAGTGCAGAGGGCATGTGGTCATCTGAACGAAAAATCCTGCACCACTTTGTGATACAAAAGTTTTCAGATCACCCCAAATGCTGTTGGCCAGAATCCCTTCTCCCTTGCACTGATGGAATTCCAGTGGGACAGATTCTGCTCTCCAGCACCAAGACATAAATCCAGACCTTTGCTTTCAGTGACAGTACTTCAGGTGAGAGGAGAAGGGAGCTCTGCATTGCTGCATTGTACTATGTGTCTGTTTCAATTACAATATTCTTGCAGCAGGGACAGTTGGCCAAATTCATCACTGACATAAGTGCAGCACCACTGAATTTGGCCTCGTATCTTTCTGGTTGTTTTCTGAAATGCCTAACAAATGCTATTGACAATAGTATCTCTCTCCACCGAAGCATTAGATACAAATAAAAGAAGCTAGTAATAAATACTGTTGGATGTGTAAACTGAAAACCACTGGCCTAGTCTACCTATCTTGACACGAGTTCTCCCTCTGAAGCCAATGGGACTGCTTGGATGAGCAAAGATGAATCACCTAAGTAAAGGTTGTAGGAGGAGTCTTACAGTTTGAACAGACCTTCCTAACTCAGGATGGGCAAATTTAGTTTGGGTTAAATAAAAGCTGAGATGAGTGTTCACTCCAAATTCTAATGAACTGATTCTTAGTTATTATTTGCATTACTGTAGTGCAATGAAGCACTGAAGTCAGTTAACTACTTTAAAACATCATGAACTGCCTGAAATGCCTTTTTTCAGCCATAAGTGGAAGATCCAAAGTAGCACAAGCGATTTCATCAGGGTCCTTCTGGGCCTGCTGAAGCCAGTACCTGAAGTTTCCCTGAGAGACAGCCTGATCTGGCCTGCCAGCTAGAACAAGGAGAATAAAGCCTCCATGCCGAACTTCTGAACCTTGTGCTCAGCTGCTAAGTCTAACATATGGGGAAGGAACATGATTTGAAAAATTGCTCCCTGCGCTTTCCAAAGACTGAGGTTTTCATTTGATTCAGTTTCCTGGATTGTCTGTGTTGAAGGACTGGGATTGCCAAAGAAGCAACTCACTCCATCTTGCAATTGCGCTTTTGTGCAGGTGGAGACAAGATTAGTTCATTTTTCAGCCCCATTGCTCTATCTTGGAAAGTGTATAGGTAGCACTTTTTTCCAATGCCTGTCATGAATAGTCAGATGAAATAATAGTATAACGTGTGGGGGTACACTTTATCTAGATCTAGCTATAGACAAACACGAAGCAAGGAAGTTAACAATGGTTTCAGCTGCACAAGGCCGCAGGAGAGAACAAAACAGCAAATTTGGCCAGTTTAGAAGATTCTTCTGCAATTACAATGAAAAGATGATTCAAGTAAACAATGATGTCACCTGGAGACCCTTTTAAACACAGTTTAAGCTATTACACAGTGAGAGACAGAGAGAACCAGCTAACCTTTCCACCTCTGCACATTTTTCCTTTACAAATGGATGCCATCGATGTAGTTTTTATTTCATTGTCATACATTGGGCTAAATTCTGCTCTCAGATATACAGTGGTGTAAAACCACAGTAGCTTGACTGAACACCATGGAGAGACTCTGGATTTACTCTAATTAACAAAAGCAAGGTTGTTGGGTTTTTAAAAATTACAATTTATTTTAAGTTTCCTGGCATAATATAGGTCAGATAGGAGGTCACTGAGAACTTCTTTAGTCAAAGCACTGACATTTCTTAGTAGGGCTCTAAACTATGGGTTTCATTGATCATGTCTGCAAATCCTGTCTTATGTAACATACTTGTAAAGTGTGTCTTGTCCCCCTCATGTGACTAGTCCACTCACTGCTACTGTTACTAGCTAAGGGAGTTGCTTCTTTAGTTCACATCTGTTTTGGTGCTGAAGAGCCCACACTCAGGTTTTATGCAGTCCTTACTCAGGCAAACTTCCCACTGAGTCCAGGTCTTTGGGATTTGGCCCTGTAAGAATGTCCACAAAGATTCACTAAATTCCCAGAGTCCTACTTCAGCATGAACTGGGGCTTGGTATAGAAATTCCTAGGGGCAGTGTCTCCTTTGGCTATCTCAAATTGATTAGCCTATTCTGCTTGGAAAGAGTGCCACATTTTCATCACATTCCATCATTGCAGCCTAAAGACAACTTTCCAACGTGTAATGATACCACATTTCTCTGGGAACTGAGAGGCTAATTACCAAGAAGTTGCTAATGACTACATTTACAGTTTAATTGCTTGATCCACTGGTATTTCAGGCTCTGATTTTGTCCACTGAAGAGACAAACTAGACCTTAGGTTTTATTTGTTTATGTTTTTGGAATTCCTCCTGGCATTCTGGACTGCACTGATATGCGGGTCGTTTCCTCACTGTTTTCACACCAAGGCAAATTAACACAGTCAGCATCACGCTCTAGCCCATTGTGGTTTTGTAAGTTTCACACACACATAAAATGTAGTTTACTCCTCCAAAACAACTTTGTGTGTAATAAAAGAGAAGTAGAGATCAGAGGGATGGACTCACACTCAGGAACTGCGGAGTCCCCAGCAAGAAGCTTGCAGGAACCAAAGTGTGGAGAGAAGAGGGAACTCACACGAATCTATCCAGTCTTTTTTTTTTTTTTGCACCTTTTTTGGATTCAGACAGTGTTGTAAACCAACATTCTCATCACCAGTCATTTAGTTAGGGTGACCTATAGGAATAAGATGGCGTACTTAATGACTCATGTCCTTTGACCTGAAACCAGTAAGATTCTGTTAGGAAGCCTTTGATCAAACAAAACAGTGTGTTTTCAAGCTGCAATAATAAAGTGTGATTTTACTACCCTAGATAAAACATGCTGGGTTGATCTGCCTTAAAAATAACCTTTACACTTAATCTTTCATATTATTGTTCTTTATTTGCTTGAAATGTAGCCACTTTTTTTACTCCACGGTCAGTTATCTGTGTTTAATAGATAAGAGGAAGAGGGTGGATCGTACTTGTCTCCTGCGGGGGGCTGTAGTTAATTCTTATTGGAGTTGTTTGTGCAAAGTATTTAATATTACTATTACCCATAAGTACTGGCCTCTCTCTTACTGGTTGTACTATCCAACAAGTCAGAAGAAGCTATTACCCCACCTAGACTTATAGTCATAGAGGTTTAGGCAAGAAATGACCACTAGATCAACTAGTCTGGCCTCCTGTATATCACAGGTCACCAATCCCACCCAGCAGGCTAACCATAGAAAGAGGGGCTGGGACATCCCAACTAGCCTTTCAGTGCAGGGTAACACCCTTTGGAGAGAGAATCTCCCTTTATAGTCCCAAGAAAGTGTGCCGTCTTTTTGTTGTTGTTGCTTTAAACATCTCTCATGCCTGAGTCCAGAAGGCTCGTTCTGGAGAGTTTCTGGAGAGTTTCTGCTGGGTGGATGCAGCAAGACAAAAGGGGGTCTTTTGTCTGGTTATAATCAGGCCTGCCGACAGCAATTCTGGGCCCCAGGGCAGAACAGTCAATGGATGCTTTTCCAGCATGGCCAGAGATTCCTCATGCCTGCCTGGCTGCCTTTGCCACCATGGGTACCACCCCACACTTGTCTAGGAGCCCTGCAGCCTGCCTGGGTAATTGCCCCATCCCCCACCTCCCTCCCCGTCAGTGGGCCTGGCTATAATCCAGAGTTTTCAAAAATGGTTCTATGCTACTGAGAAAACTTGGGGCAAAAGGCTGGAAATGTCATGCTCTGATTGGGTCTGGAGGAAAAACTCGAAATGAGCTGGTTTGGATTTGCATGTGAAATGGTTGTGTAGTGCCGGGCCGAAATCCATGTGCGTTTTCAGCACATTCCTCACCACTGCATCACAACATGCTTTAAAAAATCCCCTTCTTTTTGACATTATACATTGATTTGCTGTCTGTAGTTAAGCCATACAGGTTTGACACTGATGGGAGAGATTATACCTATCTATCATGTTGGTGTCTGAGCTGTGCACTTGAATTGGGAATTCTGGTCCAAAGATGTTCATCTCAAGACAGTTTACATTCATAAAATAAAGGTGTCTTTCAGCAGCAGGCAGCATACTGCTTGGGAAATGATGTACAATGAGGACCGATCATTGTTGGAGAAATGATTGACTAGAATTACCTAAACAAGTCAGAAAAATGAGGGATACAGTTAACAGCATCAACCTCTTATCAATGTAGATCAAATCCATCCATTCATAGAACTGTCTAGGAGAAGTTCAATAAGACGCATCACAGAGATGTGCTGCAGTAACCAGTAACACTGCCAATGCAATTCTGCAACATGTCCACCAGGTGCTGTTCTGCTCTGTAGAGAAGTATTTTTGCTGCCCAGATACACAACTCCGAGGGAGAGTGGAGAGCGGAATATATATACCGATGGAAAGGTCGCTGTCATCTCTGCAGCTCCTAGGCTAGCTGATAGGGGACAAAGCATTGGTCGACCCCTCTCTCCACCAAGTGTCATGAGCCGTGGAGCCAGTCCGAGGAAGTGCACAGCACGGACCCTATCAGAACAGAGTGCCAGCCTTTGTCCCGAGTGAAGAGCCAGATATGATCCTTAGTCCATAGTCCAGTGAGTGATGCTCTGCACTAGGGAAATCCAGTGGGGTCAAAGGTAGGGGATTGTAGTTTGTACTACAGGCTGAGGGAGTCTCCGGAGCTGCCACTTCCACACTCTCTTGGTGAAAGGAGATTAGTGGGCATACTCCTCCCCAAATACTCGAGATATGACACATGCACACCCATGTGGTCGAACGGGCCAATCCACTCCTGGCTGTGCTGTACCAAATGTGCTAGTAATGATCTCTATGTCTGTGATATAGAAATAGGGAAAGAATCAGAGAGGGAGAAGGGGAGGGAAATACTGGTAATCTCCCATTCCCACCTATAAAGCAAGCCTTGCTCACAAGCTAAGCCCACCCACCTGAAATGCCAAAATGAGATCTGGCGTGTGCAGATCTTCATAATATGATTGTCCCTCTCCTTTCTTGCATGCTATGATCTGCAGTGAAATAGTTGACAATGCCACCGTTAAAAGCATCAGCATTAAGGTTCAGAGTTAACACTTCATTGTGATGAATAAAGCAGTTATTGTTTTGCAGAGCTGTTGTTTCAGGCTTCCTGTGTAAGCCACACCCACACAGCAAGGCTTTGTTCCCAACCAATGGTGGCTGGGCCACAGGTAGAGGTTGGTGAGCCTGGTACAACATGGTTTACAGCTTTGCCTTTTAGGTGTTTAGATCCAGAGGGCCAAGGTTCAGTCTCAGAAGCTGATGACCCAACAAGGGGCACCGTGTAACACCTGCAAGCTTGGGTAGGCACCAGTTTATAGCTGGCTCACACTTCTGAAGTTTTCTGTGTGATAATAAACCCTGGAGCCTTTTTTTTTTAAATGTAAGCTTAGATTTTGCAACACCAGGTAGTATTTTTCCAGAAAGAAGTATCAGACTGCTGATCATTGTGAGTAAATCCAGAATAATCCCTGTGCACAAACACTGTGCTTTCTAGATTTACTATAAATATATACATTTACAAGAACCAACAAACAGTGAACATCAGTACATTCTAAAATGTCCCTTGTTTACACTGGTTATACATAATTCCTTGAGTGCAAATGGAAATTATTTGTACTTCACAATAAAATGGGAAAGGCAAGTTCAAATATTAATACAAGTATTAATGTTAACATAAAATACAACTTTCAAAAGAGATCAGATAGGTTAAGAATGGCCATACTGGATCAGACCAATGGCCCATCTATCCCAGTATCCTGTCTTCTGACAGTGGCCAATGCCAAGTGCTTCAAAGGGAATGAACAGAACAGGGTAATTATTGAGGGATACATCCCCTGTCATCCAGTCCAAGCATCTGGCATGCAGAGGCTTAGTAAAACCCAAATCATGGGGTTGCAGCCCTGACCATCTTGACTGGTAGCCACTGATGGACCTATCCTCCATGAACTTATCTAATTCTTTTTTGAACCCAGTTATAGTTTTGACCTTCAAAAAAATTCCCTGGCAACAAGTTCCACATGTTGACTGTGCATTGTGTGAAGAAGTACCTCCTTCTGTTTGTTTTAAACCTGCTGCCTATTAATTTCATGGAGTGACCCCTGGTTTGTGTATTATTTGAATGGGGTAAATAACACTTCTTTATTAACTTTCTTCACACCATTCATGATTTTATAGACCTCTGTCATATTTTCCCTTAGCTGTCTATTCCCTTAGCTTAACAGTCCCATTCTTTTTAATCTCTTCTCATGCAGAAGCTGTTCCATACCCCTAATCATTTTTGTTGCCCTTCTCTGTACCTTTTCCAAGACTAATATATCTTTTTGCAATGGGGTGACCAGAACTGCATGCAGTATTCAAGGTGTGGGCGTACTGTAGCTTTATACCATGGCATTATGATATTTTCTGTCTTTTTATCTATCCCTTTCCTAAAATGGTTCCTAACATTCTGTTTGCTTTTTTGACTGCTGCTGCACATTGAGCGGATGTTTTCAGAGAACTGTCCACAACAGCTCCAAGATCTCTTTCTTGAGTGGTAACAGCTAATTGAGACCCCATCATTTTGTATGTGTAGTTGGGATTATGTTTTCCAGTGAGCGTTACTTTGCATTTATCGACACTGAACAGCTAGGTTAACAGATGTAAAGTGTAGGTTCAGTGTCACAGACTATTTTTTAAAGTGACAAAAATAGATTTTGTGATTTAAAAAAAAACCTGCATAGTCTGAAGGAGTTTTGAAAACAAGACGATCTTGACTGCTGGATTGCAATCCATGGGGGAATAGCATTCTCAGAAAAGAATGTGCTGAATGTAACTGGTCCCTTATGTGTGCTATGATGCTGCATGCCTGCCCAGTCCAAAGCATAACAATTCTGCTTTGCATGTTGTGGATTAAACCTCACAATTTTCCTGTGGGATAGGTTCAGTATCTCTCATGGCAGAGGAGAGACAGGACTAGGCTGCAATGAATATAAAGAGGGATCTTTATTGAGGTTTCTGGACACAGGCAAACTTTGTGGTTCTCTCTGGTTCTTTAACATAGTCAATGCTGCCAAGTGTCACTACACAGGGAGTCCTTAAATTTGGGCATGAACTGAGAAGCCACGAAAGAGCTGCTGGGTTTACAGCACTAGGTCCATTTTACAGATGAGGAAATGGAGGCACAGAAATGAAGGTCCAAAAGTGGCCTGTGGTTTCTTTTTTGTTTGTTTGTTTGGTGACTCAAGTCTTGGGTGCCCTGTTTGAGACATCCTAAATCACTAGCCACTTTCAAAAACATTGTCCTAAGCAACAGACTTGCCCATGGCTAGAGGGGAAGTCACAGAAGAGGTAGGAGTAGAATGCAGAAATTCTTGCCTCCCTAAGGACTATCATCTTGCCTCCCTAAAGACCTTCCTTCCTATCTTAGCATTAACCTCAGGTTCTGCTGGGGACCAGGAGTCACCTTGATTGTGTTGTGCTGGAGTGCGGTAGAGGTTATTAAGTGGAGCGCTTCTATCTGCAAAGTATATGACAAGAGAATTGATAGGCAATTTAGTGCAGAGTTCTTGGTGTCTGAGCTGAGGTCAGGTAACCAGGGTTGAACTGATGTCCTTGAGAGTAGGTGGTAATGCTAGCTTTTGAAAGGCTGCCTTTTTCTTTTGGTCAGTATTGTTCTAATTTAAATAGTAGGAAGAGGTAATGCTAAAACCACAGCATTCTCTTGTGAGCCTACTCACTGTTAATCATCCCGAGCGGAAACTGAGCACTCCTTCAACTAATTTTATTATATACAAACTAATTAGTCACTGACCTTCTGGAACTGGATGGCACAGTTGCTTGAGGCATTCGCTTTACATCTTTGGGAACATGGGTCAAAATCGGGCTTGGTCCTTCACAGCTGAAGCGAGTTTGATGTGCTCAGACTAGCCCCTTGATGGACATATTGCTTGACAAGGAGGCTCTGTTCAAGAGAGGCCCACCAGGTTGGAGGTGCATTGCAGAACATCATGGTGTGAGTGGGAGGGTCAGGGGCAGAAGAGCAGAGGCTGCTGCATGTCAAGACTGAAGTGCACAGGTGAAACTATATGAGGGAAGTTAGCACAGTGCCTGGCCAGAGCTAGCGCCAGTAGAGAGGAAGGACAGTCCCATGGTTAGGGCATTAGCCAAGATCTTTGGAAACCTGGCTTCCATTCCCTGCTCTGCTGAAGACTCCTTGTGTGATCTTGAGCAAGTCCCAGCCTCTCTGTGCCAGATTTCTCCCTCTATAAAACAGGGATGATGGCACCTCAGTAGGGTATTGAGAGGATATACATTAAAGACTGTGAAGTGCTCTGATCTTACGGGGACTGGGGAAATCATAGGACCTTGACTAGTTCCTCACTTCTATCAGCAGTTAAAAAAAAAAGTCATTAAGTTTATCCTGATATGTAAGAAATCACCATCTCTCCAGTACTCTGAATAGGATGGAACATGTCTTGGTTTTGACCATTGCTTTTTTGCACCTAGTATGTTGTGCCACAGGCGACTTTGAATAGAAATGAAGCCAAGCAGATGAAAACGATTTAGGAAAGAACGGATCTGTCATTGTTATCCTATTTTCTGTAAACAGCTCTCTGCAGATTATAAAACGCATGACACCAGCTGATAAAACACCACATAGTCCATCCACCACTCCCATGACCCATTGGCTGGTAAACCGCGGGGCACGCCCTGTGCATCGCCTGCTGTGTATATACTCACAGTTCACACTATCAACACCCTTGGTCACATTCCCAGAAGATTTACTTACATCGATTTTTTACACATAATCCCATCCCTGGTTCTCCAATGCAATTTGCTAATTTCCCTGGGGGGGGGGATGATCATTGTATATTCAACGGGCCCCCAAAATAATAATAAATAAATAAATAAAGGGTGTCACTTTGATTGTGAATTTGCTCCAAAAAGCCTCTTAGTTTTATGTCAAGTGTGTCTGCAAGCACAGGGAAATTCTCAGAGTTAATTTCCTGCTCCCTCTAATGGGTTTCTTTAGTATCTGCTGCAGCTAAAGGATTCCAGCTCAATAGCTGTTCTAATCATCCCTCAGGTATGCCAGCATCTGAGATGCTTCTTAAAGAGCTATCATACGGTGCTGAAGTGCGATCGACTTGTTCTTGCTATCACTAAAATCAAGTTCCTACGCTGAACTCAGATGATGGCCTAGTCTCTCACACCTCCGCAGCCTGCATGCTTTCTTACCCATTAGTCCCAGCACAAATAACCTTACTGCTGTCAGCCTGTGCAACAAGTTTATAAAGAAATATTTTATTTACCACAGCTGAGGAAGCAAAAAGAGAAATCCAGCTCATCTGGAGCTTGTTTATTGAGGAACGCTCTCTGCGACCTCCTGCATTTTTGGAAGGGATGAATTGCAATTGGAACATCACTCTGTATGAGAGCTGAGAAACATTGATCTCCATTGTCTTCATTTGTTAACCTCCCCCTTGCTCTGTGCAATTGCGCAGTTTAAGGCTACAAACTAGGAACATGCCTTACCTTGTGTAGGGGCATAGAGTGAGCTCCGTCCGACTCGCACTGCAGTTGAAGGCAGTCTTTCCAAGGAGGATCTTGTGATTAAGATATAAGATTGGGAGCTAAGTTACCTGGGTCCTAATTCCTGGCTCTGCTGCAGACTTCCTGTATGACCTTGGATAAGAAACTTCCTTATCTGTGCCTCAGTTTCCTACTGTGTATAACAGAGATTACTTAGCAACATCACAAACATGTTATGAGGTTAAATCCCTTGGATGTCTGTAAGGCACTTTGCAGCAGATCCTCAGATGGAAGAAGTGACAAGTATTATTATTGATGTCCTATTAGAGTTATGTTTTCTCAATTTCATGCATTCTCATCTGACAGCAGCACCTGCCCAAAAATAAATTGAGAGCTGGCATATAAGTTTAGGTGTCAGTTTCCACAAAAGACCCTTTGACTTTGAGAACGCGGGATAGTAGAGCACCATTCACATAGTGACCTCAGCTTATGTACATAGATACTTCAACAACGTCTATCTGGGATGGTCTAGATAGTATTTGGTCCTGCCATGAGGGCAGGGGACTGGACTCAATGACCTCTCGAGGTCCCTTCCAGTCCTAGAATCTATGAATCTATGAAACACAGAAATAAATACATAGCACACATAGATCTACAAACCAAATAAATAAATAAATAAACCCATGCATGTACTGGGAGTCAAACATCTCTGGCTTTTACTATGTCTACACTAGCACTTTTGTCAGTAAAACATATGTTGCTCAGGGGTGTGAAATAACACCCCCTCACCCCCACGACTCACATAAGTTGCACCAACAGATGCACTGGTGTGGACCATGCTATGTTGGTGAGAGATGCTCTCCCACCATCATACCTATCGCCACTTGTTGGAGGTGGCTTAATAATGCTGTGCAGAGAGCTCTCTCCCTTCAGCACAGAGCGGCTACACTGGAGATCTTACCGAGGGACAGCTGCATTGCTCGAGCTGTGCCGTTGTAAGGTCTCTTGTGTAGACATAGGACTAGCCAATTTGTGACGCTTCTGTCTATGTGAAGGATTATTCGTGCTTGAAATGCTGGGGCCAGTCAGACACATGTTGATGAGGATGTTAGTCTCCAGAGGGTTACGTAACATAGCAGGTATGTTGGTGTGCCTCATCCCCAGCTGGCAGGGGTCCACCTCACAGATTTACTACCCTTTATGGCCCGCTCAAAAAAGTCTCATCTGAGAGGCTGAGGACTGACTGGATTATGGATGACAAATTCCTCTCTCACCCTTAGAGCAGTTCAGAGGTACGTTGGTGGAGCAAGTTTGGCCCAGTGAACTCTGTACTATGCCAGGTTTTTGGACAAATGTGGCTTTGCTTTCCAGGGCTGATAATCTGGCACCTTTTACAGACTAAAAAAAACAATCAAATTATTTGGAGGTGTAAAAAGTTGATCTTTGCAGCCAGACTAAGAATTTCATGTACTTAATCCCTTACTGAGCAGCTTCACTCACTTGAAAGGGAGCTAACATAAATGAGTTTTCCCTGGAACAGTCTCGCCTGGCATTTAATTAAGAGGACAGCAGCTACATATTTAAAAATTAGCTGGGCATTATCATTTTCCAGGGCTGTCATTCTTCTCCTCAGGCACAGCGATCCATTTGGACCACGCTGTGGGTTCAGTATCTTTGTGCTCAGGAGTGCCATATTCCCAAGCTTGTTGTCTTTGGCACATTAACTATTTTATCTGCCGGAGCCAACGTTAATGAAAAATTCCTGAAAAATTCCACTTTTCAACACAGCGACACTTCTGCTGGGAATAACAGCCTGCTGTGACCCCTTTCAGCATCGGAGAATGGCAGGATAACAAAAAAATGGAAGGTATTTCTGAACCTCCGCTGGCCAGGGCTTTGGTTACTTTGTGATAGGTATTTCTGGTACTTGCCAATCTTTTGAAATAATATGAGCATTGCCAGGTTTAAAACTCTCTTTAGTAGCAGCCTCAGAAATCAGCATTTCCTGTAATGATCTTGCACACCAGAAATGTTGACCTGTTCAAATTGTGATGCTTTTCCTGGAAGAACTCTCTTCTAGGTTTAGTAGCACAGCAGAGTCATCACTTTGCAATATTCTCAGACATGTATTTCTTTACAGCATCTGTAAAAGTACCCCTTGGGGGTCCAATTTTATAATGGGCCTTTCTCCTCTCAGAACCAGGCTTCCAAAACTGTTGCAACTTTCATACAGTACAAAGAGTTGGGTATACCTTGCTTAGTGGGCAGAAGCATATGAGATTCCTTACAGCTAATGGGAGCCTGTATCTTTCTATTATAAATCTGGATTGAATCTACATTGGGCCCTAATTCTGATCTCACACTGGTGTCAATTAGGAATAACTCCACTGAAATCAATGATGCTACATTTGTGTGAGGGAGAGGTGGATTAGACTTTTGGTGGTGTTGGGTTTCCTGTGTTTGGGAACGGTGGTGATCCGGGATGTCAGCAAACAAGTAGTGGTAGAGGGAGCTTTACTAGCAGGCCAGGTAAGAGCCAATTCTTCATGTGCACTGTGACCCCCAAGTTTTCAGAATTGTACCTGCAAAATATATATACACAATTTCCATGGCTGTGTGTACAGTCTTGGTAATTATGGATGTACATGACCAGTTAAATGTCTAACTGGTCATGTACAAATGCATTCACTGTAACTGCAAACGCTAATTAGGTGTCCACATTGCGCACAGATGTGTCTGAGCCCAGGCATGCTTCTACAAATAAACAACTTTTGGGAGTAAAGTTTCAACCCTAAACAAGACCCCAGCCCTTCACACCTACACACTTCAGGTGTTAAGAAGCTGAACAGTGTTTGAATGTCATGACTTGTGACCTTTCCATAATGTAAAAGGCAAAATCTCAAGAAGAACACGCCAGCACTCTGAGGGAATTCTGGTCTGGATTTTAACTTTGTGAATGGGCTGCTTAGGGCCAAACCAAATTCCCAAACCTGAAAATCTCTGCACTTGGAGGAGGGCAGCAGAGTCTGAAATCAGGGTCCAAATATTGCAGCTCTGACCCATCTCTCTGCAACCCACTTGATAGTGTGAAAAGCTTTCAGTGAAGCTGTTGGATTTGCCAGTTGTAAGTGGTACAGTCCATGTACCATAAATGGCAGATGAGCTGTATTAAATATATTGCCCCAAGGTGAGAGAAATGGCTTAGATGAAATAAGAACCACCCAGCCCTTCCCTATCACTTGAGCCTAACTCACCCTGAACTTCCTTTGCGGTTTGAGCAATTCCAGTTCCTTCTTTCAGAAGGATGTTTTAATTGTTGTCCTGCTCTGACAGGGGGCTGCAATTGTGGTGGCCATGGGAACATGACTAACAAAGGTTCCTTGGTGCAGGCATACCAGAGTGTGGCCGATATGTGTGTGTGGAGGGGCCCAGCAGGACAGAGAAATGCCATTTTCCAGACCCTTGAGGAGATGCTAGAATTATTCACATGGCTGACATAGGAGAACTAGCCCTGTGGATGGAGAGTCTCATTGAGTCTCGAGCTTATCTGGAGGTGGAAAGAAACACACACATGCTTCTCTCCCTCCCTCCCTCCCCATCCCCAGCCCCTACACCACTGATGGCAAGACTCAAACATTTTCTTTATACATGATTCATGGGCACGACAACTGAGGACTGGGGGAAAACGACAGCTAAGGTGAATTGGTGCCTCTGCTAGACTGTCCAACAGAAAGTGAGGTAAGCCATGTAACTAATCCCTCAACTCTCAGGGTCTGTGGTAGCAGTGCACCCCTTTGCTATCCAGACAGGCCTAAGCCTCTTTCATGCATTAAACGGACAGAATGAAAAATGGACCAGTGAGAGAATTTGGTGCCACAGTCCAGCACCAGGACTGATCCATGCAACACCTCGTCACTGCTTTGGCCCCAGGGACTAATATGTAATTTCTTGCAATAGAATTCTCTGAGTTGGAGGCTTTTTCAATGGCTGTGTCTGGGCTCCATGGACAGTGAGCACACGCAATGTCCGGTGCGTAAGCAAGACTTTGACATGAGTGCATCCCGAGCTGTTACCTGTATTTTGGTTTGAAGGGAGCGGGGGGTGGGGGTAGAGCCCTTGTCCAACTCAGACTTGCCTAAATATTTAGTTCTGTGTTTCTGCTTGATTTCTGGATTCAGCACAGGGCTGAGCCTGCTGAGAGACATCAGTGGTGATGTGCATGAATCCGGGGCAGCATATCTGGCTCTGCCTGTGAGCAGCCAGAGAATAAATAAAGAGGCCAGTAAATTCCAGCTGCTGAGCTAGTCCTACTGCAGCAAGGCTCTTATACTCGTGTCATCACTAATCAAGGAGAAGAGCCCAGGGTGCCACTACATCATATGGCAAGAAAAGGCAATTCCTCTAGGACGTGTGTGCTGGCAAACTTGTGTTTTTGCACATAAATACTTGAAGAGTGAAGGATCTTAAATACTTTCTTTAAAATGAACTGCAAAAAAGTGCTATTCTTAGTGAACACGGCAACAGGTCTGCCACAGCGTCTGCCAGCACTGCCAATGTTCAGAACATTTCTAAGACATTCTGATCATTTATTTTTGGAAGTATGTGGTAAGTTGTTTCTTTTATTAAAAGGATTCTTTCTCCCACCCCCCCACTCACAGGTTTTAACACCAGCACTTCTGTTGCAACTTGCTTGCTCCCAATAGTTTCCTAATTTAGATTCCCCCATTTTATATCCCAGATTGCAGCCAAAACTGGGGGGGAAGGGGCACTTCGGTGCGTTTGTAACATATCAGTTACCGCCTCAAAATATAATCAAAGGGATTATATAATATAAAATATAATATAAATATAATCAAAGGGATGGTCCTTCTAGCCTGGAAGGAGAGATGGCCATTTTTCTCTCCCTAATCTCAGGACAGGCTGATGTTGTGTGATGATTGTCCTCCTGCTTTCTCTTCCCCCTCAGGGCCAGAACACGTTCCAGCACCCTACAACTCAGCTAGCTTAAGAAACAAGAAGCTGCAGCCAACCTAGGGAGTTAGGTGTCCTAAAGGACAATGCTGACCAGAAGACCCCCTAATTGGGAAAGAACAACAGTGTCACTTCAGGAAAATGTTAGGACTTAGATAGCCAGGTTCTTGCAGGTCAGGACTGTAGGGCACTGACAGCATGCTCCTTGTGTGGTGGGATACAATTGGACAGTGCCCACTTACACTATATGTAGCATCTGACTCTTATCATAAACACTTGTCTCAGAATGGAGCACTAGTCCTTGTAGAGCGGTACACCTCTGTTGAAAACAAGAGCCATTGCAACCAGCTCACATGCAATCATGGTGCAAATTATGTGCAGTCCCTGGCAAGGGACAAGTATGGCTCTTCAAGAGGCAAAAAATTGGAGTGAAAGCATCTGCAGAAGCCTAAAGGTCTAGAGTAAAACAAAATAAATCAATGCCCAAATACATATTTCTGAGGTTGATCACTTCAACCCAAATCACTATGAAGAGCAATCAGCGCGCACGAGTCTTCAGCGTGTTTCCTTGATTAGTTTAGAAAACCAATTTTAGGTACTTTTTAAAACAGTGGAGGTCAAATTTACTATGAAGGGCAAAGACCAGTGAATCATTTTTCCTTATTCTTCATTGTTACTCTTCACCTTGAATAACAAAAGGGCCTGAAGAGCAGAAAACATTTGTTCTTGAATCCTGCCAAGGCAGGACTGTTTTAAAAAAGAACCATCATTAAAAGCAGGGACTGTTGCTTTAACAAAAGGAAAAGAATACATTTATGTACACTTAAGAGACGGGAAAAGGCTTGTGAGCCAACCCTAGTCACAGATAAAGGAATTCCGGACATTATTCCTTGTGCTCCTAAGGGTTGTGACATGGGATTTCCTTTCGAACCGGTAAATAGACTGAAGGTTGTTGTGCAACAGCAGGGCAGGGTGGTAGCTAGTTTCTGAAAAAAGGGAAGAGAAGATGTGAAAGCACATGATGGAAGTAAGAGAAGCCAATTGAATCTTCAAAATGAGCCATAAAAAGTCAGCATTTTTACTAGGAAAAAAACCAATTAATTAACCACATCCCTTTGATTATATTTTGAAGAGGTAACTGATGTGTTACAAACGCACAAAAGTGCCCCTTCCTCAGTTTTGGGATGGAGGGACTGGGAATGATCCTGAATGTAGGGAGATACAAATATAAAGCCTCATTTATATTTGTGTCCATGTACAGAGCAGTTTCCAATCCTCCGTTCCTGCTGCCATTCTGAAAACACTTCAGATCCCAAACCTTGCTGCTAGAGTAGGGGTCAGGGAGGAGGGAAAAAGAGGCTTGCACATCACTAATCTTCCCCCAAGCTCCAGAATCCAGGTTTTCAGAAATGATATATTCATTTGGTACAGGTTAATGGGAAAATTTATACTTATGATGCCGACATCAGCTTTAACTCTGCCTTTCCCTGCTTTGCTATTGGATATATGAATTACAACATTCTGGTCTTGTACTGTATGTTAATATAACACCCCCCCCACACACACACACACACAGACTACTACCCTTCTGCATCAAATACCCAGAGATGCCAGGTGAAAAAGATGAGATGTACATGGTGTTGGGTGGTACAGAGTGACACACCACACTCTGATCTGGTGTAGGTACTGCTGTAGTAGTTGTGGGTTACTGCTACTACAACCAGGTTGGAACTGCTTTGGGGGATCATGCCTCAACCATTGGGGTGAGATGCTCAGAAAAGGCCAGAGAGGTAGCACTAGTACCTGAATTGTAAATGCCGTGTTGGAGCTGCAGCCTTTGTAGGCCCTGCCAGAGGGTATTTTAAATGATTAAGGTCTGTGAGAAAACTGCAAACTATCTCCAGAATTAGGGACTCCAAAAAAGAAAAACATAAGCTTTTTCTTCCTCTTCTCCTCCACCTCCAGCATTCATTTTCAGTTATTTTTCAGTAAAGCAGAGAAAAATAAGGCCATTTTGTACATGACAGTAATGAAGAAAGGCTAGAAATATTACACGTTCAAGGTACACAGCATGTTGAGCCCTGAGGAGTGGCAAAGAGACAGTTTAAATGAGTCATACAGAGAATTACTAATACATACAAAATTTGAAATTATATGCAGGTCAGGATTGCTGTTGTGATTTTGTAGACAAGCTAGACATGGAAAGCTTGATTTGCCTCTTGCTTACACCAATGTAAATCAGGAGGAAGTCCACTAATAGCAATGAAACAGACATGAGGCCAGAATCAGGCCCATAAGCTGGAGTTAACCATCAGCATGTTTGCTTGTTTAGCTTTTTATGGCAGCTATAGCATCAATAAAATGCCACTGCACACCAGGGCCGGCTCCAGGCACCAGCGCTCCAAGCACGTGCCTGGGGCGGCAAGCTGCGGGGGGTGCTCTGCTGGTCGCCGCTAGAGCGGCAGGCAAGGTGCCTTCGGCAGCTTGCCTGCAGAGGGTCTGCCAAAGCCGCGGGACCAGCGGACCCTCTGTGCTTGGTGCAGCAAAATGTCTAGAGCTGCTCCTGCTGCACACACACATGAATCTGATACCATTTTCTTTAGCTCAACAGCTAGCTTTTGCTAGAGGTATTTTAGATAGATAGATAGATTCTTGTAAAACACTTTTGAAGGCTTTAAGATGAGATGCATTTGAGTAGCCAGAAGAACAACAACTTATAATGATTTAAACCCCCTAAACCCAGTATTTTTTTCAAGACCCATAATTTGAAAATAGCAACTCTGATTAACCACAAACTCTAAAAAAAAAGGAAAAAAAAATACCATGCCCCCCATTTCTCTTGCATTATGTGAGCGCATGTATGTCTGGAACAGGAGTCAAAATTGGGCTTAAAATAGAAAGTGCTTTATCATTTTAGGGCCAGATCCTGTAATTGGATCTAAATGAGTGGGCCCTGCATCTATTCTGAGCCTCATTCTGACCAGTGGGGCTTCATGTGAGTTTAAGATTCTACTCACACATAGAGTCGGTGGCAAAATCTGGTCTTTAATCATTGAGTCATTGACATAGCCCTAACAGCATCATCTCCTTTATCTTGGACCATTGGCTCTTTGGCAGGACCAATTATACTAAACACAACTCACTCCAGCTGAGTTGATGCTTTGTTTTCAGTTCTCTGGGGCCTGACCCTGTGTGCCTTTCTCCCACAAGTATTCTCACTGAACTCCTGTTCAGGTCACCACTACTACTTTTGCAGGGTCAGATCCTTGACTTACAACTCACTTCCATTTCAGAGGGAGATTTTGGGGTCTCCTGGAGGATTCTCTCATCCTGTTGCCTCCTAGTAAAACCAAAATGAAATGCCTCAACAGCTCCATAAATCCTTCCTTTATTATTGTTGCTCTGATATGAGCCACTGCTATGTAGTTAATGCTGTGTAGTTTTTTCTACTGTATGATCCTTTTGTTGGGGGTTACAACTTGGCATTCAAGGCCTCAGCCGGAAAACCAAACTCTCCGCCCACCCTAACCAATAATCTGCTTTAAGTTGATATAACTTTCTCCAAAGAGTGCAAGAAAATCATCAAACTCCTCCTCCATTTGGAAAACAAGCATGCCTCTTTGAATCAAAATGTTTCAAATCATTGGTCAGAAGCATGGAATAGTGGCCAACCACAGTTAAGCGTGGTCATGAGAATCTAATCTTCTGCTTGGACACCTAGTAAATCCAGAGCAGAGAAAAAAACAGTCTTGCTTGGAGTGTGGTATACTTGCTCCTCCAATGTATATTTTTCTTTCCCATAGGCACAGCTTTTCCCCCTCTCATTTTATATATCCCAGGCATATATAACCATATTCAGTAGGAGACAACAAGGACCCTGTTTGTTTTTCCTCAGCATATGCAGAAATCCTTGAATAACACAGGCAACTTGTGCCAGGCCAAAACTCATTTGCTGAATTAAGAATTGTATTGACTAATCAAGACTAAGAGTAAACAAACCTTTGAGAGGATCAGATAAAGGACCCCAACTAATGCTTGTTCTGGCTTGCCGAGTTTTTTTGTTTACTCCACAGTATGTTTCAGATCTGTTTTCTGTTATAATGGTTAGTTCTTCAGAATTCTTAGTGATGCAAATCATGGATGTATGTGATTTTGGAGGGTCGGGATCCTTATTAATTATCTCTGTATATTTGCATCATTCTTTGATCTGCCATTCTGGCCCTTGTTTTGGTACATGATCTTGGTACTTCTCTTTTGGTACCTTGTCTTGGTATCGCTCTTTTTCTCATTTGATGTTTGTGATTCCTTTTCTTTTAGCCGTGTAACGTACATCGTACCTCTCCCTAATTCTTCGGTCATACCTCAAAGCGTGGCTATAAACAGAAAAGGACTCTGAAAAATAGAAGCTGTTTCCTCCTTAATTGTTCTTAACACTGAATTTGCTGACTCTTTTAGCAAACCAAGGTGGGAATGAATCTGGCTTGTAGTGTGGGTCTTGAATCCACGGTGTAGCTGGTTGACCCTTACTGAGACACAGGCTCTGTCTATTTATGGGAATTACAGTGAACTCCAGGGCTGAGGACAGGAAACTATTGGGAAAGCCACATTGCAAAAGTCCTGTTTAATGGTAAAAAGGACTCAGTGACATCAACAGGAGCAGTGGCGGGCTAAGGGCACCTGGAAACATTTTCTGTTTCAAGAAAGTTATTACAATAAAATACATTTTAAAAGCAGGATCCTACTGGGCCAATTCTCCCCACTCTTTGGGACTATGAAAGTCACTGACTATGGCAGAACTGGTGCAAATGAAATGTGGAGAGCCTAGATGGGGCCAGCACTCCTTCCCTATCAATTGTGTATTTATACTCCCTGGGAACTTCCTCCTCTCTGCCTGGGGTGTTTCAGAGGAGGAGATGGCCAACTGGATGGACTCCACAGCTAGGCCATCTCTTACAGCAGGGCATAACCTCAGACCTGCTCTAGCTCCCACAGTGCTGTGGGAGCTAGTGCAGGTCTGAGGATGTATAATGAGAACATTAATTTCTTCACTGACTGGCCTCCCACAAACCCTTTAGGATAACACACATGGGTCAGGATTTAGCACTAAGGAAGTAGACTTGGATTTAGCCATCAGACTCATGCTGTTATCCACCTGAAGCCCCTTTTCTAGGCTTTGTTCAGACACTAACCTGCCTCTCCTCTGAGTATTTCCCTGGTCTTCAGCCAGTTCAGAGAAGTGGGGGAGTTTGTCAACAGGCAGCCATATTGCATAAAGACTTGATAAATATGTGGAGTGCTAATGGAATGCAGATTTATGCCTTGCCACAAGCAGAATTCCTCCAGACCCTTCCATCAAAAACATTATGTCACAGCTGCCGCAAAGCCTAACCAACAAGGGAGACAGCTGGGTCATGTAAGGGTAACAGTGTGGCTAAGGCAGCACAGAAATGGTTGAAGCATGACGGAGTGTGTCACTAAGGACATCAGAAATGATTTGCACCCATCTCCAGTATCTGATTGGTGTTTTCCAGTTTAATGTAAACCAGCAAAGAAACCACTTTCCAGATCTCGTGAGCCCAACCTACACAAGGAGGTTTCAAACAGTGAATAATACACCCAGCCTGCAGCAGCTCAGGAACTACAACTGAAACTGCTTTTGGTGTTGAAGAATATCGTTGGGTTCTTTCCCTCTCTCCCCATTTCAGACAAACAACTTCTTTTGTCTTTCCAAAATAGCAAACCCACCAAAAAACTTCCCTTGAAAGAGTAATGTAGATGGGACAAACACAAAGGGAAGAGTTTTGATTGAAAATAGATTTGGGTGTCAAGTCAAAAGGGATATTTTTTAAGCCTTTTCTTCTTAATGGGGATAGTTAAAGAAAGAAAAGAATTACCCACGAGGTCATGTTTTACCCATCACTTAGCATTTTCTCATTCCCAGCAGAAATGAGCCAGGCATTTTGATCAAGTACATCAAAGTTTAGTATGGAGAATTAATAGTGCTGATGTCAGGAGGGCTTGGCTCATTTGCTTCTGTTTTTATAACTTGTGGAATGATAACAGCAACAGTGGCCGAAAGCTAATTGTGGGTGTATTTGCATTCTACTTCAGCAGTGCCTGCACGTCCCTCTTCAGAATTTCATTGCCACATCCGTTTAATTCACTCCCCCTGTCTGCTACTTTTCCGGGCCAACGAATAAAATGAGGGATCAGGGAGGTTCTTTTCAAGAAGTTCTCTACTGAGGCCATATCGACTAATAACTTTGGCGGCTTCCCACCTCCAAGATATAGTGATAGTGAAAACAATCCCAAGTTACTTATCAAAGATAAGGTTTAAGAGATACTGAGTAAGGATAATGGAAACAGAAATGGTTACATATAAAACAAGAAGTGTAACATGTTTCTAAGAGTCTGTACTTAACTTTAACAGACTCAAATCCTAGTCTAAAGGTGTTTCGCATCTAAAACCATCAATCAACATGGCTGGGATCCACTTGTCATGAATGCGAAAAGTGCCATCCTTTTGCTTCCTTCGTGTTGGATACCAAAATGTCCTTTTGCTTTGCTTTGCGTTTCCCCAAACTCATTGTTTTGGCCACAGAGTCAAGATGACCTCACCATGGTTCCTTCCCTGCCGTGCTGGCTCCAGGTTCTCTTCATGTTCCTATGTTAACTCCATATGCCAAACGAGTTTCAATTGTGTTGGCTTACAATGTCTGATCTCCATCTGAACCTAGGCAGGCAGGTGAATATCCATCCCTTTGTCCAGTCAAACCTGTTTGTCAACCCTGCCTGGGCCACAGATTCTAAAATACCTTTTCAGAACATACACACAACTCCTTAAATATTATCCCTACATATATCTTGCAACATGTATGCAGATCAGCATGACATAAGCTTTTTACAGACACCTCACACGGCCCTTGCTGGAAAATTCTGTGAAAGCAGAGTACTAGGTACAGGGAGTTTGCCAGGCCTGGTAGGAGTTGCTCTTACAGAACAGAGAACGCTTTGCCAATTGGCACTGAAGGGCTCCTAGGGTCACAATACCTTTCACTGCTGGGAAGATCAGAGAGTAAGGAAATCATTCCATGTAGAGAGGGCAGCACAAGAACTATGTATTGCTTAAGTCCCACTTAAGCCTTCAGTATAGTGCTGAAATCTTTGTATTGGTCTTCTGCACAGGAGTCAGTTTCATCCCATGTGATCTTTAAGAAGATCGCAGTAGTTAAAGGAAGGAAACACCATCTGCTGTCACTCATTCAGTCTGATCCCCTGCATTCTTGCAGGATTTCACCCTACATCATGCCAAACAAACTGGCTTATCTAATCTGTTTTTGAATCTTGGTGATGATGATGCCTTAACCACCTAGCCTCAGAGAAGTTGTCAATAGGGGACCTAGTAGGGCAAGTCCAGCACTGTGGTCCTGTTGGGCCACCAGAGCAGCACAAAAAGGCTGTAAAGCTGCACTAAATGGGGCGTCTGATGCACTTGAGGGTCTGGATCATGAGCTATAGTTCCTCTAGTTTCGGTGGAGGAATGTTCCTTACAGGATACCTTTTAGTGCTTTGGCCAGTCTTATTTTAAATACCCCAGACGAAAGGTCTGACCCCACTTCATTTAGGAGACAAATGCCATGGTCTGCTATAGTTCAGCCTGAAGAAGATTTACTTTCAGCTCTGCAGAATCATACATCTTGCAACAGTGGAAGCAGATGGACGATCGCTTTCATGATCAGATCTCCAGAATTCTGATTCTGTTCTACAGGCATAAAGATGACAAAATCCACATTCAGAACATTATCATGGTAGTTATGGTAGCATGTAAGGATCCCATCATCCTAGGTGTTGTACAAATAACTCAAAGACAGTCTGGAGTGCTCAAGGTTTAAAATTTAGAGAAAATCGCAGCGACAGCAGAATAAACAGCAAAGCAGAAGAGGGGATGGGGGACAAAACCATTGTTAGATTTGCTTAATACTTGGGAAACTGACAAAACAATCATAATGGGTTGAATCAAAAACCTTACATGCAAACATCCCTGAAGCTTGAGGTGTTAGAAATGTGGTTTTAGATTTTGCATCCAGAGTCTATCTTTACTATTTATCCTAAAAATTTTCCTTCCTTAGCTTCAGGCTCTCGATACTTGTCCGAAGATCCTAGCATACAGAGGAATAGAGATACTTTGAAATAATAGTTGGCAACACGCAAGTAAACTTGGAGTTTCCGTTTTGAAGAAAATGTAATAGCACTGGAAGCCTTTAATCCTTTGGCAGGTTTGAACCATAAATAGTGATGTGGGTCTGGTTGTCTTACTCCCTGGCTCACAAATCACTTGAACTGAAATCTCCACTCTCTGAAATCTGGTGCTATCAAGTTTAAGACCTTGGTGGCCTTGTCAAGATGCAGTTTTCAACAAATGCTTAAAAAAAGAAGGGCTGTGTAAGCCAGAGTCCTTCTTATTCCTCATCCAACTCCCCTGACTCATCTCCATGGCAAACAAATCATTGCAGCTTATGAAGATTTCCAGGAAGGAAAGATATGACCTAGAAGGGATCCACGTTGCATGGTTTTGGTCAGTCCATTGTCCAAGGACCAGGCTGGTGATGTCTCTTTCAAGTCTTAAAATGGCCATTATAAGAAATTCCCACTGAGGGCTCAGTTTTGTCTAGTTTATAGGTCTTTGGGGGCTGACTGTGAGCCAGGAGTCCCCCTCCCCTTTTGTGAATCCATACAGGGGCTGAACGCAACAGAAGTCCTTTCACTGCCATGAACACATTGTACATTTGCCGGAGTAAAGACAGCAGGACTGGGCTCTTAATTTTCCCCCCCACTCATTTTAAATTCACTCTAGGGTCTCAATCCTGGGTATTTCCAAACCCTTTCACCTCTAGAGAGTACCGAATATTGTCGTATTTTATTGTGAAATGGGTACGTTAACATACAGTTCAGTATTTCGGTTTCTTCAGTATGCTGAAATACTGTATTGTGTATGACTGTTACTTGCAAAGTATCTGTGCGAATGCAGCAGGATTGCTGAGAATTTAAACTCACAGAGTTATATGTCCCTCAACAGTGATAACCTGACCCCATTAAACATATAGCTTTTGAATTAAATATTTACCAGCCCTTTAATCAATGCAGTACGGCCAACGAAACTTACCGAAGGCTACGTCTACACTTAGAACTGGGGGGCATGATCCCAGCGATTTAGACATCCTGGTGCTAGCACTCATTAAGCTGGCGCACTAAAAATAGTAGTGTAGCTGCAGCAAGGCGCAGCATGGGCCAGCCGTCCTGATTATATACTCACAGAGATCAGGCTGGTTGTACTCAGAGCGGCTAGCCCATGCCACTGCCCATGCTACCATGGCTACACTATTACTTTCAGTGTGCTCGCTCAATGAGAACTAGTGCCAATATGTCTGTGTGAGCCGGGAATCACGCCCCTTGCTTCAAGGTAGACATACCCACATTTACCAGCTGTTGGAGTTTTGTGCATTTACATTTTCAATCTTAACAATTTTTGCATGTGTAATTCCCTTGATTTTTTTCAGTCTGAACCAAATGAAATCCCAGCTCTCTTTAAAGACAAATAGATCATGTTTTCTTGTTATTGTATAATTGAAAATGGTTCCATAATTGTATTTATGGTTCAAAGATGTTAGTTAATAATGATAGATTTACGTATATAACATACTTCTCTCTCTCTTTTTTTTTTTGTGTGTGTCTATGGTATTTGAAAATAGAAGTCCAGATTCTCATCTGGTGTAAATCAACATCACTTTAATACAGTTGTATCAGTTTACACCAGCTATCCTGTTAACATCCTTTCCGGGTAGCTAGGAGAAAACTTTCCCTAGTATTTATGTTGACAGTATAAAGCCTGACCTCTACTGACAGTAGACATGAATTATTAATTGGTCCCTTTAAGGGCTATTGTACCATCTCAAATCTTTAAAAGCTGATTCCCTGTTCAGAAAAATTAAATCAATCACATACCCATTTTCATCGTGCCTTGTTAGCAGGGCAGCCTGGAGGTAACTTGTGCTGTACCCCCTTAGCGCCCACTATGGGTTGCCCATCACCTTCTGGAAACAATGGATTAATTGTATGTAATGGTGACCCGTTTGTATATTTCTAAGCCTGTTGACAAGTGTGTAATAGGTATTAAGATTGAAACATAAAAATTAACAATTCTATAGCTTTTTTAAAATGTCTGCAATAATAATGGTACTGTATCTACGCAAAGGAGGAAATGGTTGGTGTATTCTGGAAAGTGGTGATTTTTGTTACTTTAGAATTGGAAAAATGTAACCTCTCCTATGGGCAATTGGAGCAGAACACTGATATCAGAAAGCTCCTCTTTATAATAATGGCCATTCTCTTTGATGAACTAGTTCTGCAGCTCCTTCTGAATTTCAGGCTAAAAATTAAACATAAATAGGCATGGGAGGATTAGATTTTTATTGGTAAATGTTGATCTACATCGATTTCACCGTACGCATCCAAACTGACTAGAAAAATATTTCCCTCAATAATAATTGAAATTTACATATAGGCAAAATAAGAAAAGTGCTGCTTGAGAACTTATTCGAGTTTCTATATTTTGACATGTGGTGTTTTAATGGTCATAAAACGTCAGTGTTTTTGAATCTCAGTGACTAACTAGTGGCAGTAAATAACTCTTCTCTGACACTCCACATAATCACCCACAACTGGGAAAATTTAAATCAATAAATATAGAAAAAAAAAAAGCTTTAAAAACATATTTTTATGCAAGTGTGAAAACTTAAATAGAAAAAAATTCTGTAAAAACTCTTAAAAATAAACATTGATATTATCAACTGAAACTATAAAAAAAAATCAAATTCTGCCAAGCCTAAATATAAATGTTAAAGCAAAGTAGGAACAGGAGAGAAATTATTGCTTGGGCAGATACAGATTTACTACTTGTTTTTTTTACCAGAGGTCCTGGCTCACGTCAGAATAGATTTCAATAAGGAGTGATTCTTTCTGTACGTACTCAGAGGTTGGGGAATAATTCTTGGAATGGAGTCAGCACAACAATTGCTTTCATTATTTGCAGCTGTACAAAACAAATAAGTTTGAAAGAAATATAGAGAGATGCCAAATGTAATCCCAGTGATGTGTGAGCGAACACAGTGTTTAGTGCCGCAGTAATGACATACATGAAGTTCACGAGTTACTGCTGTTGACTTTCCTGCCTCACATGTCACCTTTGATAAATGAGCTAATCTGCTGATAAGTGCTCAAAATAATAAAGTAATTTAATTAAAGGGGTTTTAAAACATTCCTTCTTTAGCATCCAAAATTGTCTAAGTCACTATGCGCAACATACAAATGATCCCACATAGAGCAATCCTGATTAGATTAATGGGAAGTGAACAAAGCATTTTTGGAAAACAGAAAACCCTAACATGCAGCCCATTTTGAATATGTCTGCATCTATGAAGAGGTGTCAGGCTGACACACAATAGAATGATGATAAATCAGTGCACAAACACGCCCTCCAAAACTCATCCCTTTTGAGAATTCTGAGCTAACACAGGGACATAGGATTGGCCTAGATGAGATCAGACTAGAGATGGAGCTATCCGGTCCTCTATCCTGCCTTTCTTAGTGGCTAATACTGATGCTTCGAGGGAAGGAGGGAAAACACCTGGCAGAGATCCACTCTTGTCTCTACACAAGACTCTAGAAGAGACTTTCAGTTGTAGCATTTCCAGTAAGGTGAGGCTGAGGTGGCAATAAAATCATTGAGGAGGTTTGCTAAATGCCTCCTGCTGTCCAAATGGTAACTGGAGAGAGGTCGTGGCTGAGCGGATGAGTCTGATCTGCTGTCTCACCCTTAGTGGTATTTCTTCCATACTATTAGTAAGCCATATTAGGCTTGATCTCAACCCCATTGAAATTAAGGGAAAGTTTCCCATTGATGTCAGTGAGCATTAATTGGGTCAAGCCCATTGGTAGGGCAGTGAGATCATTCATTGCTGCTGCCCATGCTAAGCCCATTCTAAGTTGAACAGTGGCCCTCATTCTCCAGGCCTGTCAATAAGTAACTTCACCAGCACTGAAGTCCTGTCCTGAGAAGAGACACTTCTTTTCCTTACAGTCAGTCCCGTGGGATGAAGAACTGAAGGGCCTGTCTGCATTTCACATTTAGTAATAGTGTCTGGGAAACAAGATGTGAAACACTTGCATCTGTAACCCTAACAGCTTCTTTTGGGAGGACTAGGTGGGGAAGGCCAATGCAGCCCCTTGCCTTTTTTGGTTTTTCTAAAGAGTCCCTAGTGCATCAAATCAGCATGGATTCCTCTCTCACTCCCACTGGCTCTGCATATTTCTAAATCCTGGAGCTGTGCCAGGTCTTCTCTTTCCCAAAGGAATTGCCATCATTTTGACCATGAAATAACATTCCCAGCCTTTTTTCCATAACTACGAGATTACTGCATTTCCCAAGTACTCCAAACCACTCTTGAGTGCATATCACTTTGCAGCTGATTGCAGATGCTTCTACCCCTTTCCCAGCTCTCATGTTTATCTTGTGCCTGAAGTTCTAAACTGTGGATCTGTCATAAAACTACAAACAAAGGACACGCCCATGGCCCCTCCATAACTCAAACTGGACACAGAGTGATGAAGCCTCTGTCTTTATTAAGCTCTCTATGCACCACGGTGTCAGGGAGGAGACAATGGCTCTGATTAATGAGTTGATGCAGTTCAAGACCAAGCAGTCTTGACCTGACACCACTTTCTGTGGCCCCTTTCCATAAATCTGTAATTGATACAGTGATTGGTATGAGTCAGGAAAGCGTATGGCGTCGGCTGCTGGAGGAGTTTCCTCCAAGCAGGTGTGGTCAGAATGTGACAACTGCATTTCTAAAGCAGAGAAACAAAGGGTGAAAGGCCCTGATAATTAACACAGGGCTTCCAAAAGTCAGCATGCAAGGCAATTGAGGGACCCCTCCAAAGGGCTGCTGTTGATTAGAGGAGGAAACCAGTGTGAGTGACCCTGTGGCAGTTGGTCAGGAAATGCTAATGTGTCTCTGGGTAAGACAGCGTTGCAGGAACTCAGCAAAGCCCATGAGAATGTATCTTATCTTTAAACACTGGCTCTGCTAAGCAGTTGTTTTTACTGTGATACAGTAGATCTCCCCTCCACTTGGGATGGATGATGTTATTTTTGTTGATGCTGGAAACATTCACACCCAAGCTACTGTCTTTAGCTGAGCCGTGCCAGGCGTCTGTTTGTGCAGCACAGAAAACGAGAACAGGTGTGACTACACTGCTCACGAGTAAGCTAACCTAATACTAACTCCCCTGGCTCGGAAAGTTGGCAAAAATAGTGCTTGGCCCATTGACACAGCTCTGGGATCAGGGTCTTTATTGACAGCTTTTCAATGGTCTGTAAAGCAGCTCTATAGATTGTTTTCCTCTGCTTTGAATGAATTAGTTAACCTTTTCTAAGAACTGGATCCATAACTTTGGGCGACATATTGCCAAGGCTCTACCCACACCCCCTCTTTTACACTCACAGAAGTATCCATAGATATGTGGCTCTCTGTGTTCTGTCTTATACATTTCCCCTAAAAAAACCCACAAAACCTAAAGGTTTTTAAATTGTAAACGTTGACCAATTTTCCTGCCAAGTTGTTTAGCTTCAGCGCAAGGAAGAATGGTCTCATAGACAAGTAATTGGACTCAGGAAACCTGGGTTTGAGTCCTGGCTCTGCCAGAGACTCCCAGCTTGACCTTGAACAATTCAATCAATTAATGCCTCAATTGCTAATCTGCAGCATGTATGTTGTACTCCTCTTTCCCACCTCTTGTCTATTTAAATTGTAAGCTGTCCAGAGCAAAGGGCTGTTTGTTTTGTGTACATACAGAATCTAGCTCAATGGGACACAGATGTTGGATGGGGTCTGTGGGCATTCCTGTTGTATAAATAATCGTATCAACATGGCTTCTTCAGGACAGGCACATTGCTTCTATTCATTTAATGCCTTCCAACTCAAAAAAGTTTCAAAGTGCTCTATAAACTGAGTAGCATTCAGTTGATTTCCCATTGAGCCCTGCCAGCTCCAATTGAATCCCATTGAGTTGTGGGTATTCAGCACCTGTGAAAATTCACCGCATAGACCAGATGTGTCTTTAAAGTCCACAATAGACCTGTGTTTGCAAAATCTTCTTTCTAGTGATTGTAGTGTGAACTCACTGGAAATGTGGCTTCATATTTTATGTGACAAACAGAAACTACCCACCGCTGGTGGTCTGCCTGCTTGTCACACCCTACACAATCCATCAGGTACTTTACCTCTTTGCAGCTAGTCTCCAGCTGAACTTGGTGAGCAGCCCTCGTCCATGTAACATACCCCTGAAATCAGCAGGATATTGGGTACCTGAAACATTAAATTCATCTGCCAGCCTGCTGTCTCTCTTCATACCTGAAACATTCAGCAGCAGCCTGTCATTTAATCTGTGGTGTGTAGAAAGCTTTAATCACAGGACTTTTCCAATGTGGCCACAATGACATTCCCTTCCACTGTCAAACTGAGTTCACCAGGGGGTTCTCCCAGAAAGAGGCACAGAATCTTACCTACTTGTCAGCACCCAGCTTCAGGATATTGCATCAGCCCTGATTTTCCCAGGGAGCAAGAAAGAGGGCAGGTGGATCAATGGTCAGATGATAATGAGAGCAGAGCTCTACCAACAGTGTTAGTGGTGCTGACGAGGCAGACGGCAGTGAGGGCATACAGGTTGACACGGGTGACATCCGTTGCTTTGGTTCAGAGGCCCATCTCCAGGGCCTTTATGGCATTTACAGAGAAAGGCTCATCAGTGATCTTCCTTAGGAGTTTTCTTTTACAGTCAAGCCCTATATTTGGAGGCCATTAAGTAGCTGCTGTGCCTCTATATGCTTGGTACTGGGCTTCTGTTTAAAAATGTGACTGTTCCGCGTGCCTGAGAAACACGTGCATTTGAAATTTCTCAGGCCTGCTCTGATGGTTTGGCAGGTTGCTACTGACTGTCTCTCACTTCTTTAAGGAGTTTTGTTTTTCCGGGCCAGTATTTTATTTTCACATCACCTTTGAGTGTTTTTCCCAGTATTGAAGAATCAGGTGATTGATGATAAGCACGGTTTAGGCAGCGTGCAGAAGGGTGTGGGTGCCAGCACCAGGGTGCAGGGAATTTATTACACTGGTGAAGACCTGAGCTAAGTCACTGGCTAAACCATACCTCCTCTAACTCCTATAACATTCCCACTATAATATTGTCTTTATCATAAGCTTTGAATGCTGTGCTGCAAAATCTTTAACAGATAGTGTTGTTCAGCAGGGCAACGTGCACACAAACTAATATCGCTTCTGTTATCTGTATTATAGCAGCACCTAAAGAGTCCCATTGCACTAAACACTTTGCAAACACATAGAAAAAGACAGCTTAAAATCTAAATAGACCAGGCAGACTGCAGAAGGGTTTGGCTGGAGCTTGTCCCTCTCCAAGGCAGCGGGGAACCACACCGCCTCGCTACGTCTGTCTGGTTACTTCAGGGAACTAGTCTGGCTGTGGAGTCTCACACCGCCGCAACGGTAGAGATGAAACAGTGGTTACTCACGCCCAGTTGGCAGGCAGTAGTGAGTCCTACCTCTGGTCCTTGGACAGGGCCGGAGCAAACCGTTAAGCAGTAAGCCCAGGCTCTGGGTTTGGGCGGGTGGCAAAGAGTCCGTGGCCCGGCCCGCAGGCAGGGCTGAGTGAACAAATAAGTTCAGGATGCCCAGGCCCTGGCTCTGAGCAGCGGAGGAGAGGGGGAGACTGCCGCCTGCACGTTGGGTGGCAGGGGAGACGCAGGCCCTCCCACTCCACTGTGTCCCATTTATTCCTACCCTTTGTTTCCTATCTTTTAACCCAGGGGTTCTCAAATCGGGAGTCGGGACCTTATTACCTGGGGGGTTGCGAGCTGTCAGCCTCCACCCCAAACCCCACTTTGCCTCCAGCATTTATAATGGTGTTAAATATATAAACAAGTGGTTTTTAATTTATTGGTGGGGGGTCGCAAACAGAGGCTACCTAGGGGTCACCAGTACAAAAGTTTGAGAACTGTTTAAACCAATTACCAATCCATGAGAGGGTCATCCGTCTTATCCTATGACAGCTTACTTTGCTTACAAGCCTTTGGTGAGGGATCTTATCAAAAGCTTTCTGAAAAATCTAAGTACACTATATCCTTTGGATCCCCCTTGTCCACATGCTTGTCGATCCCCTCAAAGAATTCTAGGATATTGGTGAGGCATGATTTCCCTTTACAAAAACCATGTTGACTTTTCCCCAACGAATTATGTTCTATGTATCTGACAATTTTGTTCTTTACTATAGTTTCAACCAATAGTACAACAGCTTGGACTGGAAATTGAATGGCAGCCTACACACCTACTATACCTCACCACCAGAATAGACATATGGATCCTTTTATCAGATTTCATATTGACATTATCTGTCACTATAGATGCACATATTCAGTCTCTCCAATCTCATCTGCATAGATGATGCTTAAAATCATAAATTAAAAATTGACTTGACCAGTACAACAAATGATACCTTTGTTTACAAGTGAAAGATTATTACAAGTGAAAGAATTTTGGACATAATTTTCTTCCCTTTACCGTTACTGGATTACCTTTTGCATTTGACTCAGCTTCATTTCCAGGCATTTGCATAACATGGTTGTGGTTGTGCTTTCAACATCACAGAGAAATGTATTTAAAAAGTGCCTGGAAACAGCATAATGCAGTGACGAGGATACTGGCTGGGAGCCAGAAGAAAGCTGGGTTCTGTTCCCGGCTCTACCATTGACTTTAGGCACAGTCACATCCCCTATTTGTGCCTGTGTATCCCCTCCCCACCATGTGTCTCTTTTGCCAATCCCAAGTGATCAAAAACCATTAGATTTTAAAAAATAATTATAAATGTGGAGTTCTTTTTATTCATCATCCAGTGTTGGAGCCTTTAGGGTTCACATTTTCAAGCTCTTTTCAACCATGAGATCAAGAAGTTCACTTTTTTAATGAGATGTTTACTGAATCACCTGACTCCTGGGAGTGGGGCTTTAGGAAAAACTACCAGATATTCTGAGACTTGTGATAAATCATGAGAGTTGGTGACAATGCCTTGGACTGTAAGCTGTTCAGGGCTGGGACTGTCTCTTACTCTATGCCTGTACAACACCTAACGTAATGGGACCTGACCACACCCATGTGCTACTTGTAATACAAATAAATCATTATCACGCTAAAATGCTTTTAAGTGCTGAGCCTGGACTAAATTACGCAGGACCCCAATCACCTCCCCTCACATCTGTATGCAGAGGGAATGCTGTACACAGATGTGGCCCTCGCTGTGCAAAAAGGATGGGGGCAGCCAATTCGGCAGTATTGGCTCCTCCCTCCCATCCCAGACCCCAGGAATCTGTGCAGAGGTTGAGTGGGAGGGGACCAGGCCAGCCACCCACTTCCCCACCCAAACCCTACAAAGCAATGAATACAGGCTGTATTAACTTCACTGCAGTTCCCCCTCTGCACTGTGTACCCACCATTAACTCAGGGAGGAGAAGATGGCAGGAGCAGTCACCGGTGCTGATATGAGTTTCCTGTTGCTTTTATGTATTGTATTGCAAAGTGGAAACAGGTTTCCTGCCTCCTCTTCATTGTAGGTTTGCTCTGGTAATGAGGTGGTTGGCATGAACACTTGTTGTTAATATCATGACCCTTGTACTCCTAGGAGAAGGACAAGAATTATTTACTGGGGGAAAGGAGAATGTTATTCTAGGCCCAGATTCTGCAATCTGAGCTGGGCGGGCAGAGCCCATTGACTTCAGAAAGAGTCTGTCTGCCCAATCAGATTGGGTTGTAGAATTGAGGCCTGTGGGAGTCATAATGGAGCCTTTTAAGGGAGATTCTATAAGTGTCTGGTTGACATTTTTGATTGAATGTGCGTGAGATTAAAAAAAGCTTTTTGGTAAATGCTGAGAGATTTATTGATAAAGCCATAAAATATAAATAGCTCACCTGAATACAATGAGCAGGGCAACATTAGAATTCACCATGTTTCAATAAATAAATATGCAGTGCGCTGGACAACCTTCCTAGGACTTCTAAAAGCTTCTTCATATGAAAGCGAACACTGAATTAACTTTGGCCTGACAGGACTTTCAAGGCTAGATTGCTCAACCCTGACATCAGTGGCCCTGCTCCTGTGAGTAAATGCTTATCAGGGAGAGTCAGAGCTGCATATCTCACCCCTAAGTTCTGCCACCTGTCCTCGAGCTGAGCAGTACTTTATTGCCACAAGCTCTCTTATTGACGGTATTGTTCAGTGTGAATACGGGTGCCAGAATCCAGCCCTAACTAAATAAATATTAGGATGCAGTATTTGGGGAAAGGGGATTCAGGTATGTTTTGTTAAGTATGACTTAGCTTATTTGCCCTGCTACTCTCTGCTGGAAGTTGCTTTCATAATTCCACTGGCTTCTCAACCCCCTGAGCCTCTCCAAATAAATAAATCAAATATTAAAATAGGGCAACTCCCATTCTTGTTTCCCAACACGTCCTGTGGCAGCCCCCAGCCTGGCCTCCAAGAAAAATGATCTCTTGGCTAGCAGGGCAATGATCTGGAGAATGGAAGCAAAGTCAGGTCCTGATGGGACCGCAGAAGGGATGTAAATGTCATGTGGGGTCACCTTGCCAGATTCAGCATCTGGTGATTCTAATTCAATGCGGCTTCAGTTTTCCCACTGGTCCACCCTCTTCATTTCATCTTTGACTTTTTTTTCTGTCCACTCTCTAATATGGCTTTGGCAAGTAGGAGAGGGCACACGCTGTGTTTATAATACCCCTCCTGTTCCCTGGCTGCAGTCATGAAGTGTGTGTGTGGTAAGGATTTTCCCCCTCTGCATGGGGGAGAAAAGCATTGAAATTACACTTTGTTTATTCTGTTCTTCAGCTTCCTGAAGCCAAAACAAACTCTGTGAAAGAGGTAGCTCAGCCACATAAACACTGTAATTGAAAAACACTTTTGTCTTTTGCAAAATCATTTTCAAGTATTATGAAAACCTCACAACTGCCTTGCTCACCAGTAACAGCAGGTCAGATCTAATCAGCAAGTGCCAGCCAAGAACGTGCTGATTGTATTGCACTACAGAGCCAGAGCAACAATGCTGCATTCACTCATTAAAGGTGAAATTCAGTTCTGTGCATAAAGCCAGCATAATGCACCACTTAAGCCCCATGTTAGACCTCAGAATCACTTCACCAGAGGGACCAGGTGAAGAATTAAAATTTTTATTAAAGTTAATGTTTAAAGTCAAATTTACACAAGTTAAGAGGGAAGGTACTGTACATCTGGGGTCAGGCTTGGGTTATGAGGGATCACAGGTATCAGTTACAAGGTTCACAAGATACATACATAGCACATAACCAGCATAGACCCAGATTAGTGTGCGGTTTTTAAAATGTCAGTGAATAAGTGGTCTCTGGTATGCCACCCATAGAATGTATTTAGAGTCCAAGTCAGTATTGGTGGAGTGAATAAGGAGATAGATGGGGTGCGTCCTTTGGTTCATCAGGGAAGGAAGGAAGTGAGTTATTTCCCTGACCGGCGGTCTCAATTACTCGACCTGGTACTTATGGTGTCCTATGATGCGTTCCATATATATGTCTCTTGACCACCTGATGGTGTCAGACACCATGAGCTGTCTCATGAGCTGGGCATAGCGTCGACCGACCCTGCACACTCTCAGCACCGGCTCGTTGTGAGGGTCCCACGCTCCCAGGGCTCCAACAATCAGGGCGTGGATCTGGACCTCGTAGCCCTGGCTCTCAGGGTGTCAGCCAGTGGGGAGTATTTCAACACCTTATGAGCTCGGGTCTCGTGGAAGGCCGGTGACCTGTTTTCGAATGGCATCCTGACGTCCACCGAATCAGTCATGATGATTCAGGTCGCAGTCGGCTGGTTACAGACCCAGTATTGCCAACTTGTCAAAGCCAAGTAGCAATTGGCTGAAGCCACCATGTAACTAGCCCGAATCACATGAGTGACTATATCCTGAGAAAACCAGCTAGATACACACAACACTCAAATAAAGCTCGGTTGGCTAATTAAATGACAAACTGAAAAATATTTCCAAACCTACTGGCACTGACAGGTTGTTACTGGACGGCTGTTATTGAAAAGATAAATGTGTTGCCTTAGAGGAATTGAAGTAGCTGAAAAGTGGATCTGTAACAACAGGTGTCAAGTTACATAGGTGCGTGTGGTTATGCAAAGGACAAGTTAGAAAGCGGGTGGCTATGCTAATAACTGGGTTAATACTCTGAGCATGTGGAGTTTGAATGAGATATTTCCAGAATACAGAGCAAACTCCAAACTGAATGCTGGGGCAGTTAGTAAAGAGTGCTGGGACCCGTTGCTTCACAAACTGTTTCTCCTGAGCCCCTACTGAACATGACACTGCACAGCCTGTTATTGCTTAGGAATAACTTTCGCCCTTACTGCAATTCAGCCCCCTCTGGAGTGGCACACAGCAGTTACTGTACACCCATGACATTACCTGCTGTAACAATTTTCAGACAAAGAAGTGAGGTATAAGTGAAATTGAAGCTACAGGGTAGAATGCAAAATTTGGAATTTGGCCAGGACACTGGAGCTTATATAATATCTGTAGTCATACAAAAAGTGCCCTGGGCTCTCTAATGACGACAAGTAGTCAAGACCTTGGTTTAATGTCTCATCTAAGAGAGAGGTTGCAGTTCAGGAAGACAGTTGGTCTCACCTACTGAGGGTTTCTAGCAAAATGTTTTTGAGTGGAGCTGTCTTTAGAAAGCAACATTTTTAGAAGGCTGGAGCTCTGGGGTATTAGCTAGTCTCTGCTGAGTTTCTGATGGGAATTTGAATAGCTCATGAAAGAAGCCAGATCGCTGTAAGTGGGAGTGAGTCACTCTTCACAAAGGAGCATTGCATTTCACATGAATTTTTTAAAAGAGAAATTTGGGAGTGGCAGGAGGAAAATCACTTTTTCATCCAGCTGAAAGCTCTTTTTCTCTTTGTTCGATATGTTAACATCACTACACTGCTGAGTAAAATGCCTCTGTTATAAGCCAAGCTAAGGATTTCTGGCTTAACAAGTTCAATGTGAGGGAGAAGATGAAGAACTGAAGTGCATGCAGGGAAAGAAAACATAAGATTTTAATGTCATAGCTCTGGAAAATGAGAAACAAATCTAAGCATATTTGTGGTTGTGCTGATTACTCTCCCCTCAGTGTGGGCAAGGCAACTGATTTCAGTTTCACTTTTGTTTCTTGTCAGTTTCACTTTCTGCAGCTGTGTTTGGTTTCATAGCATAGGAGGGTGATGTTTACATGTATTGAAATCTACAATGAATACAAACATTTCAGTCTAGGCTAGGTCTCATAAAAACCCTTTTAAAACAAAACCTAATCTTTGGACCTTGAAATCAGTTGGCAGGATCACTTTAAGAGTTCAATCGAATGGCAAATTCTGCCAAAGAGAGGAGCAGCAGTGCACAATGAACAGAAGGCACCATAGTAGGCATCAGCAAACATGGGTTCTTCTCTGTGCTCTGCCAGTGACTCACTGTGTGATCATGGCAAAGTCACTTCGCCTTTCAGTGCCTCCATTTCCCCATCTGTAAAACCGGGATAATAATGTTAACCAATCTATGTAAACTGCTTTGAGATCTACCTTTGAAAAATGTTAAGTGTGATTTACTAATACTGAGGGGTCAAAATAAAACATATTCTTAGCATCCTCACTGCCAGTTATTAGAGAGCCCTAGGGAATTTGATGGTCAGGAGAGCATCCAGTAAAAGCTGATGTCTGCCCTATGGAGAGAGCTTTGCACATTAGCCATGTGACAGGACCACAAACACAGCTGCAAAGTTGCCTTATGAAACTGTGCTATACTCTGCAACAATAATGCCCCCAAACAAAGCAAGTGTCACTGCTGTATTTGTGCCTGTTACTCCAGAATACTGCAGGTTTTGTCGTCATGTTGTTACTGTTGTTTTTTAATATACTGGATATTGCAGACTTATAAAGGGAAAGCAGTTGCTGCCCAGAAATTTTCCCCATGTATGTAGTTCATTAAAGGAAAACATACACTTAAAATGTATCCGCAAAAAGAACAAGAGTACTCGTGGCACCTTAGAGACTAACAAATTTATTTCAGCATGAGCTTTCGTGAGCTACAGCTCACTTCTTCAGATGCACAGAATGGAACACACAGACAGGAGATATTTATACATACAGAGGACATGAAAAGATGGAAGTATGCATACCAACAGGAAGAGTCTAATCAATTGAGATGAGCTATCGTCTTCTATCTCAATTGATTAGACTCTTCCTGTTGGTATGCATACTTGCATCTTTTCATGTTCTCTGTATGTATAAATATCTCCTGTCTGTGTGTTCCATTCTGTGCATCTGAAGAAGTGAGCTGTAGCCCACGAAAGCTCATGCTGAAATAAATTTGTTAGTCTCTAAGGTGCCACGAGTACTCTTGTTCTTTTTGCGGATACAGACTAACACGACTGCTACTCTGAAACTTAAAATGTATTGTCTTGTGTGACAACTTGAATTATTCACTAAGGGTCTCATGCACTCCACTTTTATGTCAGTGTAATGGACATGAATAGACTTAGTCTAGCCTAAAACGGGAGTAACATGGGTGGGTCCACCTCTAGATGAAACAGGAGTGGGGAAACACATGTTATTTCCAGACATTAGAAAAGATATTGTAAACACTGGAAAGTAAAAGGGCCAAATTCCATTCTCACTTAACCTCATGTAGCCCCTGGCTACAGCGGAGTAACATGAGTTTAGTGAAAGAAGAATGTGGCCCCAAAGATATGAACTACAGAAAGCCTCCCTCACATGCAATTGTGTCTGTTCTCATAAATGTATCCCCTGGAAAACATTCCTAATTGTGTATTTTCTCCTTTATTTTGGCTCAGGTCTTGCTCTGGAAGAAGTGCTACTGAAACCAAAGTTGAACATTACAGAAGATCAAATTGTAATCAATGCAGGAGATTTCTTTGCCATAACATGCAGGTGAGGTTTGCCCCAGCAGTGTCAGATTTCCCTGGTATTTATTGGCTGCCCTGGCACAAAATAACCCCAGGATCAAAAGGGTACTCCTCAGCCACAGCTGGGGAGCTTTCACTGTATTTTTCCCTGACCTGCCTTTTCATGTGGAGTAGGATCTGATTTAGTGTAGTAGAATGGAGGGGAGAGAACTTCTTCAGATCAATGGGACCCTCTACGTTGCAAATGGGTGCAGTCCAACTCCCACTGAAGTCCATGGAAAGACTTCCATGGTCTCAGTGAGTGATGGATCATATCAAGAGACAAAGCTCATTTTGGGATGCTGAGGATTTTCGGATAAGAATCTGTCTAGCTAAGGTTCAGTTCTGCAGTGAACAAATTCTCTCTTTCACTCCATGTGTGGAAATAAGCGACAGACTTGTTGACCACAGTCGGTAATCAGCCCTCTCTGTGCATACAGGCTGACCTCAAATGCTGCCTAGCCTAAAAGATGACCATTAAATAAACAGCAGCCAGCATATGTACATTTAAAAACCCATCCTGTTTGAATATATCATATCCTTTAAATCAAAGATAGCCAGGCCTCATAAAACGCAGACTGTTGGTTTTAAATTATGGAGACTTTTCACCCATTGACACAGTGTGCAAAACCTGCAGGAAAAGTGCCAAATTTGGGATCAAGACTTGCATTCATGGGAAGATAAGCCTTGACAAATCTGTTCACTTGCAGTCGATTGACAGATGACCGGAGTAGTAAATGCACAGGGAGTTGGGGAATTTTCAGCTTTGTGAAAATATAAGGTTAGCCCTGCTGGATCAGACGAGAGGCCCCGGAGAGGGTGATATAAATCAGGGTAAGTAATTGTGAATGTGATTTACACAACAGGAGGACAGGCTTGTAGCAAAAATAAATAACCACCAGAAGGGTGTGAGAAGATTTAAAAGCCTTGCACAAGCATGTGAGAAGGTTGCTGTTAAAGTAAGTCACGCACAGTCTTTAGTATTTGTATTGCTGTAGTACTTAGGAGCCCAGTCAGAGACCAGTACTCCATTGTGCTAAGTGCTGTACAAACACAGAACAAAAAGACAATCCTGCTTCCAAACAGTCATTCACAGTCACACACACACACGTTATTTTACACCTTACACATCCTGCTGGTTGTTTTGCCAGCCACACTCACTCCTTCAGCATGCAAATGACATCAGCTTAGATTCATTCTACCACTTCATTGATTTACTAGCTTGTAGTTTACACTGATATTTATGTCACCTCTGATTTTGTCCCAGTCAGTCCATTTAAATCAGTATTGCCCTTTCTGCCGGCAAATTCACTAGTCCCCCATCAAACTCACTAATTTGTGCAGTTGTTATACAGCTCAAAGAGATTCTTTCCTGCTACCTGCAGCTGGCTCTGGCTCATGAGGTCAAAACAACCTTATGATAATATTTATAGCTTGGCAAGCTGCGGACACTGGTGATGACAGTAAAGTTTAAATTGTCCTTTATTTCTTTTCATGATGTTAGGGGGTGTGAATTCTACAAAGTGCCCGTGTGCTAATTAAAGAGGTTGGTTCTCAGTTTTGTTTTTTTTAATTGATTGCTCTTTAATTTATTTGAGTATCACCTCATCCATGTATTGTCAGATGAAAGAATGAATAAATAAATAAATAATGTGCTTTGCAATTCTGTAGTGCCTCCACAAGCGCAAACTGCCTTAGAGACACTAAGCCATAAGTCCTCGTAGCACCCCCGTGTGTAGAAAAGCGTAATTCTCCATATCCACATGGGGAAAACCAAGGCACAGAGAAGTTGTTACTTGTCTAAGGTAAAGCATCCAGTCTGTGCCACAGCTAGGTACAAAAGCTGGAACGTCTGCCCATGATTCATGTGCCTTAAACATTGGAACACTTTCATCAGGTCCTCAGCAGGTGTAAATTAGCCTAGTGCCATGTCTTGCACACACACAAAAAAAGCCCTGTTTAAAGAACTGGCCTAAAACATGTCATCTGAACTCATTCCTATTTTTAAAGGAAGCTGAGACGGTTTGGATTGCAGCAAAATAGAGAAGCATGGTTTGCACAGTAACTGTCAGAACTGAGAGTACAGTGAAATTCCCTCTGTTGTATGTGGGTCCTTACACTGCCTCCATCAGCAGCACTAAACCAAAACCAGAACACAAGACTCCTGACTCCCAGGCCCATGCTCCAACCATTAAACCAGGCTGCCTCTAAGCCTTGGAGACACCACTCCACTCTTCTGACATTGGGCTGAAAACGTGCCTCAGTGACAGTGTAAGGTAGTGAATGCAGATGATGAGGGGACAGAGCACAACATGTTGCTCTGCAGTTCCCCTGGAGGCAGAGCGTAACAGGCATTGCTGTGAGGCCCTCCTTTGCTAAGAGTGGTCATTCTGACATGAACCTGGGAAGAAGGGGTGGGGATGGAGAATTTCTCTGCAGAAAAAGAGCCCTTGGTTTGAACTGCCCCCTAAAAGGCTTCTGTCCTCTGTGCATTTAAATACAGAAAGCTGGTGTGATGGATGAGGCTGGGGTTTCAGAGTCTCTGTGGTGCAGTGCAGCAGATCCAGTGATGGGGTTGAGGCTGCCCCTCAGAGAGGATAGCTACACGTTTACCCAGCACTCTCATTTACTCACATGCTGGGAATACCCTCCAGATTTTGGCCCAGCTCCATCATCATCTTCAGGAAATCTCCTTCCTTAGAGGTTTTTTAAGGTCAGGCTTGACAAAGCCCTGGCTGGGATGATTTAGCTGGGGATTGGCAGGACCGGCACTAGGGGTTTTAGCGCCCTAGGCGCACGGCAGTTTCGCCGCCCTGCGTGCTGGTCCCGCGGCTCCGGTGGAGCTGCCGCAGTTGTGGCTGCGGACGGTCGGCTGTTCCACGGCTCTGGTGGAGCTGCCGCAGTCGTGCCTGCGGGAGGTCCACCGGAGCCGCGCGTGCAGCCGACCTTCCGCAGCCACGACTGCGGCAGCTCCACCGGAGCCGCCTGCCGCCCCTTCTGGCAAAACACTGCCCACCAATAATCCTGGCGCCCTAGCGATTACCTAGGCCGCCTAAATGGAAGCGCCGGCCCTGGGGATTAGTTAGGGTGACCAGATGTCCTGATTGTATAGGGACAGTCCTGATTTTTGGGTCTTTTTCTTATATAGGATCCTATTACCCCCACCCCCATCCTGATTTTTCACATTTGCTATCTGGTCACCCTAGGATTGGTCCTGCTTTGAACAGGAGTTTGGACTAGATGACCTCCTGAGGTCCCTCCTAACCCTGATATTCTATGATTCTATGAAAGCAACAAAGGACAGAGTTGAAAGCCAAGAGAATATTTGTATTAAGGAGCAGCAGGACCTTGCTGGCAGACACACTCACTTGTGGTACCCACTACACATGTACAAGGCGACTGACCCAGACCTGCAGAGGAAGATTGTAGAGCAACTCGCTAACACCAACTCCCAGCAGGATGTAGTAACAATACCAGTGGAGCTCATATGCCTTTGCACTGAACAGATATGCCCTGAGTAGAGTTTTCCCTCTATTGCTGCTCACAGTAAGGAAATCCAGAGGTCACTACTCAGTCCTCTCTTAGGTAAATCCCTCTGAAGTCAATGGAAGTCCACGGAGTAAGGACAGTGTGAACACAGTGCTTTTTAAAATTAAAGGCCAGACTCTGGTGCAGTCATCAAGGAGAGGGGAAAGGCACAAGGAGCTTCCCATCCTTGCACCCACAGAGAAAGAGAACTGCTTCAAACTAGCACTAACACTGGCCCTAGCTTCTCCACAGGAGTCTAGAAAAGGTTTGGTCCATGACTCCTCATGACGGTCAAAGAGAACTAGTCCCATGCCTCCTGTAGCAGGGGCCACTCTGGTCTTTGCTCCTCCACAGCTCCTGGCGTGCCTCCCTGAGACACAATGCCTCCAGGATCTCTTCCTGAAGCCGTGCGCTTCTACACATCCCATGTGTATTACGGACCTGATCCAAAGCTAATTAAAGTCAGTGGAAACACTCCCACTGAAACAAGCCCTAATAGCCCTAGGTATTTAGGTTTGTGATTTATGTGGGATGTATCAGGCATCAGAGACAGGACACTGCATTAGATGGATGAGACAGTATATCTGCCAGGCTGTGGTAACTCCTGTGTTCTGAGATCAGTGATGAGCCTAATAGAAATACTGTGCCTTATGCAAGCATATATCATAACGTCTGAACTCCAGCTACTTCCAGACACGCCACAAAATCTAGATGCAGTCACCGCTAATTAAAGAAAAAGAGGGATGTGGATTTAAGTAAATGGCCTTTTCTCTCCCTTCCTTTCCCCTGGTGTTAGGAACAAAGAGATTTTAACTTAATTGGTAAAATATGCAGAGATCCCAACTCAGGAGACGTTTACAAATGTATCTGATCCCTTCTAAAGTTTTTATAGCAATAAATGTAGACACTTTAAATGAGCTCATGTTCGCATTGTTCCTTCAAAATGAAAAGTACATTGTCCCTCCAGCCCGCAGGAAATGCATTTGCTATTGCTTCTCTCAGGAAATGTCCCATGCCACGGGGAGCAGGGCAGGGTAACTCCATCGTAAGCCTTAGCTCCCTCAAGGTGCTGGAAAAGCTAACAGCTCATAAAATACATCACAAAGAGTTTTATCATTCCTCACCAGGTGGCATGTTTATGAAAATTGGAATCACATAAATTGGCCACGGAGAACCTGGCCCAAGAAATGTAGATTATTCCACTCATTATGCCTGAGGCCGTGACAGAATCTGTATTTGTGTTGTGTTGACAGGGGAGCAGCCGCCTTGACCTGGCTATGGGGAAATGAGCCACACAAAGACATTCCCCACAGGTGGACTGTATCTGAGCACAAGTGTTCAGACAATGTACAGCAGACCTGCAGCAGGCTCACAATCAACAAAGCTATAGCCAACGACACCGGTTACTTCACCTGTGTTTATAATCGCCACCTTTCTAACAAAGACCTCGTGGCCAAGACATATGTGTACGTTACAGGTAAGAGCTTTATCCTTCTAGATCTTCTCTCCACGTTACCACGTTAGCAGTATCAGCTAACATTTAATTGTTGGACACGCCCATGCTAATAACAGACAGGCAAACCAATTCAGATGCATTAACAGCTCTCCTGACCCTTCCACCCACCGTCACAGCAAACAGAAACAGAATATTCTAAAGAGGTTTTATTGACTTTTCGTTTTTACTTTCATGCCTCCTGGTTTCATAGGATCAGATGTTAGAGATGGAAGAGACCTATCTAGTCCAATCCCTAGACTGGATTAGTACATTATCCAGGCTAGTTTTATGTGTCCCAACTGATGTACACTCCTCATTTCACTACTCCCTTTGAGATACTATTTCACACCCTGGTGAGCTCACTGGCAGGAAGTTTTTCTTAAGACTTAACCTAAATGTTTCCTTTCTTAATTTCATCCCACTGAAACCCCCTTATGCCACTCTAAATACTTCTTTTCCCTCCTAGGTATTTACCCTCAGGAGATATTTGTAGACCACTTTGCCCTCCACCCCAGTTAGGCATCACTTGGGTATGTTTACACTGCAGCTGGGGGTGATCCTCCATGACCCAATAGACAGACACACCTGATGCCTGGGTCCGAGTTTAGGTGGCTAGCCTGAGTCTCCACCAGTACAGCAGCATCTGCATTGCTATTTTTAGCGTGCTAGCTCAAGCCCCACTAGTACAAGTCTATCTACCCATGCTGGGAATCTGACTCCTACCGCCAGTGTAGACATATGCTAAGCAAGGCTATACCAGTGTAGCTATGAAAATCTTTTTCTCAGTATGGAATTTAAGAAGGGGAAGGCTAAAAACAACCAACCAAAAGTGTCCCATTTAAGAGGGCCTCCAAACTGAACCTAGCAGGGTTCCTAGTTCTCTTATTATTCTAGGAGGCAGGCAGGCTTTCTCCCTTTCCCCTTAGGCATCCAGGAAGGATCATAAGGTCTCACAGAAAGCAAACTTACAGTCAGAAAAATCAAAAGTCTCTAGGTCCAAGGTCAGGCGAGTGTGCTTGAGCCTACAACCCGTAGCAAAGCCTCTGATCCCCGCCCATTCCCTGTCGCTTTCAGCTTCTTTCTCCTATTTATCTAGTACAGCCCCAAGGGTGCAGCAAGGTGTTCCAGTTGGCTGTAAACTCCAGTGTGTTTCTTACAGAGGTTGAGTCTCCCACCCCATTCTCAAAAGCCAATCCTTTCAGCTTACTGCTCATTTTTGGTCTTCTCTGAACTCCCTCCAGTTGGTCAGTATCTTTGTGGATTCAGGTGCAACTGCATGCAGACTCTGCAACAGAAGATAACAATGTTCTTCTCTACGGCAAAGTGAATAATTCAGAATGAATAGCATGCTCATTTAATTTAGCCTTTTTCTGCTTGTGGAATATCCACAAGAAGATCACGAGTTCCTCAAACGTATTCCATTCTTCACTTTTTAGTCTACATATCTCAGATATTCCAAATTCAAATTGAGTTGCTTAGCTGTGATTAGTCAGATAAGTTATATGGTATTGTTTTTGTACCTTACTTGTGTGAGAACTGATGCAGATACTTGCACAGAGTAATTTATCATTTAGTTCCCACAAAGATTCATGCAGAAGACTGTGATTCATTCTCCAAGAACATTTGTGCCAGTAAAACTTGGTTGCCCGAATGTTCATGGAAAATGAAGGTAAAAGGGCATGAACATGGCTGAAGCAAGTTGAATTAAAAATTCAAGTGAAAATTCACAGAAAATATTTTGCATTAGCTGCCTGCCTCTATTATTCTCACATTGTTTCTGATGAAACCCAGAAGTCCCAAAATGCATGATTTCCAGTCCAAAGAGGTTACTATATGCATAGACATCAAAACCCAATTGCTCAACCATTCGGTATATAACTGCTTGATTCATTGGATAATTCTTTCCTCTCTTCTCTGTACTGGAAATAGATATCTTCCACCTTTATTCTTCCTTCTCAGTAAGTCCCTCCTTTTCTTGGAATTTTGCTTCTTAGTGTTACTTGTTAGTTCCCGTGTCCATTTTCTTTTTCCCCTTGTATTTCCCTTCCAGCTCAGTCAGGAATTCTATTTCCTCACTAGCCTATGCCCTGGACTTTATCTGCGCTGATTCATGTGCTGACCTGTTTCCTTTTCTGATTACACGTTCCTCATATGCCTGAGACTGTATTGACCCAACCCAATAGCTGAACTGCAGGAAATACTGTATTGGAAGGTCAATGCCCTGTCCTGTCTCAGTGCCCTCACTGGCTTACAGGGACCACATTTAATGCAAAATGCTTTGACAGAAGCACAAGCAGAAAATCTTGTGGGATCTCCTGGAACTGCCTGAGCTCTTTCCTTAAGAAAATATTTAAAGCTATAAAACCGTGCCTACAATGGAAGCAATCAGCACACAGCTAATTTGTAAACACTACGAGATGGCTCTCGCTCTCCTGAAACTGGCTGTCCTGGCACCCCTATGAAATCAATGCTAGTTGACTGTTATACCCAAATCACTGAAAAACATCTCGGTCTCAGATGTGATTCACCTGGGTGGGTCATGGCTCCTCTCCATTCTCATCTGAAATCCACCTGTGCTATGAAAAGTAAATCCAGTAAACAAAGTAGTAAAGTATAGAGAGTATGGGACACTTCATGCCCTATGT